>NW_006160229.1:5731923-5748973 GCF_000334495.1 Tupaia belangeri chinensis
AAGAAGAAGGAGAAGAAGAAGGAGAAGGAGAAGGAGAAGGAGAAGGAGAAGGAGAAGGAGAGGAAGAAGAAGAAGAAGAAAGAGATACTGCAGCATTTTGTCTTCTCCACACCCATACACTGTACTCTACCCAGGAAAAGGAGATAACATGTTTGCATAAGTCATCCCTGACATCACTATTTACATGACTGCACTAGGTGCACTGTGAGGGGCTGAAGAGGTCCTTTGGTTGGAGAAGCCATTATGCCTCAATTGTGAGACATTTATGTGCTATCTATTAAGGGTTCTCATTGGTGGAAGCTGGTCAATGGCTGTCCTACTTAATCAATGCCTCAGTATGACCAGCCATGTGCTGTGTTTGATACAGAATCTCATGTCACAGGTTCAGACCATTAAAAGTTCTAAGATTGTCCCTAAAAGGTAATGCTTTATATGACATCCTATGACATCTGCATGGCCCCATAGTGCAACTTGTAGGGTTAGAGAAATAATCAATTCTAATATTCATTCAGCACTACTCACATTTTTGGTTTAGATTGTCTATGAAAGCTTGGGGCAACAATAGGACTTAGTAGCTATGATATCTCTTTTGTGAGGCATTGACATCCTCTATGCCTTGGAATCTCATTATTCAAAGTTGGCCAGTCACTGTCCTTCTACATAGTCAATGTCTCTATAAGACCAACCAGTATGCAGAGTCCCAAGTCATAGGACCGTACTATGAGAAGGAATAGGGCTGTCTCAGAAACGTAGTACCCCTTATAACTTCTGTATTTCCATACAGTGCAACCTCCCAGGGTGGAACAATAGCAGGGATGAACCTTGACACCTCCTTTGTGACATTAGTGTCCTCTCTACTAAGATTCCCTTTGGTGAAAGGTGTAGCATGGGAAAATAAGGCACCTCCCCCCCATGATATGGGTATCTGCACACATTGCACCCCACCATTGAGAAGGTTTTCTAAGTCATCATATCTGCTATCAGCACATGCCTAATAAAATTCCTTTGTCACCACAAACTGATATCTGACCGAAAGGATTTCTTAAAAGAAGAAACCATCATGCCTCCATAGTGAGGCTTTGATGTCCTCTCTTGACGATTTCCATTGGTAGATGTTGGTCAAAGGCTATCCTTCTACTGGACTACAGCCTCTGCACTAATAGCCAATGGGCTTAATTGCAACTGAAGTGCTTCTTCTCACATGCTCAAGCCATTACTAGAATAGGGGTGACTGTAGAAGAGAGTAATTCTCACATGACACCACCACACACATTACAAACTACCCTAAGGTGAAGATTGAAGGACTACAGAATTTATTAGTGACATAAGAATTCACACATCTATACAAGGTTCTCTCTGAGTGACAGAGGAGACCCTTGGGTATGGAGCATGATGCCTCTATTTTGAGGTGTTGATGTATTCACTCCAAAAGTTTCCTATTGGTGGATGCTGCCCAATGACTGTCCTTCTACTTCTCAAATATCACACTATGCACACTCTTTATGACTTGTTCCACCTCCAGTATTTCAAATCATAGGACTGGACCATTAAAATATTTAGGGGTAACCACATAAGGTAATGCTTTCCCTATTACAACTGCACCTACAAACACAGAACTGTCCCTAGCAGAAAAACTTCAGGTTGTACCAGAAGTCATCACTTCTATTATTAATGCTACTATTAATACATTAACTATACATAACCATTCACATTTCAGTAAAAGGTTCTCTATCTGTTAGAAGGGAACTTTTGTAGGAGAAGCCATGATGCCTTCTTTTTCAGGTGTTCAGAGCACCTCTAACTAGATTTCTTACTGGTAGAAGCAGACCAATGGTGCCCTGTTACTTAGAACATCATCTTTTTTTATCAAGTCGATGTGTCTGTGTACCAGTAAGCACCTCAAATTATTGGACTGAGTCATTAAAAAGAACAGGATGCCAAACCTATAGTGGCATTCAAATATCCAGACCCGAGAAATACAAAGGATCCCAAATAGAACCAACTCAAGAAGATCTTCCCCAAGGTACATCATAGCCAGATTGGCCAAAACCACAGACATAGACAAGATACTAAAATTGGCAAGAGAGAAACATCAAGGTATTTTCAAAGGATATCCCATTGGGTTAATTTCAGACCTCTTATCAGAAACAATGCAAGCAAGGAAAGAATGAGAAAATATATGCAAAGGGTTAAGTGAAAAACAATTTCAACCAAGAATACTATATCTGGCAAGATTATCCTGGGGGAAAGGAAAGCCTAAAACATTCTCAGATAAACAAAACCTGAAAGAACTTACCAATACCAGGCCAGCTCTTCAAGGAGTTCTGAAGGGAGTGCTATACCAGGAAAACTAATGTCAGACACACAGAAATAAGAGTACAAAAAACAACCAAGAGAATAGCCAACTTAATGGAAGGGATAAGTCTGGAAAGATCAATAATAATGTTGAATGTTAACTTCCAGAATTTAAACGGAAAGATCAGACCACTGTAAGACTGCAAAATCAACAGAAGAGACTGAACTGGTTAAATTGAATTTTATGACTTTTGACTAAAACATTACTGATTTTCTTCTGTATTTTGTTTTCCATATTTAAGGATTTTTTTCTTCTCTTGAACTGTTGATAGGTTCATCTACCTACTGTTTGAACTGAATCCCAACCTTTTTCCTGGCTTTAAGCTTTAAGCAAACTTCTTGTGACATTTTTAAAATTTTTATTTATTAAAACTAAAACTGTTTTTCTTGAATTAAAAATGCATTTAAAAACAAAGTTCTTAAACAAAATGCATCTATACAAAGTTCTCTCTGAGTGACTGAGGGGTCCCTTGGGTATTTAATAACTACATTAAGCTATATAGCCCCAGTTAGGTGCTACTTTATAGTATGCTCATTCTACTAAATGAAGTTTATTCAGTCAGACATGTGTTCATAGGTATGTATATATCAACTGCACTTGCTACTGAAAGTATTTAGATTACTTAAGATCTTTTGTAAATCAATAAAATGTGGGAAAAAAAACCAGTAATGGCCCTAGAAAATAGTGCTCCTCCCTGAGACATCTCCCCACCCATACATTGTGCTCTACTCCTAGAAAGGAGATAACAGGCTTCCATAAATCATCTCTGACATCACTATTCACATGTATGCACTAGGTGCTCTGTGAAGGGCTGAAGGGGTCCTTGGGATTGAGGAGATATTATGAGACATTATGCCTCCATTGTGAGGTGTTAACATCCTCTCTATTAAAGGTTCTCCTTAGTAGAGGCTAGCCAATGAATGTCTTCCTACTTAATCAATGCTTCAGTATGACCAGCCCATGTGCTGAGCCTGATACAGAATCCCATGTCACACAGTCAGACCATCAAAAGGTATAAGGGTAGCTCAAAAGGCAATGTTTCTCTTATGACATCCACATGATCAACAGAACATCTACTCAGCAGAACTTCTGGGGTTAGAGAAATAATCAATTTGAATATTAATTCAGCACTATTCACATTTTCACTTCAGATTGTTTCTGAATGGCTGGGGTGAACACTGGGAGGTAGAAGTCATGATGCCTCCTTTGTGAGGCATTGAGGTCCTCTCTACCTAGGTTTCACTCTGGTCAGTGTTGGTCAATCACTGTCCCTCTACTTAACCAATGCCTTTCTGTATCCAGCCAATGTTCTGAGTCCCAAGTCAAAGGGTGAGCCATAATAATGCATAGGGATGGTTCCAAAAGGTAGCACCCATATGACATCTGCAGGTCCACACACTGCAACCTCACAGAGTAAGACAAGGGGAGTGAGGAGCTGTGACACCTCATTTGTGACGTGTTGGCGTCCTCTCTACTAAGATTCCCTGTGGTGAAAACTGGACAATGGCTGTACTTTTACTTTATCACAGCCTCTGCATCTGTATCCAAAGTGCATGATTCCCACCCCTGTGCCCTAAATCAAAGTCACATTCTTTAAGGAGGAGGGGTAGCCTAGGAAGATAAGGTACCCCCCAGGGATAGGTATCTGCATACGTTGCCCTCCATCAAACAGTAGGACTTAAGAAGATTTTCTAAGTCATCATCTCTACTAGTAGTACATTCCAAATACAATTCCCTTGTCACCACAGGCTGCTATCTGACTGAAGGGACCCTTTGAAAGAAGGAGCCATCATTCCTCCATTGTGAGGCTTTCATGTCCTCTCTTCAGGCTTCCCATTGGTAGAAGCTGACCAATGACTATCCTTCTACATGACTACAGCTTCTTCACTAAACGCCAATGTGCTTAATTTCAACTGAAGCACCTCTTGTCACACGGTGGAGGCATTACTTGAATAGTGGTGGCTGTAGAAAGATGAACTTCTCACATGACACCTCTACCTCATGCATTATAACCCACCCTTAGAAGATGATTGAAGGACTATGGAATTCATTAGAGACATGTGAATCCACACATCTATACAAAGTTCTCTCTGAGTGACTGAGAGAGGTCCCTTGGGCATGAGGGGTCATGACTCCTCATTTATGAGGTGTTGATATTCTCACTGCTAAGGATTCCTATTGGTAGATGCTGTTCAATTACTGTCCTTCTACTTTGCAAAGCCAATTCTATGCATACCCAGTGTGATTTATTCTCACCCTTGTATTTCTAATCATAGAACTGGACCAATAAGATCTTTAGGGGTGGTCATAGAAGGTAGTGCCTCCCTTATGACATCTGCATCTACAAACACAGCACCATCTAGCAGAAAAACTTTAAGTCACAGTAGTAGTCATTACTTCTTTTACTAATGGTACTATTAATACATTACCTATACATTACTCTTTACATTTCAATAAAGGCCCTCTAGCTGTTCAAAAGGACCTCTTTAGGGGAGAATCGTGATGCCTTCTTTGTCAGGTATCAGGGCACCTCTAACTAAGAATTCCCATTGGTGGGAGCTGGCCAATGGCTGCCCTCTTATTTAATCACAGTCTCTGTTTCATCAAGTCAAGGTGTCCGTGTACCACTCAGCACCTCAAATGATAGGATGGAGTCATTGAAAAAAAAAGCAATCACCCTAGAAAGTAGTGCTCCCTCTATGACATTTCCATACCCATACACAGTACTCTACCCAGGGAATGTAGATAACAGGCTTGCATAACTTATCCCTGACATCACTATTCACATATCAGCACTAGGTGCTCTGTGAGGAGCTGAAGGGACTCTTGGGATTAATGCTTCCATTTTGAAATGTTAATGTCCTCTTTATTAAGGGTTCTCATTGGAGGAAGCTGGCTAATGGCAGTCCTCCTACTTAAGTAGTGCCTCATTATGACCAGCCCACGTGCTGAGTCTGATACAGAATCCCATATCACAGGGTCAGACCACTAAAAAGTTTAAGAGTGGCTCTAAAAGGTTTTCCTCCTCTAACGACATGTCTACACAGTGCATCCACTCAGCAGAACTTGACAAGGTTAGAGAAATAATTCTAATATTCATTCAGCACTATTCATATTCTCACTCCAGATTGTCTCTGACAGGCTCAGGAGAACAATGCGAAGTACTAAACATGATACCTCCTTTGTGAGGCTTATATCCTCTCTACTTAGGTTTCCATTGGTCAAAGTTGGCCAGTGACTGTCTTTCTACTTATCCAATGTCTCTATTTGGCCAACCAATGTGCTGAGCCCCAAATCATAGAGTTGGATCATGAGAAGGTATAGGGCTGGCTCCAAAAGGCAGTGCTGTCTATAACATCTGCAGGTCAACATAGTGCAACCTCTCAGGGTAGAACAATGGTAGGGAGGAGCTGTGACACCTCATTAATGACATGTTGTCATCCTCTCTACTAAGATTCCTTTGTGAAAAATGGACGATGGCTGTACTTTTACTACATCAAAGCCTCTGCATCAGCGGTGAAAGTACTTGATTCCCACCCCAGTGCCCTAAATCACAAAGTCACATTCTTTAAGAAAAAGAAAAGGGATAGCTTTGGAAAATAAGTCAACTTCCCAGGATATAGGCATCTGCACACATTGCACCCAGCAAATAGGACTTGAGATGGTTTTCTAAATCATCCTATCAATCAGTATATTCCAAATACAATTCCCTTGTTACCACAAGCTGCTATCTGTCTTAAGGGATCCTTGGGGATAAGGAGCCATCATGCATCTATTGTGAGGCTTTGATGTCCTCTCTGAATTTTTCCCACTGGTAGAAATTGTCCAGGGGCTATCCTTCTACATGGCTATAGCCTCTGTACTAACATTCAATTTGCTTGTTTGCAGCTGAAGTGCCTCTTGTCACATGGTGAAGCTATTATAGGAATAGAGGTTGCTGTAGAAGACAGAACCTCTCACATGACATCTCCACCTCACACATTTTCATCTACTCTAGGAAAACGTTGAAGAACTACAGAATTCATTAGTGACATAAAAATTCACACATCTATACAAGGTTCTCTTTGAGTGACTGAGGAAACCCTTGGATGGGAGGGGTCATAATGCCTCCATTGTGAGGTATTAATGTCCTTACTGCTAAAGTTTCCTATTGGTGGATGCTGTCAAATGACTGCCCTTTTCAAAGTCCACTCTATGTGCACCTCGAGTAATTTATTTCCACCCCAGTATTTCAAATCATAGGACTGGACCATTACGATGTTTAGGGGTGGCCACAGAAGGTCGTGATTTCCTTATGACATCTGCACCCATAAACACAGCACCATCCCTACTTGAAGAACTTATGGTAGTTACAGAAGTCATCACTTTTATTGCAAATGCTAGTATTAATACATTACCTAAACATTACTATTCATATGTCAGTAAAAGTTTCTCTAACTGTTTGAAGCAACCTATTTGGGGGAGAAACCTTGATGCCCTCTTTGTGAAGTATCCAGGGTGCCTCGAATAAGATTTTCCATTGATGGAGGTTGGTCAATGGCTGCTCTCTTATTTAATCACAGTCTCTGTAGCCAATGTATATCTGTACCATTGAACACCTCATATGACAGGATGTAGTCATTAAAAAGAACATTAGTGGCCCTAGAATGTAGTGTTCCCACCATGACATCTCCACACTCATACACGGTACTCTAAGCAGGGAGGAGATAACAGGCTTGCATAACTCATCCCTAACATCACTGTTCACATATTTGCACTAGGTGCTCTGTAAGGGGCTGAAGGGACCCTTAGAATGGAGGAGTCATTATGCTTCCATTGTGAGGTGTTAATGTCCTTTCTATTAAGAGTTCTCATTGGGGGGGAACCAACAGTTAGCGTAATGGCTATGTCACTGGACTCCCACGTAGTCGACCACGGTTCACGTCCCAGACGCGGTGGCTTAAAACTCACGCCGGGCGCGTGTGCGTGCGTGCCCAGGATCCCAAGAGGAGAATGGAGGAGAAGGGATTGCGGCGTGACCATCCCCCCGGGGGGTGATTTCTCGCTTTCTGTCTCTATGTCTCTCTCTGTCTGTCTGGCGAGCGCACACGCCCTACAGTGAAAATCTCTCCAAAAAAAAAAAAAAAGAGTTCTCATTGGGGGAAGGTAGCCAATGGCTTTCCCCCTACTTAATCAATGCCTCATTATGACCACCCCTTGTGCTAAGTCTGATACAGAATCCCATGCCACAGGATCAGACCATTAAAAGGTATAAGTGTGTCTCTAAAAGATAATGCTCCTCCTATGACATCTGCTTGTCTGCCTGGTGCACCCACTCGGGAGTACTTAAGGGGGCTTAGAGAAAGAAATCAATTCTAATAATAATTCAACACTGTTCACATCTTTAGTCCAGATTGCCTCTGACAGTCTGTGAGGAACAATAGGAGGTAGTAGCCATGATGCCTTCTTTGTGAGGCATTGACATCCTCACTATTCATGTTTCCCATTGGTCAAATTTGGCCAATGACTGTCCTCCTACTTAATTAATTCTTCTATTTGGCCAGTCAATGTGCTGGGTCCCAATTCATAGGGTTTGACCATGAGAAATTATAGACTAGCTTCAAATGGTAGTGCCCCCTATGACATCTGCAGACCCAGAGTGCAACCTCCCACAGTGGAACAATGGGAGGGAGGAGCCACTATGCCACCTTTATGACATGTTGGTGTCCTCTCTACTAAGATTCCTTTTGGTGAAAACTGGACGATAGATGTACTTTTACTTTATCACAGCCTCTGCATTTCCAGTCAAAGTTCTTGTTTCCCAAACCAGTGCCCTAAATCAGAGAATTGGTTTCTTCAAGTAAAAGGGGGTAGTTTGGGAAGTTAAGGCGTTCCCCAGGATACACATATTGCACCCCACCAAAGAGTAGGACTTGATATGGTTTCCTAATTTATCATATCTACTATCATTACATTCTTTTTTTTTTTTTTTTGAGAGGTTTTTGCTATAGGGTGCATGCATTCGCCAGAAAGACAGAGACAAAAAGCAAGAAATCACCACCCAGGGGGGATGGCCACGCCACAATCCCTTCTCCTCCATCCTCCTCTCGGGATCTTGGGCACACACACACATGCACCCAGCGTGAGTTTAAGCCACCGGGTCTGGGACTCAAATCGCAGTCGATTACATGGGAGTCCAGCAACATAGCCATTACACTAACTACTGGTCCCTGTCATTACATTCTTAATACTATTCCCTTGTCACCACAATCTCCTACCTGACTGAAGGGGTCCTTGGGAAGAAGGAGCCATCATGTCTCCATTGTGAGTCTTTGATGTCCTCTCTTAAAGTTTCCTATTGGTAGGAGTTGGCCATTGTTTATCCTTCTACCTGACTACAGCCTCTGCAATCAATGTGCTTAATTGCAACTGGAACACCTGTTGTTGCACAGTCAAGCCATAACTAGAGTGGGGTGGCTGTAGAAGACAGAACTTCTCACATGACGCCTCCACCTCACACATTTCCTCCCACCTTAAGAGAAGATTAAATTCATTATGGACACATTCATTCACACATTTATACAAGGTTCTCCCTGAGTGACTGAGGAGATCCTTGGGTGAGAGGGGCCATGATGCCTCCATTGTGAGGTGTTGATGTCCTCACTGTTAAGGTTTTCTATTTGTGAATGCTGTCCAATGGTTGTCTTTCTACTTAACCAAGACTGCTGTATGAGCAGCCACTATGTTTTACTACCACTCCTGAATCCCAAATTTTATGGTCAGTCCATTAACTATTATAATGGTTGTCCCATATTGTCCTCTCCCTATGACATCTGCTTGTCCACACTGCACCCTTCCTATCAGAAGGACTTGTCATGGTTATCTCTTCTATTACTAATAGTATTATTAATACATTAACTATATATTACTCTTTACATTTCAGTACAAGTTTCTCTTTCAAGGGACTTATGAGAGGGAGGAGCCATAATTTTTTCTTTTTGAGGTGTTGCTGGCCCCTCTAACTGATGTTTCCCATTGATGTAAACTGGATAATGAGCATCCTATTTAATCACAGCCTCTGTATCTGCAGCCAGTATTATGCACTCTTACCCTAGCCCTTCTTGTCTTAGACTCTAGCCATTGTGAGCAATAGGAATATCTTGGGAAAGCTTCTTCTTTTCCATACCACTTCCACTTTAATGCAGTGCATCCTACCCATAGAAGTGAGATCATCAGGTTCAAGAAGTCATCCTAGTGTGTTCTATCCACATGTCTGTCCAAAGTCCTTTCTAATGGCTGAAGGGACTCATGGATGGTAATAGCCTTTGTGTTTGTATGGTGTTGACTGGCCTCTCAATCTACAGATTTCCATTGATGGAAGATGGGCCAATAGCTTGCCTCATACTTAATAATCATCTTCTTTTTCTTCCAACCACAGATGGGGTTTGTGTCAGATCTACAGGTGAAAAGGTCATTCTCCCATTACAACTCTCCTGAGTATATAAAAAACATACATGGGTTTTTATAAAGAGATTCTTTAAAAGCTCATAGTCTTGTGACATTAAGTGATAAATGTGACCCATAATTGGAGTAGGATAGACTGTGTTATACAAAATGGGAAATATATTTTAAAATCTCTCAGCTTAATTATATATAAATGTATATATCATTTATTATGTATATACTATGTAAGCATATTGGTTAGTGAATTAATCATGTCATTGCTAGTCAGAAAGGGTATGGGCCTTTTTCTGACCCCATTTGAATCTTTCTAAACTGATTTTAATTTTCTTTTGGGATATATATATGAATTGGGCCATGGTTGCTATGGAGATCTCAAAGCTCATCCAAACTTCTCTGTGGTTATGTCTGAAATGATGCCTTTGGGGAAATTCAAATTATGAGAATGAAGACTGTGGGTGTCTGCCTCTCAAGATGCCACTTGTTATCAGCTACCATCATCTACTAAACTAGAAAGTCTCATAGATTGCTAATCTTAATAGATGATTACACATCATAGTAGATCTTTTATCCTGTCAACCATCTTGAATAACACACCAAATTAATTTGGGGGCATAAATGGATGTGCTTTTTAGGAGAATTTGGCTCTATTTTCAGCTGTGAATTATGCATTAGTAAGAATTATTTGGACAGCATTCATCATCATTTCCGAAGTTAATGAAACTCCATTACACTTCAGTACATTTTCATTTCACCCAGTGGTAAATTAATTCTCCCTTACTTTTTCTCTGTGTCTCTGTCTGTTGCTCCTTTTTTTTGCACCATTTACAGTAGTTACAGACTAGCAACAGGGTGAGGCTTCATAACTAGAATAAATTAAATAAGGGCCAGGAAAGACAGATGTTACTGATTCTGTGTAATGATGATGTGCTCTGTAACTGCCAAGAAGAACAAGGAAGGCTGCTTGTTTTCACAGCTGCCACTGTTGTTGCCACTGCTCACGAATTCAGGGCAAGGTTGGAGTAGAGGGCCCTCAGCTAGGCTACAACTTAGATGAGCTTGCCCCTCATCTCCTCGATACACCACTCACACTTATGAACGGTCAGTGGCAGCAGCAGCAATGGCACACTCTGCCCATGCACATAGTGGAATAGACTGCTTGACTCTGGAAGGCTCTTTGAGCAATCAAGAGTGCCAACAGCATTGCAAAGTCCAGCTTTGACTTCCTGATAAACAAGCCTGGAGTTCTCCCTGGAGCTGGCTATTTCTGCTGGTCTTTTGTTTGTTTTTAATTGCTGGAGGGAACATGTGCTCACTAAAGAAAGACAGAAAGGGGGAGAGAGAAAGTACCCCTCAATGAGGCATGGTCACACTGCCCCATGGGAGAAAGAGGAGCATCTCCACCATTTCTCCATCCAGCCAGAATTTGGGGGCACACATATATGTGCTCCTGGTGAGGTTTCAAGCTGCCAGGACTGGAATCCGAACTATGTGGTTAGCCATGTGGGATCCAGTTCCCTTAATCTTTAGGCTACGAGGCTGGACCTTATTTCTGTTTATTATTCACCTGGTCCTTTCCTAGTGCCACCCTGCATCCAACCCTAGTCATTGCCTAAGCTGGATCCTGTTCCCACAGGATTCCTGTCCAATAGGCAAACAAATGTATTCTGCCTAATTCCCCCAAAACAGAACAAAGTGCATTTTGGAAGCTACTGTGACCCTCCTCTCACAGGTGGCTCTGTACATTTCAACACTCCTCTGTCAGCTAATATGTAGTGATGAGAAGGGAGTTCTAACTCTCTAAACACAGAAAGACCAGGGTTTGAGTGTTTCAGATCACTGTGGGAACATTGCCAAGTTCTGTGCCAACTTGAGCCTTCATTGCCACAGCATAAAATGGAGGTACCACCTCTTTCACAGACATGTTATAAGGAAAAAATGAGATAATGTATGAGAAAGTATCAAACACAAGGGCTGAAACTTAGCAAGTAGCAGTTATTATGATGATTGCAAGCTGATTCTAACGATGTTTACTGACTACTTTCTGATTCCCTGCTCCTTTTTGCTTCTATTTGTTGCTGTGCATAGCCTCCCACCCTCTTCCACGAAGCTTAGAGGGGTGATGGTAGCCCCAAAGTGTGACCCGTCCAGCCCAAACACTCATTCCGATGCACTGGACTTCCCAGTCTAGGCCGGTCCAGACCTATTGAAGCATGTTATTTGCTTCCTTCCCCATTTCCTCAGTCACATCAGCATGCCTGGATACTTTTGTCTACATAGACATGTCTACATAGGTTGTCCTTCAGCCTAAGGAAAATGTGAAAAAGATAGAGCTTCTTTCTGCTCCCTTTAACAGATTTATGCACCCCAGTACTGAGTCCCATCAAGCACTGTGCTGGACCAAAAAAGCACTTACTGAGCACTTGTTTTATTTCCAGTAAATGTTAGGAGCCCTGATTAATTTCCCCCATTTTTATGATAGAATTTGTGTTTACCAAAAGGCATATGAAAAAATGTTCAACATCCCCTATCATAAGGGAAATGCAGATAAAAACAACAATGAGGTACCACCTAACCCCAGTCAAAATGTCTAAGATTAAAAAAAAAAAAAAAAAAGAAAAGTGTTGGGGTCAGCAGGCAGCATGATGGTTAAGGTGCTGGACTTCCACATGGCCAACCACAGTTCAAGTCCTGAACCTGGTCCAGACCCAGTGACTCAACATATACTCTATGGAATACTACTCAGCCATAAAAACCAACAAAACCCTGGCTTTTGACAGAAAGTGGAAGAATATGGAAGATTTACTGCTGAGTGAGGCAAGCCAGGCTATGAAGAAGAGACATTGCATGTCCCCACTTAACATATACCAAATGTTTGCACTCTATGACTGAAACTGATTGACTAATGGTTGTACAAACACAAGAGATGAGTGTGAATGTCAGATGAGGTGTATGTGGAGGAATGGGGCCTAACGAAGGACATTTGGAGAAGAGATACAGAGGTAGAGTATTGATGGGATGGGGAGGTGTGGTGTTATCTGTTGAAGATATTTTGATCAACGGGACTGGGAAGAAATGTTCACATATTGAAATGCTCACATTGTAAGCTGAATGATGTGATTGAATGCATATACAAAAATAAATAAATTAATTTTAAAAAAAAGAATTTGTGTGTGCACACATGTGGAAGGGGAAAGCACCCTCAACAGAGTACTATAACTCCACAGTCCCCTTTCCCCTGCCCTCCAGTTCCTCGGGATCCTGGGAATTCACCTGGCATGGGATTCAGGCTGACTTGATCCAGATTATGAGCCTCAGTTGTCACATGGCTTCCAGCACTTCAGGGCACTAGTGTGACCACTACCCCACAGAGGCTGGGCCTTGGACCCCTCATTTGAACAGGCTCCTGGGAATCAGGGGGTATTCTAGGTGGAGAGGGATGTAGACACTAAAATCACCCCCAGGATGATGCAGGACTTGAGAAGAAGATCATTTTCACAGTGTTTAGCAATTTAATTACACAAGTAATGGGTGACATATTATAAGCCCTCTGCCTTCCGGCAGATTTGTGTTTTACTTTAAAAAGAATGGAACTTCTGAATCACTTACAGAGGAGAAAGGCTTCTAAATTCCTAAATATCTAAATCATACAAAAACAAGACTGTGTCCATGGCTGAAAATTCCTCCGTCACTCAATTCTGTCACAATTAGAAATGGCCACGGTCAGATAGATTGTTTTCTAGTTGACAGAATTCAGCCAAACTAATCGAAATGAAATCAACCAGATGGCAATCCCATTGATTGTACAATCATCAGTCATTTTCTGGTCCAAAAAAAAGGGCCCCCCAATGAGCAATTCAGGCATGTAATAATAACACAGACTCTAGCTTATATACAGTAGTCATCACTTTAGATTAATTTTCAGTTTGATTTGGTTGCCCTGTGCAATACATTGTATGTTTATTCAGACTATTTGATGCTCTCTGTTTCAATTAACTCCAGACAGATCTCCTCCAAGAAGTAAAAGGCAGAGAGCATAAGTTTATTTGCCAATAATAACCAAATTGGCAGGTGGTCAGACAAACAGAACCATAGCAACGTCTGTGTAAGTAAGCTACATGGATCTCCCGAGCCAGGAGAGTGATTTGAATCAGGTGGAGATAAGAGGGTACCTTGACAGTAATTTATAGTTGGGGAAATGACAGAACTGGGGAGGTGAAAGCAGAAAGCAGAAGCCATTAATGAGGGGAAGTAATCAGTATCGATCATGAAAGGTACAGTAAATCCTGTGACCACATGTATCCCCTTATCAGGAGATGTTCCCCAAGAGCCATGGATCCTGGGAAGCTCCGATTGCTAGGAGTAATTTGGAGCATGGAAAATGTGTACATGAACCTGCCAGCTGAAAGGCAGCATAGTGTAGCCACTGAATTAGACTGGGCACCAGGAGGCTGTGTAACCTTAGGGAAGACTTTACTCCCACCCTGTGTAGCCATAGGGAAGACTTTTCTCTTTTCTGGCTCTCACCTGGTCAACCTGCAAAAGGAAAGGAGTTATACTAGATGGTTGGCAAGGTGCATATAAATTCTACAAACTCCCTTCTACCAGGAAAGGTCTCAAGAAGTCGTTGATTTCTTACCATTGGAAGCAAATGATGAGTCCTTGCTAAATAGTGGAAATTGTTTCCAGATTTCAAGCTGAGCTCGTGAACTTGTCTTTCTCCAGGGTTGTTCATTTCACTCTAGAATGATTTAGTGACCATAGGATATGTGGCAACTTATTTTTTTTAGCTACTGGCCCTATCAGGACAGGCTCATAGGCTCATACTTTTTTTTTTTTTTTTTGCCCCTGGCAAGACCGGAGACTAAGTAAATACACATTTTCGTTCTATTTTCCTTGAAGATTTCTCATCTCAACAGCAATGTAGGAAAGGTCCAGATATGCTTTATCCTTGCCAGTACTTAATATCATCAGCCTGTCTTTGTTTTTGTTTTGTTTTAGCCATCCTAACAGGTATGCACTGGTATCACACTGTGGCTTTCATTTGTGTTTCCCAAATGACTAATGATGGTGAGCTTCTTTTCTTGTGTTTATTGCCAACAGTGTGCCTGGTACATACATACACGCTCTCTTCCAAGATTTCAGGTGGTTTCTACTCTTCTTCCCAGATCCATGATTTTGACAGAAATAATACCTCCAGGAGAAAGGCATAGAGGAGCCAGAGCAAAAGGGGAAGAGATTTCTCTTGGAATTTCTCAAACTCCACACCACATAACTGACCACAGATTTCTGGTAGTAAGAATTGTCCTAGTTCTTTTGCTGATTTTTATTTGCCAGAGGGTTCATGCACTCACCAGAGAGAGACAGAGAGACAGGGGGAGAAAGAGGAAGAAAACACCTCTGGTGAACAAGGTAATCCCTTCTCCAATTCTCCATCCTATCAGGATTCAGAGCATAACACACACTCACATGCCTAGAATGTTTTTCAAGCCACAGGGCTAAGATTTTTCCACATATCTGGTTCCTTTAATCACTAGGCTATAGGACTCGTTCCTAAATGGCCCTAGTTTTAAAAACTCTTTTCAATACTATTGACAATTTCTCTGGAACACACACACAGTTGTCGTTGTTGTTGTTGTAATGAAAAGAAAAATGTTTTAGAGACCACTAGGTGGCATACTGGACAAGAGCAGTTCTAGTCCAAGAGCAGTCCAAGTCCACAGCCAAAAGCAGTTCAAGTCCCAGATCCAGTGGCTTGAAAATCATGCCAGGCATGTGTGTAGGCATGCTCAAAATCCTGGGAGGAGAATGAAGAGATTGTGACATGTCCATCCTCCCGGGGGGTGATTTCTCACTTTCCCTCTCTCTGTCTGTCTCTGCCTCTCTCTCTCTCTCTCTCTCTCTCTCTCTCTCTCTCTCTCTCTCGCAAGCACACATGCCCTACAGCAAAAAGATCTTTCTAAAACATTGTTGAGGGCCATCAGATGGCATGATGGTTAAGGTGCTGGACTCCCATATGGCCAACGACAGTACGAGTTCCAGAACTGGTGGCTTGCTTTCTCATTTTCCCTCTCTGTCTGTCTGTCTCTCTCTTCTGGTCAAATTAGAGAATAATAATGATAATTTTTAAAAAGAAATAAATAAAATAGTTCTTTAAATAAATTGTTTTGGAGTGAATTGTACAGTAAAGGTGAACAGCTAGGCTGTAGGGGAGTTGTAACAAGTCACTTAAAAGCTGCCCACATGTGCTCTATTATTGAAGTTACGACTCACATAAATGAGATGAGAACATTTACTATCTTTATAATCTTCCTTCGCATTCTGAAATGAAGTCTTCATAGTTTCTCATTTCTTGTGCCATCTTTAAGAAAAACAGCAACTTCATTCTTAAAGCCTGATACCTGGCTGCAAAGTTCATTTTGACTCACCAAATATTTATTGAGTATCTCACACAAGCAAAACACTAGGCTAGACAACACGGAATAATTTAATGATAAATAAGACATATGCTCAGGCCCCAGGGGGCACTGGTGGTCTACTTGCACCTTGGGCTTGTTTCAGAAAACAGCTGAAAACTCTGCTTATAGTGCAAACTTAGCACTTGGGGTCTAGGTCTGAGATGGGTCCCCTGTTTGGGGAGTTTATTAACAGACCTTTTCTTATTTATTTATTTATTTATTTATTTTGAGAGGTTTTTGCTATAGGGTGTGTGTGCTCACTAGACAGACAGAGAGAGACAGAGAGACAGAAAGCGAGAAATCACCCCCCAGGGGGGATGGCCACACCACAATCCCTTCTCCTCCATTCTCCTCTTGGGATCTTAGGCACGCACACACACATGCCTGGCATGAGTTTTAAGCCACCGGGTCCAGGACTTGAACTGCAATCGACTACATGGGAGTCCAGTGACATAGCCATTATGCCAACTGCTGGTCCCAAGATCTTTTCTTTTTTGAGGAACTTCCAGACACAAAGCTTCCTTAGTGCCACTTTTTTTTCCACAGCATCCACAGCTTGCGTTAAATCATTTCCTGTTTACATTTTCTAAATGCCCTTGTTTATTTTTCTGGCTTAAAAAACTGCAGTGAGAGACCAGCAGATGGCAGCATGGTTACATCACTGCATTCCCACATGGTCGATTGTAGTTCGAATCCCAGACCCAGAAGCTTGAAAATCATACTGGGCACATATGTGTGTGCGAGCCCCAAATCCCAAGAGGATAGTGGAGGAGAAGGAATTGCAACGTGGCCATCT
>NW_006160229.1:5749026-5758823 GCF_000334495.1 Tupaia belangeri chinensis
TCAAAAGAAGGGTGGGTATAGTGCATGTTCTGTTCATATTATATAGACAATAGAAAATAGGTGAAATTAGATACATCAATAGATACATAGATTCTTATCTATGAAACCTCTTCATCTCATTGATAATTCAATGGGAAAAAGAAAGGATCTTATTTGATAACAAACAGCAGAAGGAAGTTTAGTCCTTTCAGTGAATAATTCTGTCTGCTTGTTCATCGCTGAAGAGAATTTTCGAGTGTGAGAGAGGAAGGTTTGAGTTACTTAACCACATAGTCATTTTTAATAATTCATGTTAATATAAAGAAGCAATTGCTCTGGCAATCTGAAGCAACAGATAATAAAAAAATTTTCCCCTTAATTAGTCACCTATCTTCCTACAGTCTGTCTCCCTCTCCATGCCAGCCCAGAAAACAATTTTTTTTGTATATTGGGGAAAATGTTTTCCCGTGATAATCTCTCCCCCTCTACAGGCAACTAGCCTACCAAGCCGATCCATCAGTTCCCTGAGGAGAGGTTGTAACACCGGAGTGCTTAATCATGGGTTTACAATAGAGTCTGGGGATGACAATGAAATCTCTTCCTAGAGAGAGAAATATACATGTCCACTAGCCAGGACACACAGTCACCTGCATCTTGGAATTGGCACATCTGGGAAACTAGGCTCTCAGGCAGGAAGGTGGTGCAAGGCAGTGAGTAAGAGCCGAGATAGTCAGGGAAAGCTATGGGACTGGGTAAATCTCTCTCTGAGCCTCAGCTTACTCAGCTATAAAATGGGCATCATAGTGCGTGGATTTCCATTATTATCTTATCCCACTATTGTTAGACATATGAGTTACTGATGCAAGGTGCCTAACAGGACAGAGACCCTTGGCACTATCAGCCATTGTTATTATTATTTTTTAAAGGCTGTTGACTGTGCCAGGAAGAGTGGAGTGGATCATCTCAGCTAGGGGCTGTGAGTTTATTGCATGTGTATTATAATAATAATAAAGGTTATTTATTTATTTATTTTGCAGAGATTTTTGCTATAGAGTGCATGCGCTCACCAGAAAGACAGAGAGACTGAAAGTGAGAAATCTCGCCCCAGGGGGGATGGCCACGCCACAATCCCTTCTCCTCCATTCTCCTCCAGGGATCTTGGGCACACACACACATGCACTGGCATGAATTTAAGCCATCAGGTCCGGGACTCAAACCGCAATCAACTACAAGGGAGTCCAGTGACAGCCATTATGCCAACTGCTGGTCCTCAGGATTTTGATTTTTAAAAATACATTCTAGCATATTCAAGTTATCCTGCAATAACCTTTGCTTTTCACTCTCACTTCCCATATATTTTCCTGATAGCAGTAGAGAAAAGTCAGATTACAACTGGTGGTCTGGGAGTTCTGAGTACTCCTCCATGGGTGGGAATGTATCTGATGGAGATCGAGACCCCCTGACTCCGGCCTTTACCTTCAGCTGGGCCTCTGCATCCTGATGAATGAGACCTTCCTTCATCCCAGCACAGAGCACCTTTTATTGCCTGAAGCTCCCCTCAGCCTTTTGTTTGTTTGTTTTGGTTTTAAAAAGGGAGGAATTTTCTAATACAGAGTGCTTTAAGAAGTTTTTAAATGTGTAAAAGAAAAAAACAGTTTAGTGCCCCACAGCTTCTGTGTCTCCAGGTTTCCAGCCAGACCAGCCCTTCCTCCCTACCAGAAAGACTTGGCTTCCTTTGAATATGTTCATATCATTGACCATGCCTCTTAATCTTCCTCGAGACCCAGGAGCTATAGTGGGGGGGGGGGCGTCTTCAAAAAGTTCACGGAAAATGCATATTATGAGAAAAATAATGTGTGGATTTCCATTTTTTTATGCACCAAAATATACTGATACTTTTTTGTTGCCAAAGGAGAGAGAGAGAGAGAGAAAGGAAGAAAAAGAAAGAAAGAAAGAAAGAAAGAAAGAAAGAAAGAAAGAAAGAAAGAAAGAAAGAAAGAAGAAAGAAAGAAGAAAGAAAGAAAAAGAAAGAAAGAGAGGGAGAAAGAAAGAAAGAAAGAAAAAGAAAGAAAGAAAGAAAGAAAGAAAGAGAGAGAGAGAGAGAGAGAGAGAAAGAAAGAAAGAAAGAAAGAAAGAAAGAAAGAAAGAAAGAAAGAAAGAAAGAGAAAGAAAGAAGCACCCCCTAGTGGGATGCAGTCATACTCCAATCTCTTCTCCATTTGTCCATCCCATCAGGTTTGGGGACATTGCACACACATGCCTGTTGTGTTTTTCAAGCCACCAGGGCCAGGATTTGAACCTCAGTAGGCCATGTGGGATCCAGCTCCCAATGCACAGTGCATAACCACTGTGCAACAGGGATGGTTCCTCAACGCAAACTTCAACTTCACTTTTCCTTTAACTATTTTTAATCATCCTAATTTTTTTTTATTTACCTCTAATCGTACATCTTTATAGCTTACAGAGTCCCCCATTCTCTTCTGAAGGTGAGTTTGGGAATATCTAATTGCTCCACTCTGGGTGGATTTTATCAAATCAGTATTCAGAGTTCTAGAACCAGGTTACTGTCCCTCTTGCCTTGATGTGACCTTGGGCAAACCCATTTTCGTCTGTACTATGACGCTGGTTGCACTAGAAATTGTCTGAGGACAGTTCCTTAGTACTTAGACCTTCTAAGGTTCTAAGATTGCTACTGGGAAAGGGAGAGGCCAGTGGGAAAGGATATGGTACAAGCAGATGTTTGAAAGAGGCCTATCTCCTACTGAGCACTGCCCAGAGGGGCTCTTCTCCCTCTCATCCACTGAGCACCGTCCATAGGGGCTCTTCTCCAATGCCCACCTTGCTCAAAGGGAAAGATAATGGCTTACAGATACTGCGACAAACATTGTAATATTTAACATACCAGTGAAATCCCCTAAGTTATCTGGTCAAGTGACTGATTTCAGGTATATTTAACTGGACCTTCACAAAAGGATCTGACCTTATATGAAAGCCATGTTCCTTTAGCTCGCTAGGTGGCAGCAAAACTCAGCTTTGTCACATAGGAGAATAAGTGTCCTTTCATTGTTATTTCTGTGAAGAGCTCTCTTCATTTGTATGTTTGATTTGGGAGCACTTTGATGCTTCATATTTCTGTTTGTATCTTTCTGAACAATTAATCCCAATTACGAGTAATCACAAACAGCTGTACAGATTTCAGGATGAGAAAAAAAAAGGCATAGAATGTAAAGCCAGGAAAGAGCCAGAACAGTAACTGAATATGACTATTAAATTGGTAGAGAATGAGATGGAACTGGAGTGACTTACTCAAGGTCACACAGGTGACCATTGGCGGAGCGGGAACTGGAATTCGATCCCAACCTCTTCTCCTTTTCTTTTGGGAGGTGAATATGCCTAATAGTTTCATTTTGTAACTCAGGGCCTTAAGTTCCTAATTTGTACTGTGGGGATAATACTACTAAGTACTTCATGGGGTTTCTTTTTTTAACTTGTTTATTCTGTGAGTGGGAGAGAGACAGAGACAGAGACAAAGATACAGCACCCCCAACAGGGTCTTGACGCTGCAATCTACCCCCAGCTTCAGTCACTCAGCCAGTCCAGATCACGGGTAGTCATGTGCCCAGCATACTCAGGGAGATCCTTTAACAAAAAAAGAATCATTTTATTTAACTTTATTATTTATTTGTTTATTTTAACTTGACCAGAGAGGGACAGAGTGAGAGAGAGAGTGCAAGAGAGAGGAAAAGTGAGAAAGTAATCCACCAGGTCCAGCACTCGAACCACGGTCGGCCACATGGGTGTCTGGAGCCCTTAACTACCACGTCACCCACCACCCCCAATACTCAGGGAGATCTTGAAACTTGAGCCAACAACCTTCCTATATGTGTCTGCCTTGGAGTGTCATGTTTTACCACTGCACCACCATCTGGCCCTACTTGATGCCATGCATATAAGGGACAGGGAAGCATGTCACACACAGGCAGGCATGTCACCCAGAGGGATGCCTGACGACATTTTGTACCACAATTCTTCATGTCAGAGTCAGATACAGGACAGGGCATGCATTTTTAGCAAAACCCATCTATTCAGGAAATAAGATAGGAAGTGGAGTTAGGGTCCAGTGAGAAGGTAAATAAGGACTCTTTCTTTTTGCCAGGGAATGTGCGTGTTTTCCAGAGAGAACAGAAGAGAAAGAGAAAGGAGAAAGCATCTCCCATGGAGAATGGTCATGCCCTAATCATTCTCCGTTCTCCTTTCGGAATTTGGGTCCCTGTGTGATTCTCAAGCTGCCAGGCCCAGGACTCGAGCTGTGCAGTCGGCCACCCAGGACCCAGCCACCTTAACCACCAAGCCATGGAGCCAGCCTATCTAGGGCCCCTTTCAATGCTAACAATCTCTTCTTTTTTCTTTACTTTTCTTTTTTTTGGGGGGGCGGGGGTGGGTGTGTGGGGATTTTTGCTACAGGGGAACATACACTCACCAGACAGACAGAAAGCTAGAAATCACCCCCACAGGGGGGATGATCATGCTGCAATCTCTTCTCCTCATTCTACTCTCAGGAGATTGGGCATGCACGCACACGTGGCCAGCGTGAGTTTAAGCCACTGGGTCTGAGTCTCGAACTGCAGTCGATTATGTGGGAGTCCAACGATGTAACCATTATGCCAACTGCCGGTCCCAACTAATGATCTTTCTATTAGTAGTATGACAGTGCAATGTGTCCAACTCCAGGTTTCTCCCTTAGGAGACAAAGTGAAATATATTGGCTCCTTCAGTTACTATCCCATATTTTGTCACTCATCCACCTACAACAAAGACCCAAGATAGAAGAAGACTATCTCTGAGTGTGTGTCACATCTAGTTTATTTGACTCCTTTAAGACATGCCCAAGGAGAGAAGCATCAATTCAGATCTGTTTCATTCAGGGGAACATTGCATTTACAAATGTCACAGTGGAACCATAATCAGGCACCAACTTTACAGAAATTCTTACCAAAAAACATACTATATCTCTCCAAAAAGCCAGGTTATGCGGCTAGTAGACTCCAACAGAATCACTGTAGCTAAATTAAATTCATGTGATGATAATGCCTTGCATTATGAAATGCTTACCCATTTATAAAATGTTTTGTTCACTCCTTATAAGGCACTTTGAAATTTTTGCTTTAAGACACATGAGCTTGCTGGAGAGACATAGAGACAGAAAGCGAGAAATCAGCCCCCCAGAGGGATGGCCACACTGCAATCCCTTCTCCTCCATTCTCCTTTTGGGATCTTGGGCACGCACGCACACACCTCCAGCACGAGTTTTAAGTCACCAGGTCCGAGACTCGAACCATGGTTGAGTATGTAGGAGTCCAGCGACATAACCATGACACCACCTGCTACTCCTGGCACTTTGAGATTTGTATCTCATTTGATCCTTAAAACAAGCCTCAAGTCAGTACAGTATGTAGTAAGTCACTGTCTCATAAGTGATGAAAATAGGAAGGGTGGAACAAGTTCAAGCACAAAGGCCTCAGAGTCAGACAGACCTGCGTTCACACCACAGTTCTAGTACGTCTTAGCCATGTGACTCTGCTCGTGTTAAGTGATCTTACTAAGCCTCAGTTTCCTCCTCTGTAAAATGGAGATGACAGAGTGAATCCCAAGTCTGGTGTCAGGATTAAACAAAATAGCACATGGAGGCAAAGGACCTCAACACTGAGATATGTTTCTTATTATTAAGTGAATGGTTAATGACTTGTGAGTGACAGAAGTCAGAACAGGCACCCCAAGCACAGTGTGCTACAAGTTCGAATTCAAGGACATGGATACATAGATCCAGGGTTAGACTTTTCTTTCTATGAAAAGGCAGGCTTTTCTCTTCCCAGCTGAGTTTTGAAACTGAAGTCATCTTTTGTGCCACGGTGGAAATTCCAACATTTGGTATGGCAAAGTGCTCTGGAAGCTCACTCCTCTGCGTGTTGCTTTGGTTAGCATTTGCTGGTATCAACGCAGACACTGTTCATCCTCCTCTGGGTCAGCACTAACAGTGCTGAGGGTAGGGGCCAGCAGGTGGAGTTAAGGCACTGAACTCCCACATGGCCAACCATGGTTCAAGTCTCAGATCCAGCAACTTGAAAATCATGCTGAGTACATGTGCATACATGCCTGAAAGCCCAGGAGGAGACTTGAGAAGGGATTGTGGCATGGACCATCCCCTGGGGGGAGGGAGTGAATTCTCACTTTCCCTCTCATTGTCTCTCCAGTGAGCATAGGCACATTATGGCAAAAGCCTTAAAAAGAAAAAGAGTGCTGAGGGTATGGGGTGGGGAGAGAAGTGTCATCCAAGAATCCTCAAGTTCCTCCCCCTCTTCTTGCATAGTTTGTTACAGGGTGTGTGCTCTTGTGGGACAGAGATAGGAGGTGGAGGGGAAGGGATGAGAAATCAGCTCCCAGGGGGATGGCCACACCACAATCCTTTCTCCTCCATTCTCCTCTCGGGATTTGGGGGTTGCGCACACACATCTGGCTTGTTTGGGGACTGCAATCACAATCGGCCACATGAGATCCAGTGTCTTAACCACCACACCACCTGCAGGTCCCTCAAGTTCCTTTCCTACAGCTGCAGAGAAAAGTTACAACACTCCCCCTGCTACCACCAATATTATACTCTTCCCATCCCCAGTGACACACAGATAATATTTGTCTGGAGAGCAAATTTGTTTGAAAATTCTTTATGACTCCCTCCCCCCAGCTGCCAAAACCTTACTCCAAAGAAACAATCCCCAAAGGAACAGGGGACGTGGGGGTAGAAAACATGCAAGATTGTTCCAAGCTTCGATTATTTATAGTGGTGAAATAGTAGAAACCATACAAACGTTTAATAATGATAGTGTCTGAAAAAATAGCCTCTCAGAGGCTATTTAACCACCAGCAGGTGACATGGTGGTTCAGGTGCTAGAGTCCCATATGGTCTGTCACAGTTGGAGTTCCAGTGACTTGAAAATCATGTCAGGTGCATGTGTATTCATGCCCCAAATCCTGAGAGGAGGATGAAGAACAGATTGTGGTGTGGCCATTCCTCACTGGGGGGTGGGGGTGGGGGTGGGGTGCTCATTTCTCACTTTGCCTGTCTCTGTCTCCGGTGAGTGCACACATCCTATGGCAAAAACCTAAAGAAAAAAAGAAAAATAGCCTACGAAGTATCCATTAACATGTTTTGCTGTTGTTGTTGTTGTTGTTGTTGTTGTTTTGCTATAGGGCACATGTGCTCGCCAGAAAGACAGAGGGAGACAGAGCGGCAGAAATGGAGAACTCCCCAGCGGGGATGGCCACTCCACAATTCCTTCTTCTCCATTCTCCTCTCAGGATCTTGGGCACGCACACACATGTGCCCAGTGTGATTTAAGCCACCGGGTCTGGGACTCGAACAGTGGTTGACTACATGGGAGTCTAGCGACATAGCTATTACGCTAACTGCTGGTTCCTCCATTAACATGTTTTGAGAAACGCTGCCCGGTAAAAGTATATCTGACTTTTCTATTTTAAAATACAATTCAAAATATTCTATTAGTCTCATTCCATAAATTTGGAGACCACACTGAAAGTTCTTCCTTTCCACCACATGCAAGGAATTCGCAGAGATTGGGTGGAGGGCACACATCCAGAAAGAATCTGGAACAACGCAAAGATGGTTTAAGTGAACAATGGAATCCAGGGCTGTGGCATTTCCAGGATGAAGGACAATTTGAACCAGTGTTGTTCTTGGTTAACATTCAAATAACCTTGTCATCCAGAGGCACTATTCCCCCAAGTACAAGCTGTTCTTCTGAGGGGAAGGTGATGAGTGTGTTTAGTCACATGACCTGGGTTAACCCCTCCTAACCCTGACCTTCCTCAAGGCCCACATGGCTCCCTCCTTGCTGAGGCTGTGCTCTTCTCAGATCCTCTTTAGATGGTTCTTCAGCTCTTGCCTTACTCTTTTTTTTTAAAAGAGAAAGATTTTTCCTATAGCGTGTGTGTGCTCACCAGAGAGACAAAGAGATAGAGAGAGAGAAAGTGAGAAACCACCCCCTGGCGGTATGGCCATACTGCTATCCCTTCTCCTCCATTCTCCTCCATTCTCCTCTATTCTCCTTCATTCTCCTCTGGGGATTTTGGGCCTGCACACTCACACACACGCCCCACATGAGTTTCAAGCTGCCCACTCTGGAACTTGAACCATGGTCGAACATGTAAGAATCCAGCGCCTAAACCACATTCCACCTACAGTCTCCTTGCCTTACTCTTAAAAGAGGTTAGCTCCTCTTGCAAGATTTACCTTCCAATAAGACTTGCTTCCCTATATGAGAAATGAGGGGAAAAGGCCAGTCTTGTAGTGCAGTGTTGAGCATTGTGCTTTGGAAGTCAAATCCCACTTAGCCATCCATGGTTCAAATCCTGGCTCCAGTGGCTTGAAGAATATACTGGGCACATGTGCATACATGCCCCATATCCTGAAGGGATGGAGAAATGAAGAAGAAGGAATTGTGGCATCACCATGCCCAATTTGGGGTTCTCTCTCTCTCTCTCTCTCACTAGCACACATGCCTTCTGGCAATAAAATAAAGAATTGAGTGAAGAGTTTAAGTACTGTCATGAAATTAATCTATCTGTTTGGACTATATCTACTCCTGCCTTCTGGTTTGCGCATGATGAACATGATTGGGGTGTGGGTGGGGGAAGGTGTGTGTGTGGCTACACAACGAGTTTTGCCACTTTGCCACCACCTGCAGGGAGTAGACCCAACCTTGTCCTCTTCTGAAACAGGCCCTCTTCTCCTCCACAGCCAAAGAAAGTAGAGGAAGGAGGGGAGGGGCAGGAATACAAAGGGTACTGCCGTTCTGTGAGCCCTAGTATTCTAATTTTTTTAAGAGGTTCTTTCCTATAGGGCATGTGCACTCGCCCAAAAGACAAAGAGAAACATAGAGACAGAAAGCGAGAAATCACCCCCCAGGAGGATGGCCATGCCACAATCCCTTCTCCTCCATTCTCCTCTTGGGATCTTGGGCATGCACACACATGCACCTGGTGTGAGTTTAAGCCACTGGGTCCGGGACTCAAACCGCAGTCAACTCCATGGGAGTCCAGCAACATAGCTATTATGCTAACTGCTGGTCCAGATTTTTAGAACGAGATCAAGGACACAAATGACACCTGAGTTTACATCCCCCCAAACAAGCCTCTCTGTTAGATGTTACACACAATGACCGTTCTTCGCCTGACATTCCAAACTCTGGTTTCTGACTGCAAACCTCTCTGCCAACACTGGGGTTGCACGACACCTCTCTTCTCGTGGCCTCCTGTCTTTATTCTCTAGTCACCTGGCAGAGCATCTCCAGCCCTCTGTCTGCAAATGAGGACATGCAGGGAGAAGGTGGAGAGTGTGGGGGGTGGGGGAGTGGTGAAGAAGAAAAGGCTTTCCAGTAACTTTTGTGTTAAGACAGGATTAAGAAACAGAACTACCTATTCCTGTCTGAGCTGTGTGGTATATTAGCATTAATAATAGTATTAACATTTTAGGGAACTGTTCTACTGACCTCACAGCTTTATTGTTAAGAATGAGTCAGGCCATGGGAACCAGCAGTTAGCGTAATGGCTATGTCGCTGGATTCCCACATAGTCGACCGCGGTTCATGTCCTGGACCCAGTGGCTTAAAACTCACGCCGGGCGCATGTGTGTGCGTGCCCAAGATCCCGAGAGGAGAATGGAGTAGAAGGGATTGCGGCGTGACCATCCCCCCTGGGGGGTGATTTCTCGCTTTCTGTCTCTATGTCTCTCTCTGTCTGTCTGG
>NW_006160229.1:5758969-5763892 GCF_000334495.1 Tupaia belangeri chinensis
GCACCTCACAGCTCGAGAGTCTCGTGAGATGTGTGTGTGTGTGTGTGTGTGTGTGTGTGTGTGTGTGTGTGTATGCCCAAAATTCCAAGAGGAGATTGGAGGAGAAGAAATTGAAGCATGGCCATCTCCCCTAAGAGGTGATTTCTCACTTTCTCTCTCACTCTGTGTTTTTGTCTCTCTCTGGCAAGCACACATATCTTATAGTACAAACTAAAAATAAATAAAGTGGCCTAGCCTGTGGTGTAGTGGCTAAGGCAACTGGCTGACTGCACAGTTCTGGTCCCAGACCTGAGGCTTGAGACAAGAGAAATCATTGGAGTAGAATGAATTATGATATGACCATGCCCAATGGGGGATGCTTTCTCCATTTCTCTCTCTCTCTCTCTCTCTCTGGAGAGAACATGCATCCTCTGACAAAAACTTTTTAAAAAGGAAAAAAGAAAGAAAGAAGCAGGCATTGTATGTTCCCATTTAATATATTCCAAATGTCTGCCCTTTATAGCAGAAATGGAAAGATTGGAAGGTATGGTAGCAGGGAAGACAACTGTAGGTACTAGAGACAGTATGGGAGGGGGTGGGTAATGACAAGGGGGGGGGAATGCACATTTAATAGACACAAAAGTAAAAAGTTACTTGCTTATGATAATGCATATGGTAATGTCCCTGACTTGACTAATGTGCACTGTACTCATGCTGGAAACACCATGTGTTGCACTGTAAAGATGTACAGCGATTGAACAGAAATAAAAAATAAATGAATGAATAAATAAGAATAAGTGAGCCAATGTGAACCAAGTGCATAACTCAGCACCTGGTGCATAGAAAGTGCCCCCAACCCATTAGCTGTCATTATCACTGCTAACCACTCTATCTTGAGTCTATACTATATGTGTGCATGTGCGTGTGTGTGTGTGTGTGTGTGTGTGTGTGTGTGTACATGAGAGTGAGAGAGAGAGAGAGAGAAACCCTGACCCCCAGCGGGGCCTGGTCATTCCACAATCCTTTTTTTCTCCAGTTTTCCATCCCATCAGCCTCCTGGATACACACGCACACCCAACAGGGTTTCAAGCCACTGGGGCGAGGACTTAAACCCATCCAGCCCCTCAGGGCAGCACTACACAGCTCTGCTACAGGGCCAGCCCCTTATTGGGCACTGTACCTGATCCTTTATATCAATTGATTGGAATATTAATAAAACAGTTGTAAGCAACTGCCATTATCCTCATTTTACAGACGAAGAGATGGAGGTTCCAGTTTGCACAGCCCTTAAGTAGCAGAAGTGGGACCCATACTAAGGTTCAAGGCCCACGCTCCTATTGCCGCACTGCAGGAGATGAAGGACACATGTGGGGGCTTCACGAGCCAGTTGGTTCCTCTCCTAACCAGTCTGTTACTAAAATTTGAATGCTTATATAATGATAGCATTTGTCCCTGAACCAATTTTCTTCAAATGTCATTTCCTCCTTCTATAAACAGACCAAACACATCCTTGACTCACATTCGAACAAAGTCATTTCACATTTCAGATTTTCTTTCCCCTGCAGTCAGTCCTATGGCAGCTCCACGGGCCCAGGGCCAAATTCCAGCTCATAGTGGAGGATGTGTGAATACCATAGGCTAGGAAAATAGCATGAGACCGACTGACACAGGGCCCCCAAGTGCTGTCCTACCCAGCTAGGTCCCAGCAGGCTGTGCATTAAGATATAAGTGAAACATATGGAGATGGGAAAAAGCATATGTCAGGCGTGCTGAGGCCCCTGTTCCTGTCAAGCACACACACTGGGTCATTTTTACTCATGAAAACACCACCAAGCAGGCTTTCCAAATATTTCCACAGAAGCCAAATTGAAGTCAGTGCTTTATTTCTCACACTTCCTTCTCAAATCACCCTCATCTGCAGTGTCCCAGTATACACACAACCAGAAGGAGCCAGAATTGGGTGCACATACCCCTCCCACTAGAAAACGGAAAAAGAACTGGTTAGTTCTGAAAGACTGAACAGCTCCTCCTTGGTAGGTTTCAGTGGAATTAATTATCCCCTGGCATAATAAGTATCATCAGCAACAACAAAGATGTATTGAACACAAACCCTCTTCCCAGCACGGTACTGACGGGTAAGGACAACATATATAAGAACTCTCCATCCTGGGGCTAGATAGTTGGGCAGCAGAAAAACAGGACACATTCAGGGCCAGCAGTGGCATGGTGGCTAAGGCACTAGACTCCCATGTGGCTATGGTTCGAGACCCAGATCCGGTGGCTTGAAACTCACACCAGGCACACATGCATGCATACCCAAAACCCTGAGAAAAGAATGGAGGAGAATAGCTTGCAGCATGACCACCCCCGCAGGGAGGGGTGAATTCTCACTTTCACTTTCATTGTCTCTGCCTGCCTCTCTGATGAGTGCATGTACCCTATGGCAAAACCTTAAAAAATAAAAAAAGGACACTCTTTAAGGAATCTCACATGTGGAGGTTCCCAGCATGTGTCAGAAGACCTCCCTGCATACACAGGGCATGAGAGTGCCATGATCCAGGACTGGCTGAGGGTTGGAGGTGGGTCACAGCATCAGGACCCTGTTGGAGGCTCTGTCTTTCTCTCTCTCTCTCTTCCCTCTCTCTCTCTCTCTGAAGAAATAAATACACAAACTTACAAAAAGAAAAAGAACTTGTCACCCAATAAACAGCAATCACTTGCAAAGCTCACTTGCAAAAGCCATTTCTTCTGTGAAGCCTCTCAGGTACGCTAGTGTTCGTCCTTCTTTCCCACTCCCACTCTCACTCCAGGATTCAGATGCAGTTCAATGTGGCCTTCTCTGGACCTTTGGCAAAGGCCACCAGGTACTGTTTTTAGTGGCCCTCTCTTCCTCTGGTTCTGCACACTGATGAAAGCTCCTGAGCTCTGGAGTCAGATTATACTGAACTTGAATCATGCGGTGAAGTGGAAGAAGAGTACAGGTCAAGAGGCAGAGGCCTGTGTGGGCCAAGGTGATAGCCTGCCCTCACTGGTTCCTGAGAGGAGCAAATCGTTCCTGGGAGGAAGCAGTAAGACGTGCGTATGGAATGGCAGGTAGGGGCCAACTCATAGGAGCCTTTACCAAAAGAACAGTCCTTAAACTGTTAAGGTGCCTATACATGCACCTTTCCCAACGTGGCCACACCTCTGTTTACTTTCCTCCCATCTCCTTTGCAGTTCTATTGGGAGGCCATAGGTCACAATCCATTTTGGTTACATAATGGTTCCCAGCATTGGATCAGCAATTCTCATCTTACTTTTCTTCCGAAAGATTGTTTGAGCAGCCTTTCATGTGAGTAAAAGAATGAGCATTTGATAAGATGTCAGAAGACCTGGGTTCCAGTGAAGGGGATCTGAGTCAACACCCCTCTCTGAGCCTTGAGAAATCATAGGGCTAGACCAATTGGCCTTGGTGGTCCTTCTTAGTGCTAAGCTTCTGTGATCTGTCCTCAACATCTGGAAACTAAAGGAAAGCAAAGTGCAAGGGTATGTGTCTTTGATAAGAGCAGAGAAATACCGTCTATGTATCCCTTGGTCTGAGGGATCATTGGAACTTTTTCTTTTCTCTCCATTTACCCCCAAAGAGCTTTCCTGAAAACTCGCCTTAGGGGACTGGGAGGGCTGGTCATTGGGCTAACCTGAGCCTTATAAGTTTGTCTCTGTTTTCGCTGAGTCCTTCACCCTATTTGCATGTGAAGAAGATGAGATCCTAAGGGCGAACCTCCTTCACCTCTTTGCTGCCTGTGTGAGCACGCTGATAAACACGCATTTCTCTGGAGAGTATGTGCAATGGTCCCTTCGGACCCTCAGGCTCTTTTTTTTTCCTCTCAAAACCTACATTCTCTAAACAGATCTGCGAACTGGCTATGAGGAAACAACGAGGTTTACAGGGAAGGCTTTCAGCTACACCGCTGTGTCAACCCATTGACAGCTGAGTTTTGCAAAGGGACATTCTCAAGAAGAGCCAGTGTAAGGGCAGATATTTTTTAGAGGTTTTTGCTATGGGGCGCATGCACTCGCCAGATAGAGAGATAGAGAGACAGAAAGCAAGAAATCACCCCCAGGGGGGATGTCCACGCCGCAATCCCTTCTCCTCCATTCTCCTCTCAGGATCTTAGGCATGCACGCACACACGCCTGGCGTGAGTTTTAAGCCACCAAGTCTGGGATGCGAACCGCGGTCGACCACATGGGAGTGCAGCGACATAGCCATTACGCTAACTGCTGGTCCCCAGGACAGATTTTTAACCACTGAAAATTATTTCAGTTTGAGTGTTGAAGTCTCAGTCATCTAAGACTTTTTAAGAACACCACATCCTCCCAGAGAGGAATTGATGATTAACAAAGTGCCCTGTATTAATTTGAGTGAGATTCCTTCCATCCACACAGCTTCCAAAGTTCTAGATCAATAGTCAAAGCAACAAACCATTTCCTCTGTCATGGAGGCAGCATGATATAAATGGGGGGGAGGGGTGGTACAAATGCAGTGGGTGAGGGGGCGTGGTGTACTCTAAACCCACCAAAGCTCCTTGGGAAACATGTCTGTCATAGGAAAGGAGTTTCTTCTGCATGACCCTTTCTCTGTGTGATCAGAATGCTTTTACTTTCCTCTGGTTTATATAATTAGCTCATTGTAAAAAGTAGCTGGGTTTGGGCATGTACTGTCTCATGTGGGGAGAAGAGAAGGAAAACCGTGTATGCAGCATCTTGTATCAGACTGTGTCACAGGAGAGTGTGGTACAAACTGCCATCAGGCACCCCTGCTGCACCTCTCTGTGTGCAATGCTCCTCCCCCTCCCCGTATTGTGATGTGCTTCTGCTTTGTGATGCACACTGCATAATGTCATGGTGATACCTTGGCTTTCAGTGTATCTTAGCGCAAACCACCTATTTATCTACTTGTGTG
>NW_006160229.1:5765195-5766486 GCF_000334495.1 Tupaia belangeri chinensis
AGAGATAGAGAGACAGAAAGCAAGAAATCACCCCCAGGGGGGATGTCCACGCCGCAATCCCTTCTCCTCCATTCTCCTCTCAGGATCTTAGGCATGCACGCACACACGCCTGGCGTGAGTTTTAAGCCACCAAGTCTGGGATGCGAACCGCGGTCGACCACATGGGAGTGCAGCGACATAGCCATTACGCTAACTGCTGGTCCCCAGGACAGATTTTTAACCACTGAAAATTATTTCAGTTTGAGTGTTGAAGTCTCAGTCATCTAAGACTTTTTAAGAACACCACATCCTCCCAGAGAGGAATTGATGATTAACAAAGTGCCCTGTATTAATTTGAGTGAGATTCCTTCCATCCACACAGCTTCCAAAGTTCTAGATCAATAGTCAAAGCAACAAACCATTTCCTCTGTCATGGAGGCAGCATGATATAAATGGGGGGGAGGGGTGGTACAAATGCAGTGGGTGAGGGGGCGTGGTGTACTCTAAACCCACCAAAGCTCCTTGGGAAACATGTCTGTCATAGGAAAGGAGTTTCTTCTGCATGACCCTTTCTCTGTGTGATCAGAATGCTTTTACTTTCCTCTGGTTTATATAATTAGCTCATTGTAAAAAGTAGCTGGGTTTGGGCATGTACTGTCTCATGTGGGGAGAAGAGAAGGAAAACCGTGTATGCAGCATCTTGTATCAGACTGTGTCACAGGAGAGTGTGGTACAAACTGCCATCAGGCACCCCTGCTGCACCTCTCTGTGTGCAATGCTCCTCCCCCTCCCCGTATTGTGATGTGCTTCTGCTTTGTGATGCACACTGCATAATGTCATGGTGATACCTTGGCTTTCAGTGTATCTTAGCGCAAACCACCTATTTATCTACTTGTGTGTATATATATATATATTATATATACACACACACATTTTTGTATAGAAAAACATAAAAAATATGTCATGACTTTTCCGATGACCCAATATATTCTACCATGTTTACCATACTAGATCTGTATTAGAATTTCTAATGTTTCCCATCATCTAAGTGCAATGGTACTAACTAACTACTCAGCTGTAACTGATGTCACCCTGTATATTATTCATAACACTTCCTGAAGAGCTTATATTATGCAAAAAATGACACAGGATCATAAACTCCAGGAATGGGGCCCAGAAATCTGTGTTTTAACACGCTGTCCCAACTCCCCTTTTCTTCTCATTTTTTCCCATCTGAATTCCACCAATTTTTAGCTCCATTAGAAGTCCCAAAGTGTTGGGGCCGGCAGGTGGTGTGGTGGTTGGGGGTGCA
>NW_006160229.1:5766591-5773181 GCF_000334495.1 Tupaia belangeri chinensis
ATTCTTTTTAAAAAAAACAGTTTTAAAAAAAAAAAAAAAAAGTCCCAAAGTGTTCTAAAAGTCATTCCTTGATATTTTATGGGGTTTGGCATCCTATGAAGTTTCCTTTACATTACAGGCATGGATTTAAAATGAGAACTAACAGCCCACGTTTGCGCTACTTTATTTGAAATCAAGGGGGAAAAAAGGATATTTTCTTGCTCTTTAATAGTTTTACATCTAGACCTTTTCAACATGCCAAAGGCCATTCAAAATATTTTCCTTTCTTCCTCCTTCAGTATCCAGGGAGGTTTTTAGTACTCTCTCTCTCATTCATTCAACAAATATGCTTTGCAGGATAAACAGGGTAACAAATATGGTATGTTTTCATTTACACATATGTTTTGAAATCCTCTCTGCATACTTGGCGCTTATTAAATACTACTGAGCCTATCTAGAAGGAAGTCTGCTTAAGAGTAGTCCTATCTATCTCCATTGCAAGATACGTATCAAATGTCCATTTTCAAAGGCTTCTTATTTAATACTTTGAATTTCATTTAAACACTTAAGAGACTGCTGTACCGATACTTGAGTTGGGAAGACCCAATTAGAAAGTGAGACTTTGGAAAGGCTCAGTAGCCAAAGTGCGGGGACTGGATTAAGAAAGAAGTGGAAGACATGGGTTAGGAATTAGAGTGTACTAGGGCTCACCAATTGGTAATGTGGGAAGCATAGTGGAAGTACAAGCCCTCGAGTGGACTTGAACCCTGACTCTTGTCACTTCCTAGTTGCACTAACCTTATGCAGGTTAGTTAGCCTCTGCTGGCTGCTCGTGCAGCTGTAAAATGGGGATGACAGTAACGGAAGCTACTTCAGAATGTGGTGAGGATTATATGAAATCGCCCAGGTCAAACCTGTAGCACTGCGTCTGCCACGCAACAAATGACTGCTCCTACTGTCTCCCAGTGAGCAGGCAGAATTAGCTGTTATCCAAGTGTGGTTCACTATCCCCACACTAGTGAGCTCAGGTAAGCCAAAGCAGCCCACCTCAGGAGAAACTGGACACCTCTTAAAAGGAGAGGGTACAGGCAGCCTGCTGAAATTAGAGCAGGAGGTCACCCTGGTCTGCTGGGCAAAAGGGAGTAGGAATGCTGAAGGGACAATGCGAGGAGTGGGGGGAGTCTGCAGTGGGAATTAAGGAGTGGAAAAAACTGCCATTGACGAAGCAAGAAACAACCCCAGGCCCTGAGGTGTATCTGCCACTTAGGAGGGGAGAAAACGTTGATTGCGACAGGGAACGAAAATGTGAGTAGATGTGGCAGAGGTGAGTCCAGGCTGAAACATCACAGCCAAGCTGCAACAGATGAGGTGGAGGGAGCCAAGAGTCAGAGGGGAGAGCAGGAAGAATGTGAAGCCAGAGCCTCGTCTCGGCTGTGCGTACGATGGATGACAAACAGCAGTCCAGGACGGAGAGAAAACCGTCACAGAGCTGGTAAGCTCACAACTCATAGTGCAGGGCTGTGGTGTGGTGGTTTAAATGCAAATTTACTAGATCTGCTAAGTTCACTAAATGTGTATTATACATGAACTCCAGTTCTAAAAACTTCATTTGTTCATTGAGAAAAAGAAGTGACAGTTCTTAAACCTATTATGACCACGGTGTCTGAATACTTTTCCTCTTGGTGCAAGGTGTAAGGGAACAGACGGCCAAGTAGGGGGGAAATGTGAGTAGGATTAGCAGCTCTCTGGTTTCCACAGTCTCCCTACTAAGATCCAGAATAAGTGCCAGCTCTACAAAGGCTTCTCTGATCACTCCAAACTGGACCGATTTCTCATCCCTCTGCACTCTTGGAACCCATTTTAATTACTGGCCTCTCAACACAGGCTCCCTGTATATAGTTATTGGTGAGTCTTCTCTTCTCCTCCCCCCACACCCTGGAGCAGGTAGGCCTTAGGAGCTCTAAATGCTAACAAGACTGTGTAGGACACCTTCCCATTTCTATATTCCTATATGTAATTCCCAATCCATTTTTCCCTTTTTTTCCCTCTTTTTTCCATTTTTCCTGGAGGACATTCGTACTCCCCAGCAAGAGTCACAGGCAGAGAGAGAGGGAAAGGGAGAAAGCGCCTCCCCCAGTGGGGGATGGTCACACCACAATCCCTTTCTTCCACTTCTCCATCCTGTCGAGATTTGGGGGACACGCATGTACATACACCCTGAGTGTTTTTCAAGCCATCAAGGTCAGAATTGTAAACCACATGGTTAGCCATGTGGGCTCCAGTTTCCTTAACCATTAGGCCACAGAGCTGAACCCTCAATCCAATTTTATTTTCTAAAATGTGGCATTTACAAGTATGCTTAAGACAAACTTAGTAGGTCGAATTCTCCAACTCCTTACTTTGAAAAAGTTCAAACCTACAGAAGAGTTCAAAGAAGAGTAAAATAGTGAAGCAGGCCAGCTTGAGGTTTAGCAGGACTGCAGCCATTTTGAAATTGAGAGTGGCCTCGGAGGAGAACAATCAGATCAAATACTGAGTCATGTGGAGGTCTATTTGAGGGATGGTCAGATGAGAAATCAGGAATGGCTATTTGAAGCAATCAAGATAATTACTCAGGGGAAAGCGATTGGTTCTGATTGACTGTAGTGAGAAGTGATTTTCATGGGCTTGTGTTGTTATATGTAGACATTATGAGCAGGGATTCCCAATGTGTCAACAAGGGAGACATCTGGCACATCGATCACTGCATCTACGGATTTTAGGTAGACCCCCACTTCCCCAACCCACCTCCGGTGCCAAGAGAGGAAAAGGTATCTACTTTGATTACCTACGTTTTCTTCGAAGAACCTAGAGAAGGTTACTACCTTCCCTCCTGCCGTTCCACATATGCACACAGGAACTCACCCAGATGCTTGCTCAACATCCTAGTCCCACTCAGGACAATAAACCTGTCTGGGCAGAACTGTCCCTATGTACATGCTCACACCTTCAAAGTCCACACTGGGCATGTGTCACCGGATAAAAAAATCCCTTACCTGAAGAGAATACAGAAGCACAGCAAATAGCCCGTCGATTTGAAGAAAAGAGCCAGCTGCAATGACAGACCTCCCCTCCTAAACATTCATGACAAGATCCCACAATGAAAGTAACATCTCTCAGTAAGCTAATAGGGTAGGTCATCCAACTATACATGCTCATAGCTTCAAAGTCCATGCTGGGCATGTGTGACTGGGGAATTGAATTCCTCAGATTCCTTATCTGAAAGAGAAGGAGTAAGCGAGTAAGCAAAGATGAAAGCCCACAAGTCAAACAAAGAAGCCAGATTCTTTGACAGACCTCCCTTGCTAAATATTCATGACCAAATCCCACAATAAAAGTACCACCTAACTCCATCTCCAGTGCAGTTGTCACTCTCTGGCAGCTGCCCACCCACAAGCCTTTCTGGCATAGAGGTGTATTTCTTTTCTATTAAAAATCTTCACTTTCCTATTAACACTTGTCTTTTCCTATAAATAAATAAATTTAAATAAATAAATAAATAAATAAGAATAACACCGAACCCCATACCCAGCACAGTTGACCTCAAATAGCTGCCCACTCACATGCCTTTCTGGTGTGGGGCGAATTGTTTCTGTTAAAAATCTACACTTTTCTATGGGACCAGCAGTTAGCATAATGGCTATGTTGCTGGACTCCCACATAGTCGACCGCGGTTCAAGTCCCGGACCCAGTGGCTTAAACTCAAGCCGGGTGCGTGTGCGTGCGTGCCCAAGATCCAGAGAGGAGAATGGAGGAGAAGGGATTGAGGCGTGGCCATCCCCCCGGGGGGTGATTTCTTGCTTTCTGTCTCTCTGTCTCTCTCTGTCTGGCGAGTGCACGTGCCACATAGCGAAAATCTCTTCCAAAAAAAAAAATCTCCACTTTTTTATTAAAAACTTCCCTTGCCATACTTTACTCATGGTTGCAGCTTCAGTCTGTGTCTCAGAGCAGGTTTCTAACCTCAGAGGCCTGGGCCCAAGAAACCAACTACTTCACATGACACAGCCCAGCTTCCCTGTCCAATACAGTATCTTGTATCTATACATACTGAGAATTCATTAATGCTTTTCAAGACAGTTTGATGGTACTCGCTATCTCCCTGTAACATGCTCATAGAAATGCATTCCCTTCTCCTGCTTTTGCCTCTCATTTTATTGACTGTGAGTAAAAGCAGACAGATCTAGTTTGCTGGTAACCCCTGTAAAATGAGCATCCATGTAACGGTCTAGATTATCATTTTGTAATATTTGCTTTTATCTGTTTCCCCCCTGAACCATTTGCCTATATATTTCAGACATGATAATGCCTCACTCTTTCATGCTTCAGTACTTATTTCATAAGAAAATGAACATTTTTTCTGTGACCACATGTCATTCTTACATCCAAGAAATCTGACTTTGATCCAATAATGTTACCTACTACACAGTTAATATTCAAAATTTCCCAATTGTCCCAAGAATGAATACCCTTTAAAACTACTTTTAAAAACAATTCTCAGCTCTAATCAAGAATCACCTGCTACATTTGGTGTCTTTAGCCTCTGATGTGGAACACTTTCCTGAGTTTTGTCTTCAGTCTTTCATGACATTAACACGCTGAAGCATCCAGGCCAGTTGTTTTGTAGAAAAAAGCTACAGTCTGGGTTCAGCTGAATGTTTTTTCATTATTAGATTTGGATTCCAAGTTTGGAAAGCTGCAAAGGCGATGCTGATTTTTTTCTAGATTTTTTGATTGTGAAGTTTTGGATAAATCCATCAAAGCTGAATGTGTGTGTGTCTTTCATGACATTAACACGCTGAAGCATCCAGGCCAGTTGTTTTGTAGAAAAAAGCTACAGTCTGGGTTCAGCTGAATGTTTTTTCATTATTAGATTTGGATTCCAAGTTTGGAAAGCTGCAAAGGCGATGCTGATTTTTTTCTAGATTTTTTGATTGTGAAGTTTTGGATAAATCCATCAAAGCTGAATGTGTGTGTGTGTGTGTGTGTCTGTTTGTGAAGTTTTAAATAAATCCATCAAAGCTGAATGTGTGTGTGTGTGTGTGTGTGTGTGTGTGTGTGTGTGCTTTGCTGCTGCCCTAATCACATGTGTCTAGTATTACTATCTTGACCTCATCATGGTGGGTATCACACAAGCACTGATCTGTGTGCTTATTTAGAAACAGGAATTTGGGTGCCGTAATGTCGACCTGGTTTCCCCCTCGTATTAACCTACATCCTCACCCGCACTTACTGTCTGCCCTTTAATCTCTGCCACACCTGTAGGTGTAACACGGTATCTCCTTGTGGTTTTCATTTGTATGGAGTACTAAAGAGTATGAGCATTTTGTTCTTACCTTCATTGACCACTTGTGTTTTCTCTGTAGTGAGAGGCCCTTTGCCCCTTTTTGGAGACTTTTTCCTATGTATTTTTAGATACTTGTGTATTCTGGCTCCTAATCATTTATGAATTAGATATGACTCTACATTCATGAAAGAGTATCACATCAAGGCGAAGCACACAGATACTGTGGTCAGAGGTTTTGGGTTCAGATTCTAGTTTTGCACTTACAGTGTGACTGGACAAATGATTTACCTCTTCTCATTGCTTTTGTTTCTTTCTCTGTGAAATGGGGGTACATGTGCCATAGGGAGGCAGAAGGACTAAGTGGGCTAATATGTGTAATGCTGACAGAGCAGGGCCTGGCATTCAGTAAAGAGAAAAGTAAGTGTTTGCTGTTATTAGTTTCTTTCATTTTAGAGCACCCATGTCATTTAGAGGCTCAGTGGATTCATCCAAGTTTTCCTCTACAGGGGTCTCCTGCCCCATTTTGGGGTCTCCTGGACCTTATCTATGGCCCTAACCATGTCACAATAGACACGCCTAATAATGGGGGTGACTCCACTTTGCACAAGCTGGAGCCTATGAAGTGCCATCTGCCCCTTGAAAGTGCTTCAGGCCCATTAAGGTTTTCCTTGTGAATGGGGACAACGTTCTGCCACTTCTAAGGCCATCCCCTCAAATGCGAAGAGTCCTGCTAATACAGTCTCCCCTTACTTTAAAGAGCCACAAACACCCCTAAAGACTTTCCACCCAACTTTGAGACCTAACAGTGTCTTGATTTGTTTTGCGCCAATTTGAGAGTTCCTATTTATGGTGGGGTTCCTGGCTCCTCCTGGCAATCTATGCCCCTCCTGAAGTGTCCCTGGGCCTTTTTCCCCAACTTGGGCTTTTATGTAGTGCTCGAAAGACTAGTGCGCTCATGGCAGGGCGCACCAGGAGGCAGTGCGGTGGTGCTCCTTCGCCATTCATTTGTTCGGATCAAGAAGGGGCACCGCGTGGCCAGGGGAGGCCATAAAGGAGCAAGGTGCCAGCGGGGCGCTGATTGGCTGGTCCCCACGAGGCAGCAGGGGTAGGGCACGGAACGCAGGCCAGGGCTCATTTCGCCCAGGTCGTCCGTGCCCAGCGGGTCGGGTGCCCGCAGGAAGCGGGTCGGGTCTCCGTGAGCGGAGCGCGAAGATGCCGAATTTGCGGGTCAGCAACGGGCGCAGTGGCCCCTTGGGCTCCGCCCCGCCCCGCTCCCAGGGGACAGCGC
>NW_006160229.1:5773538-5774847 GCF_000334495.1 Tupaia belangeri chinensis
CCAGCACCTGCCGCTAGGGGGCGACGGGTGCCCGTGCGACTGCCCACGGACGTGCAGCTGTCCGCGAAGTGCAGGCGCCCGCCCCGACCCGCGCGCCGGCAGCCCTTCCCAGCACTGAAAGTTTGAGTCTGCCCTGGCCCTGGGCAGTCTGGGTTAAGCCTCTTACAGTTTTTAACCCCCTATCCCCAGGTCAAGGGCCAGGCTGGAAGGAACTGGGGCTTTCGCGGTTGGGATCAATTTGCTTGTCCATCTTCCAGATCTCCCGCTGTAGCACATGACTTCGACGAAATGTCACCTTCCTAGGACATCCTGCAGTCCCTAGGTTGAACACGACGAGCATCAGCATGTCACAATGCTTTCCGCGCAACGATCCTTTTGCCACAAAACCCCTGCCCTCTCTCAAAACCCTCCTTCCCCAAAACCGTTCATCTTCGAAAACTTCAGTGTGTTCCAGCACCAGTGAGATTGTGTTCCTTACACATGGGAGGTCGCTTTTAGCCTGCGCTCAGGCCAGCTCCCTCTGCCAAGCACGTGATAAACACTAATGTTCTGATTTTTATTGCAAACTTATAGTTTTTTTTTTTCATTTGCAATTAAAAAGTTAATTTAGGCCAACTGAGATTGGGAGGCTATTAATGAAGAACACTGAATCAACCCTCCAAAGAATGTGTCATAAGCAGATACCCTTTCATTGTCCCATAGGGAGAGAAGAATCTTTGGTCTCTAGTTTATGGTCACCTAGGAAGTTTGTAATCAATTGCTGTAGTGCTTATTGGTACCTAAGGCTTTCTAAAATTAGCTTTTTTCAGTGGTCTAACCAGCATTTATTCAATATGCTGAAGGAGCCTTGGTCTGGCTAGTCACTAAAAAACATATGTATATACAATAGAATGTTGGAAAAGTACTTTAAAATTATATACAGGACAGTTACTTGAACTCACAGCATTTCAAACCAAAAACTTAAACACCATTGCAAAAAAGGTTTAACCCAGAACCCTAGTTTGCAACCTTGCTACTCATTTCATATCATGACTCAGAAGCATCACATGTTAGACTTTCAGACACCAGAGTGACTGGAACTGACTGGTCTCAGCATTTTCCTCAAGAGGTCAGGGGAACAATGAACAGGCTTTGTTAAAGATTAATTTCGTATCTTGTGGTGAACTTGACTATAAGAGTTAAAACAGTGTCTTGACGGGGACCAGCAGTTAGCATAATGGCTGTGTCGCTGGACTCCCACATAGTCGACCGTGGTTCGCATCCTGGACCCGGCAGCTTAAAACTCATGCCGGGGGGGGGGGGGTGTGCG
>NW_006160229.1:5774992-5775750 GCF_000334495.1 Tupaia belangeri chinensis
GAAAGAAAAAAACCAGTGTCCTGAACAAATAACATATTTAGGTGCACAGTACATACACTAATTTTATACATGCATTCATATATAAATATATATAGGTATATACATTTATGCATAATATGTAAATGTATATATGCACTCGAGTTATGTTTTTGTGTATAGCACTATGTTGATCTTGTAACACCCCAAAGAAATACACTTATTTTAATAAAACACATGTTTCATATATTTAAAATAAATTTTTTTTTTACTTTTAGTTTATTTCAAACACTCCAGCGTAAGAAACTGCCACTGACTTGCCACTTTTCCCTTCGTGTTTTTCTAAATGAACAAATGAGTTCTTATACAAATGAGTTCTTATTTTAGAATATATTATTCAAAGAATACTTTCTACAAGTGCAGAAAAAGCTACTGAGATTGAAGAGCTAGGTTGTCATAGACTTGTAGAGATGGAAAAATCCTAAGGTTATCAAGACTAGCGACCAGAGTCCCAGTTATAAAATACTTGGCAGCTTCTACAACTTGAATGTGGACCCTACTGAGGAACTTAGTTATTTTTTTCAAGTAGCCCTTCTGTTGTAGACAGCTCTAAGGGGTAGAAAATTGTCTCCAATTTTTACTGTCCTCAAGACACGCTATCTTTAGTTTGGACTTGAGGGTCTTCTGGAGGTCTCTGTCAGTCCTATGACTTTAACTGTTGCTGTTTTACACAGATTCAGGAATCTGCCTTGTTATTATTTTTTTGGGGGGGGGGGTTCTTT
>NW_006160229.1:5775912-5781867 GCF_000334495.1 Tupaia belangeri chinensis
GGACTCGAACTGCGGTCGACTACGTGGGAGTCCAGCGACATAGCCATTATGCCAACTGCTGGTCCCAATCTGCCTTATTTTTGTGGTTCAGTGACTGCAGGTTTCTTTTCTTTCCTGTTTTTTTTTTTCCCTCAATACACTTATTTTTCAAAATAAAGTTGCTTTTTAATTATTAATGTACAATTACATCAGATTCAGACTTCACTACTTACTGTCTGTGTGATAAAGTTTTTTAAACTTCAGTTTTGAAACAAAACTTTATCCAAAACAATTGGAAACATAATAATGCCCACTTTATAGGATTATGGTAAGAATTAGATGAAGTAATCCAAATGAACTTCATAAGTGGTGAAATGATATCTAATGTTTGTTGTGGCAATATTTTAAAAATACCATTAATATAGATTAAGATTCCTAATCAAGTTTTAGCAATAAACTACACCTTTTCTTATTTAATCTCCAGACAAAAGATGCTTTAATTTAGGGTTTAGAATTAGTATAAGAACTACTGAAATATACTTACTACACTTTATTGTTCATTTTAACTCTTAAATAAATTCTCTCATTCAGTGAAATTCAGTAAGGTGTTCATTCTATTAAGTCCAGAGATGAAGGCTTTCTCCCATTGTCTGGACATTTAAAATCATTTTTAAAGTCTGTCATTTTAGTGAAAAGATTTCCTGCCTGTAGGAATTTGGACGTAAGGGTGTGAAATCAGATTTGGTATCATTAACCATATTAACCTCTGTATGCTATGGTTCATTCTTACCACCACAGCTACTTCTAAGGTTATCTCTATCTAATAAGGTCTTTAAATAATCTGGTAAAATTGTACATTTTGAGAGTCCTTATGGTCGACTAAATTGTGTAAACTACGAATTACCCTTAGGTCTTTTAAGCAGGACACTAAGATGTGTGAAAACAATACCACAACATACTTTATTTTTTCCTGTGCTCACGTAGAAATGTTGCAAGTGAGGGTTAGTGAAAGGGTTTAATTCATAGACTAGATTTTTGTTAGTACACTAAGTTCAAGTTCAGAAGATAATTGCCAGTAGTTGAGTTATTAAGGAAGCTGAGAAAGATCTAATCTTCAGGTTTAGCTAGGTAATAGATTATCAGAGTTGTTAGGTCTCTGGGGGAAAAAAAAAGTGCTTTTTCTCTTTTGAAACTATAGTGATCTCTATGGCAACGATCATGATGTCACTCTCAAGGTTGCACTGTAAAGTAACTCTCAGGTATCTTTCCTCAGTGATAAGTAATGTCTCAGAGTCCATTCACTCTATGAAGTGCAGGGAAGGATGGCCCCTCTGTTTATTCCCTTAATTATTTTAACTGCCCATCTTCAACTGTCATTTTTTTTAATTATTTTATTTAACTTTCTTTATTTACTTATTTATTTTCACTTGACCAGAGAGGAGAAGAATGAGAGAGAAAGAAAATGAGAAAGCAAGCCACCAGGTCTGGGACTAGTACCGCCGTCGGCCATGTGGGAGTCCAGCATCCTTAACCACACTCCACCTGCCAGCCCCACCAACTGTCTTATTTTTTGAAAAGGTTTTTGCCATAGAGCGCATACGCTTGCCCAAGAAAGACAGAGGGAAAGTGAGAAATCATCTCCCAGTGAATGACCACACTGCAATCCCTTCTCGTCCATTTTCCTAGTGAGATTTGGGGCACACAGGCATGCACGCCTAGTGTGATTTTTCAAGCCACCAGGTCCAAGACCTGAACCACAGTCGGTCATGTGTGAGTCCAGCGCCTTAACCACTACACCACCTGCTGGCCCCTGTCATATTTTTCTAGATAGATGCAAACCAGACTTGGTTATCGTATGGCACGGGCTTATTTCCTGTGCTTTTATACGAGGGTAGAGCAGAGTCAGTTTTCAGTGTCATTCTCCATACCCTTCCCGAATATGTCCAGTATCATGGGGCATTTTTGATATAGCCCTATGTGAAATGAAAGGGCTCAGGGACCCTTATAATGACTTCTGTGCATATTATCTTGGAATTTTAGATTCCCTTACTTTTCCTTAAATTGTGTTCCCCCTGATCTTACTTCATCCTCTTGAAGTTTATAACTTTCCTGCCTGTTTGCACACGACCTGTGTTAACACTTTGGATAATTCTCAGCTGTTCACTTGACATTTTTCCACCTAGAATATTATTTCATTGGAGGTTCCTTCTATAGAGGTTCTCCCTCTAAGTTCACTGTGTGTCAGAATAGAGCTCTTAACAAGGAGGAAAATAGAGAGGCAAGACATTTATGGTACACAGAAATAGGTTATTATCCGTTGATGATAATAAGTTTTGTATCCTCAACTGGACTGGTGTGAAGCGTATTCATGTTGGGTAAATTCAACTTACAAGCAGAGTGATGTATAGTGAAGAGATGTATAAAATTTTACGAAATAATACAATAAATAAAAAACAACTGTGGATGCAGACTAGGTGGTGGGTGGTGGAGGAGAACATACATTCCAAATTTCTTTGAAGGGATTTAGGTGACTAGTGTGTCAACAGAGTGTAAAGCCCTATCTAGGTAGTGTACAAACTAGTACTCTCTCCTACTGGGCCTGATATGAGAATCTCACTGCTAACATGTTCCTTCCAGATTCAGATTTATACATTTCTTTTAAAGTTTAATTTTTTAAAAAGAATTGCTTTATTTAATTTAATTTTTTCAGTTTGACCAGACAGGGAGAGAGAGAGGGAAATTGAGAAAGGAAGCCATCAGGTCCAGGACTGGAACTGTAGTCGGTCACGTGGGAGTACAGCGACTTGACCACCATGCCACCTGCTGGCCCCAGATCTATAAATTCATAACCTTTTGTTTTCTAAATTCCCAGTTCATGGCAAATGTTTTTCCAGTTCCTTGCTAGCTCTCTCTCTCTAATACTTGGTGTCATGCGTCCTCTGAGATATTGCTGAAAGCTGTGAATTGTAGGTGCCCATTCATCCACAAGCTCGTGCTGCCACTGCCGCTAACGACTCAAATCATCTTTCCGCACACAAACACCCTGGGACATCCACAGTAAACATTTGCCGTTTTCTGTTCGAGTCTTCCGAACTCCTGTATTAGCTGTTTGTATTCCTCATGTCTAATCCCTCTCTGTTATCGCCCTGTGTTTCAGTTGCTGCGGCTTACACCATTGCCAGGGAGAAGCAGAATCAAAGGAGAAGGAGCTCAGTTGCATTCCACTCGTCATCAAGGAGATCAACATTTCAATCTGGTATGGTTTCTGTGCTGCTTTGCTAGATGTCAAAGTATCAGATCTGTAAAATGTGATATCCTATAATGTCTAACTCTATGTACGTATTTATAGATGTGGACGATGGATCTATACTTAGAGATGATCTCAAACAACAATTGGCCAAAGAGCGCAGAGAGGAAAGAAGGAAGCAGCAAGAAGGTATATTAGAGGCTTTTAAAAAAATCCAAGTGAGGGAACCAGCAGTTGGCGTAATGGCTGTGTCGTTGGACTCCCACGTAGTCGACCGCGGTTCACATCTCGGACCTGGTGGCTTAAAACTCACGCCGGGCGCGTGTGCGTGCATGCCCAAGATCCCGAGAGGAGAATGGAGGAGAGGGGATTGCGGCGTGACCATCCCCCCTGGGGGGTGATTTCCCACTTTCTGTCTCTGTGTCTCTCTCTGTCTGTCTGGAGAACGCATGCGCCCTATAGTGAAAACCTCTCAAAAAAAAAGCCAAGTGAATTAATTTTATGCTAAGGCGATATACTTCCAAAGGGGTTTTACTTGCTTTTGCTCATCTGTTTAGATGAGAGGCTATACTTTTACATTATGTATTACATTGGATTACATCCCGTTACTAAGTCAGGTAAAGAAGGCCCATGAAAAATCTTGGACTAAATTGTTTCATTTTTAGAGTCATTTCTGTTAGCTTTAATTTTCTGATAACTAAGGTGTGAACATTTTTGCAATATTTGTAAAAACAAAAAAGTGAAAGTAAATGGCTAATAATCCTAACACAGTTAAGGTATCTTTTTACTGATTGCCATGCTTTTGCAGTGTGACTTTATGTAAATTAGAATCTAAGCCATCATCTTCCTGCAGCTTGAGAACGTGCTTTTCAGTGATGTATCTTTCCATCTTTTATCTCCTAACGAAACTAGCGCTCAACTTAATTCAAATGGAATATAAATTATCTTTTTTTGTAATGCTAGAGATGAGTGCATGCACATGTGAGAGAAGGGTGGGGAAGGAGTTCCCAGTGGGGCCTGGTCATGCTGCAACCTTGTTCCCTCCAATTCTCCATTCTGTCAGGATCCTTGGGTGCATGTGTGTGCCAAGCATGAAGCTGAAGGACCTGGACTCAAACCCCTGTTGGCCATGTGGGATTTAGCTTCCTCTACACAATGCACAACCATTGTACCTCTGAGTCAACTCTTAATTATCTTTGTTTTGTTTGTTTGTTTTTAAAGAGAAATTTTTACTATAGCGCGTGTGTGCTCACTGAGACAGAGACAAAAAGTGAGAAAACACCCCCCCTGGGAAGGTGGCCACACTGCAATCTCTTCTCCTCATTCTCCTCTCATGATCTTGCACACATATGCACATGCACCTGGCGTGAGTTTTAAGCTGCTGGGTCCAAACTCGAACTTCAGTCAACTATGTGGGAGTCCAGCAACGTAACCATTATGCCATCTGCTGGTCCCAATTATCTTTGTTTTGATGAAGAAGAAATGGAAGTAAGGAATACTGTCTTTGGGGGAGTCTTTTACAACTGCATAGATGCTCTCTAAGCTTTAGTAAAAAAATTTGAATATAGGAAAACATTGTTGGTCTGTAATGTGATCTATGCTTAAGTTCATCAGTGTAAAAACAGAATACTTGATATGATCTGCTATGGGTGAGACTTTCAAAGAAGTTTCCTAGAAAAAGAAACAAAACACACATTTTTTCCATGTGGTTATTTTTAAACTCATATTTTAATGTATAGCGTGTTCAATAGGTACAGTTTGACTTCAGCTCAAATCAACAGAAATAGCATGTGTAAGAATTATTCCTAATTTGGAACTTTAATTTAGACAGGATGAGAGCATCTGGGTTAGACAACCCGTTTTCCCGAATTATCAGCACCACGCTCTAACCAACTGAGCTAACCGGCCACCCCTCAGTTTTCCAGAATGAAATGAACACCCAATGAAAATGGTTCCTTAATGGCCACTGCTGTTCACACACATCATAATTTTTTTTTTGAGAGAGAGATTTTTCTATAGGGTTCATGTGCTCACCGGACAGACAGACAGAAAACAAGAAATCACCCTCGTGGGAGGATGGCCATGCCACAGTCCCTTTTCTTCCGTTCTCCTCCTGGGATCTTGGGCATACACACGCACTCACCTGGTGTGAGTTTGAAGCCACAGGGTCCAGACTTCAAACTGCAGTCTGCCACGTGGGAATCCAGTGACATAACTGCCACGTCCCAACATAATAAATTTTTAGTGACAAGTACAGGTTGTGTTATTTTAAGAAGAAGAATGGGCTATACTAACCTTTTCCTTCTGTGTGTGTAATGTGGAAAATTCAAAATATATTCTTGGCTCTTACACCTTAAAAATGTATTTGGGATATTGCAGCTAGTACAGAGACACACCTGCTTGAAAAGGAAAGAAAGGCCAAGATCGACTACGAAAAACAGATGGAAGAAAAGCAGCAAGAGCTGAGAGAACAAAAACAGAAAGATGAACAGTGAAGAGTTTCCGCGGAAAAGAAAAGAAAACAAAAATTAGCAGTCGAAAGGGTACATGATTGTGGAGGCTGTTCATCAGAGGGAATTTCTTTCTTTCTCTCTCTCTTTCTTTCTTTTTTCCTTAGCTGTTCTGTCCTTTCTGGCCCCGCGGAAAGGGGTCTAACCCCAGCTTCTTCCTTTCTCCTTCCATTCTTCCCCTCAGCATTAGGGGCTCTGGGTCCTGGCCTGATAAGATCC
>NW_006160229.1:5781882-5843302 GCF_000334495.1 Tupaia belangeri chinensis
GTCTAGGAACAGAGCCCCATCCACCTTCGGGACGTGTGGCATAAATGGGGTACCTGTGGCCCAGGCTTTGCTCTAAGTGGCTCTCTCTCTCTCCTTCTCACAAACATCCCCTATTCTCCCATTGCCTAGAGAAGGGCAGCCCCACCATCTGACCCTCCCTGGTACACTCCACTTGCCTAAAGTCTCAGTTCCTCCAATTGTGTGACTCCTCAGCCAAAACTGGGTTCCTCAGTGTGCACGCTCCTCGTGCTCTCTCTTTTTCTCTCTGTCTCTCTCCCTCCCACTTTGTGGCACCGCTGCTCTCTCTTCCTTCTGGACTTCCTGGGTGACTGTGACACTGTTGTTAGGAGTCAGGGGCGTCCTCATGCCTTCTCTTTTACCCTCCATCCCTCTTCGGCTTATCTTCTGTGGTTCACACAGGGCATCGGCTGCCCATCTCATTCCGTGCGATTCCTCACAGACGCCAACCTTGTCTCTGGGTGCTCACCGCACTGCTTTGCTTGGGATGCACTTGACTACTTTGGGTCTGCTGTGGTCCCAGAAATGCCACTCTCACGCCTGCTGGCATTCTCTCTGTTTCTTTGGTCCAGTGACGTGGATGTCCCTAAATAAGTCCTAGTCCGTCTGGTTCTCTGCCTGTGATCTGGCCTTTTTCTGTCTGAGACAGCACGCTTTTATTTCTGCTTAGCTTCTGCCTGTTTTCCTCCACCTGTGGACTCTGGCTGTCATTTTGTGTGTGTGTGTGTGTGTGTGTGTGTGCGTGCGTGCGTGCGTGTGTGTGTGTGTGTATTTTTATCTCCCAGTCGTCATCTTTTGTTCTCATTTTCATATTTCTCTCCCTCTCCTCTTCCCTGTGGTTGTGTCTCTCCCGCTCTGTCTTTTTGTGTGTGGTTCCCTCCGCCTCCTCACTCTGTCCCTGCCTCACTCCCAGCCCTGTACCCCATGTGGAGATCATCCCCACCCTAGGCCTCTTCTTAAGCCATTTCTCTCCGGCCAGAGCCCACCATCTCTTTCTCTTTCTGAACCTTCTTCTGTGGATGGTGGTGCCCTGTGTGGCTTATGTTTCAGAATTTGGCAGACTCTCGTTCAGAATCTCTCTCCCTCTCAGTTGTCCTTTATGAGGACTTTTTTTTTTTTTAACCTATCTATGGTAAAGAGATGAGAGAGAGAGAGAAAGAGAGGGAGAAAGAGAGAGAATGTGAGCTAAGTAAAGACAGTCTGAGAACCAAAGGAAGTGAAATAGAAAACTGTGTGCAGATGGAGGGAGGGTCCCTGAAGAGAGAGAATCCCAGTCACTGAGGGAGAAAAAAGACCATCACAGAGAAAAAGGAAGCTGAGAAAGAGCACAGGGAAGAGATTGCAACAGAACAGCACCATAGACAGAGAGCGTTGGGGGACAGACATGGCTGGGGAATGGGCAGAAAGCTAAGGAGAATAGGGAACTAGTGTGGGGAGGCCTAGACAGAGCCTGGGACATGGGGTGCTGAGAGCAGGCCACACATAGAAGATGAGACTACTTCCGGAGAGCAGAGCAGAAACCTAAATCTGGTAGTGCAGGGTGGGGGTGAGTGTGAATGGGAAGCCATGTGAATTCAGGATAGGACTACATAGAAGCTGAGGTGGCTCAGATGCAGCAAGGAACCTTCGAGGGAGCATAAGAGGGTCAATGCCTTCGGAAACAGTAGGGTAGGATTCTCCCTCCCCCCCCCTTTTTTTCCCCAACAGGGTACCAGAGAGACACAAAGAGAGGTAAAGTGAGAAATCATCCCCTCCCAGGAGGGATGGCCATGCCTCAATCCCTTCTCCTCTACTCGCCTCTAGGGATCTTGGGCATGCACACACACAAGGCCAGTATGATTTTCAAGCCACTGGGTCCAAGACTCAAACTATGGTTGGCCATGAGGAAATCTAGTGCTTTCACCACCATGCCACCTGTTAGCCCAAGAGGCAAGATTCTTACGAGTCAGAAATCGTTTCATAATACAAGATTATTCTCCTTTATTAGTTTATTATACTTTCAGGGTTTATAAGTAATTTAGAACAACTTACTGTCTGTTAGAAAATCTAATTTCTGGGACCAGCAGTTGGTGTATGTCGCTGGATTCTCATGTAATTGGCCACGGTTCGAGTCCCAGACATGGTGACTTAAACTCATGTCAGGCTCGTGTGCGTGCGTGCCCAAGATCCCGAGAGGAGAATGGAGGAGAAGGGATTGTGGCGTGGCCATCCCCACTGGGGGGTGATTTCTCTCTCTCTCTCTCTCTGTCTCTCTTTCTCTGTCTTCCTGGCGAGCGCACACGTCCTAAAGCAAAAATCTCTCAAAAAAAGAAAAGAAAATCTAATTTCCAAATACTGCAATTAGATGGATTTTAAGAATGGCAGCTGTGGGGCCAGCATATGGCATAGTAGTTAGGGCACTGGATTCCCACAAGTTCGAATCCTAGACCTGGCGGGTTGAAAATCATGCTGGGCACCTGTATGTGCATGCCCCAAATCCCAGTAGGTGACTAGAGGAAAAGAGAGTGCAATGTGGCCATCCTCTCTGGGGAACAATTTCTCACTTTCCCTCTCACTGTCTCTGTCTATCTCTCTCTGGCCAGTGCAGACAAAATCCTAAACAAAACAAAAGAAAATAAGGCACGGCAGCTGCTTTTCTCCCCAGAGAGTACATACTGCTCTCCACTTGTCTAGTATGTTTATCTTTGCCCCCAGAGAAAGGGCAGCTGCAGCGTAAGGGTGCTGTTGCTATGAAACGATCGTTAGGGACAATAGATACCGCCGGCCCTAAATTGATGTGCTTGCCTAAGTACCGTCCATGATGTGTTCCAGTTCCTGGATGAGAAAGAGCTTTTTTAGAAAAGAACTCATTTCTGGAAGTGGAGTTGTTTTGCCACGGTGCATTTAATGTGTATATGGAATAGTTGTTCTCCCGATCTGTTTCAATTGAAGTCGAGGTCAAGACAAAGATGTCAGTTACCTTTTGGAAACTTTTTTAGTTAACCCCAGAATTTAAGCTGTTACAAATGGGAGTGCAGTAGATGACTGATATAGACTTCACTTCTGTGCATGTTGGTTTTTTTCCTGCCTCACTGCACAAAGAATTTAAGGTGGCTTAAAACACACACACACACACACACACACACACACACACACACACTCGATGATAAAAGAAATGGGTGAGAGAATCAAGCAGAAGGGAAAATGAAGGCAGGCAAATAATCAAGCTTACGGGCTCACTAGCATACACAGAAGTATTCCACGTGGTCTTTGTGCAGCAGCTAGAAATGAGCGACAGGTTGGGCTCTTAATTTCCGAATGATAGAGACCTAGAGGGGAGCAGGATCTGTTCTTCCAGGCAGGAAGGACCAGCACGGGTACTGCGTGACCTGAGGCATGGCTCCCATTATTTCAAACCTTTCCCCGATACAGAAATTTGGTGATGGGGTTGTTTTATTAACCACAGATCAAAATGATACTAACCAATATAACGAACGCGTACAAATGTGTTGGAATCTATTTTCAATAGGAAAAGTATAACGCTGTTCTTTACCGTACTGGGGAACAAAGCAACTGGGCTGAGCTTCGGCAAAAAAAATGGTCATGGGAATCCGTGTATGCAATGATGAATTCTGAAAAGGAGTATGGTAACAAATAACAATTGTTCCCTTCTAAGTTCATTAATGTTCGTATTTAAATAGTGGTCATTATTATAGGAGATCGCATTTGCATCAAGGCTTTTTAATGTTTGTATCCTAAACAAAACTCCTGGTATTTAGTAAATTTAGATTCAAATTTGTGTCCTACATCATTGCAGAAGAGACAGGTGAAATTTTATAATCAACCTCGTTGAACTCAATAGACTCAAGATCTTATTTTAATTTATAATCAGCATAAACATGATTACTAAGCACCGCATAGTTTATCCAATGTATATTTTTAAAAAATAAACTAAGTCTGCCTATTTTACTGTTGATTCACTAGAAATTTTTGTATATGTGTAGGATTATCTACGCAATTTCATAAAAATAAATTAAATTAGATATTGTATGTATCCACTCAATATATACCGACTATCCGCACTCTATGATAGAGAGCAAAAAATCGGAGGACATAAAAGCAGTGAAGGTACTTAATGAGAATAGGACAGTGTGGAATGGGGGAGGTGAAGAGAAGAGGATAGAGAAAGATAGCAAGAGAACAATAGAGAGGCAGGACGTTGGTGAGAAACAGATAGGGCTTATTACCTGTTGATGATGACATGTATAGTATTCTCAACTGGATTGGTCTGAGAAGTATTTCATGATGGGCAAAGTATTTTTACAAGCAAAATGAGAAATAGCAATTGACTGTTTTAAAAAATAATTAGAATAATAAAAATAATGATTGGGGAAAACATAGAAAAGCTATTGAATGTTGAAGTGGGGAGATTAATGTCTCTGTACTGGCGGACATGCATGGCATTCCCTTTTGAAAAAGCAATGTAATACACTGTAAAGTTATATGCAATCCAATGTAATATAAAGAAGATTATGATGATAATAAAAAAAATTTTAAAAAAAGGTTAAGAGCTGGAAAAAAATTAATTACTTAAATTATTTCCTAAAACCTAAGTTACATGTATGTAGTATGGAAGGAATGACTGACAATGGACATCACATACCTCATTAATGTGCGTCTGTGCTCCAAAGAGGTACATCATGAGAACGCATTTGTTTCAGCTAATGGTGTTTCCTTCTAGAAAAATAATTATGGTAAATGTTTTCTTTTCTCAGGCCGTAGACAATATATATTTACTGAAAAACTTCCACAAGATACTTCTAATTTCAGCAAACAGATATGTGTGACACCTGCAGTTATTTACAATTCTTTGGCCAAGAGTAAGTAGTTGTTTCATGTATTCTACTGAATTACAATGCTATGAAATCAATTTTCTGTATGCATTTTTATGGTAACATTTATTTAAATTGTGGAATCCTTAGATATATTTCAGAAGAATATTCACCTTATTTTACAGTAGTAAGTGAGATGGTTATTACTATTTTGTATTTTTGTCAACATACATCCTTGTTTCATGATTTTTGTAGCAATCACATCAGATGGGATTGCTGGGCTCAGGTAGCTCCGAGTGGGTGTTCTTGTCAAAATGACAGGCAAGTTAATTGTCTTCCTTTCTTGTTTTATAATTAAGACTGTAAGAAATTTGGCAATTTCTACTTTAACTTTTTTTTTTCTTTGCTACAGGGTGCATGCCAGAGAGAGACAGAGAGAGAGAGAGAAAGAGAGAAAGTGAAAAATCACTCCCTAGGAGAGAAGGCCACCCCACAGTCCCTTCTCCTCCACTCTCCTCTTGGGATTATGGGCACAGGGTTGGTGTGTTTTTCAAGCCACTGAGTCCAGGACTCAAACCATGTGGTCTGCCATGTGAGATGCAGAGCCTTAAAGTCTATGCCACCTACTGGCCCTTAACATGCTTTGTTATGGTTTTTATATTGGGCATTTGAAGCATAGTTCATAATATTTAAAATTTGCCTTTTACTTGCAAGTCCATGTTTTCCCCTAAAGCAAATACAGTGATAGCAGTGTTTCATGACAAAAATTGCTACACTCTGCTTTATAGCTCTTTGCAGTTGCAATGCAGTGTTTTAAAGTTATCTACTATGGATATTTCAAATACCTTTTTTGTCCTGGTGTTTGTGCTTTTAATTACTCTTTTTTTTTTTTTTTCAAATCAGTACCTAGGCTGGCCCCATAGTACAGTAGTTAAGTAGTTAAGTACTGTGCATAGTACAGTAGTTAAGTAGTTAAGTACTGTGCACTGGGAGCTGGATCCCACATGGCTGACTATGGTTCGAATCCTAGCCCTACTGACTTGAAGAACACACTGGGGAGGGGGGGAACGAGCAGTTAGCGTAATGGCTATGTCGCTGGACTCCTACGTAGTCGACCGCGGTTCGTGTCCCGGACCCGGTGGCTTAAAACTCACGCCGGGCGCATGTGCGTGTGTACCCAAGATCCTGAGAGGAGAATGGAGGAGAAGGGACTGCAGCGTGACCATCCCCCCTAGGGGGTGATTTCTCGCTTTCTGTCTCTATGTCTCTCTCTGTCTGTCTGGTGAGCGCACGCGCCCTACAGTGAAAATGTCTCCAAAAAAAAAAGAACATGCTAGGTAAGTGTATACACATGCCCCAAATTTCAACAAGATGAAAAGATGGAGGAGAAGGGATTAGGGCATGACCATATCCCATTGCATGGTACTTTCTCTCTTTCTCTTTCTCTTTCTCTGTCTCTCTGAGTGCACACAACTTCTGGAAATTTAGGAAAAAAAGAAGCCTATACCCAGGTATGTGTCAATGACCATTTCTGGCATGTAGCATGAAGTGTTACAGTTGGAGCAAACGGTACTGACAGTTGGAATGGATTGGGTAACTATTCCTATATACCTTTTCATATATACCTTTTCTTTCCATAGAATACAATAGGAGTGATCAGATGAAGAAAAAGACAGGGCAAACAAATTCCATATCATCACTTCAAATTTAGCCATTAAGAAAGATGAAGACATACTACTTTTGTGTCTGGCGAGTTGTAAAAAGCATAATTAGAGTTTCAGTTAAACTTTTTCTGGCATTATCAGGTGCCTTGACATTTTTTGAACAACGCTGATTGCTATCAAATTCCAGTACAGCAAAGATCCTGAATACCACATGAAGTATAATTAATTATAGCAATGTTTAGCCTAGTGGAAAAGGTGTTTATTTTTGTCTAAAAAGGTATAGTAAACATTGAAAAATATTTCTAGAGAAAGCATTTTTTTTGTTGTTAAGACTTAAATTGTGTTAAAAAAAATGTAAAAAAGGGACCAGCAGTTAGCGTACTGGCTATGCCCCTGAACTGGTGGCTGAAACTCACGCCGGGCGCGTGTGCATGCGTGCCCAAGATCCCGAGAGGAGAATGGAGGAGAAGGGATTGCAGCGTGGCCATCCCTCCTGAGGGGTGATTTCTCGCTTTCTGTCTCTCTGTCTCTCTCTGTCTGTCTGGTGAGTGCACACGCCGTATAGCAAAAACCTCTCCAAAAAAAAAAAAAAGTAAAAAAGACTTAAATTGTGTTAGTTGTACTTTACAACTCTTACTATTTCAACAGTGCACTTGGAAAATCTTTTATTTTGTTGTCAGTGTGACTGTATCACCTATTCTCTTGTCTCAGCCTAAGAAAAGCGGAGCCACTTTTCACCCCCACCTTGGGTATGCTTTCTCAAAGCACTTTTATGTATAGCCTGCGTTCATTCATGGGTGAATGTGGGAAGATTTTTCTCCAGCGCCTTCCTTGTCATGTGGTAAAATTAATTACCCATCAATTAAGTCCTTTGGAAAAATTAGATAAGTTTAATTGCAATGCCATGTGTATGTACTTTCATTTTAATATATCTTAATTATTCCACAAGAATTGACTATATTAAACTATTTGATTGCTTTGAGGATTTAAAAAAGTAGTATTCCACAGACGTTTATTACATATTTAATATAATGAGTAAACACTAATATGCTTTCATTATCATGTCTACTTTCAATGCATGTAAAGAAAGGGACGGGGGCCATCAGGTGGCATAGTGGCTAAGGGGCTGGACTCCCACATAACCGACTGTGGTTTGAGTTCCGGACCCAGTGACTTGAAAGTCACACCAGGCTCATTTGTGTGCATGCCCAAAACCCCCAGAGGAGAATCAAGGAGAAGGGATGGCTCCTTAAGGAGTGATTTCTCACTTTCCCTCTTTCTATCTCTGTGTCTCTCTGGTGAGAGCACACGACCTATGGCAAAAACTTAAAAGAAGAGAGAGAGAAGGAATAGGTTATAACTTCAAGGTAATAATTAGGTAGGTTGCACTGAAGGAAGAATTTCAAGTGGCTTTTTTAATTTATGGATTTAGTTACTTTTTAAATTTGCTATAGGATACATGTTCTTATGGAGGGTATGGGTGGTAAGGGAGAGTGAGATAGCACCCGCCCAGGAGGGATGGCCTCACCACAATCCTTTCTTTTTCACTCTCCTCAGGGTTTTGGTCATGCACGTACGTGTATTTGGCATGTTTTTCAAGCCATCAGCCTGTGACCCAAACCACACAGCCCATGTGGAATCCAGCCACCTTAACCACCACTGGTACCAACTGGCCCTGTAAAAAAGTTTGCTATTCATTTATTTTTTTTTACTTGTTTGTTTGGGGGACCATGGTGCACATGGTATAATGGTTACATTGCTGGACTCCCACATAGTCGACTGTGCAGTTCAAGTCCCAGACCTGGCAGCTTGAAACTCACACCAGGCACGTGTGCATGTGTGCCCGGAATCCCGAGAGGAGAACGGAGGACAAGGGACTGTGGCATGGCCCTCCTCCCTGGGGGCCAGTGATTTCTCACTTCTGTCACTCTCTGTCCAGGGAGCGCACATATTGCAAAAATCTCTCTCAAAAAAAAGATTGTTTTTGCCATAGGGCATGTACACTCACCAGAGAGAGACAGAGAGAGAGAAAGTGAGAAATCACCCCCCAGGGATGGCCACACTGCAATTCCTTCACCACAAAAAGGTTTTTAAATGATCTGTGCACTAGTTTCTTTTCTTTTTTTTTTTTTTTTGAGAGAGAGAGATTTTTGCTATACACATGTACACTCACTGGAGAGACAGAGAGATGGACAGAAAGTGAGGAATCGATCCCCAGGGGGATGGCCATGCTGCAGTCCCTTCTCCTCCATTCTCCTCTTGAGATTTTGGGCACACACATGGAGCCCGGTGTGAGTTTTTAAGCCACCAGGTCTAGGACTCGAACTGCAGTCAACTACATGAGAGTCCAGCCACATAACCTTTATGCCATCTGCTGGTCCCCTGTTCACTAATTTTTAATAGAAGAAGGCATGTGCAGGAAATACTTTGTAAAATAACTTCCTTAAAGGTATAGTATGTTGCACGTTGATGTGATGAATGCTATAATGAGTGATTCCAAGGAAAATAAGGTCAATATTAGCAATGTCTTACCTTTGTGAAATCTCTTTAAATTGAAATGCAACCTGCTCAATCCAAAGAGATCAACATGTTTCACTCAAATGAAGTCCATCACCTGGCCCCTAATATTTTCAACAGCCCTGTTTTAAATCTTGGTTGTACCGATAGCCTCATTGCTGCCTCATGGGAACTGTTCATGGTATTTCCAGTATCCTAGTGAAGGCTGCATGATGCAATCACACAATTCAGCTGGTCACACCACTGTTCATGGTGCTCAGTCACATTATCAATGCAAGGGATTTTCAAACAATGCTATATTGTCAATATGTCCTTTGATTTACAAGTCCCCAGGAGAGAAATGATTTTTTAAACAGACATTCCTCCGTATTCTGAGCTGAAATATTTCAAGTGAAATGGAGAAGTGACTATTCGAAGCAGCCAATTTTCCCTTTTGAATGGTTGGGCCACTGAAACTGTGACATGTGTATATAGAATGTTAATATTCATTTATCTTTTTAAAACTAGTGGTTATTACAAAAGCATAAATTACTTTGAGAACTAAACATCACAGTGTTTAAAATGAAAAGCTGAGAATTAGACATCACAGTGTTTAAAATGAAAAGCTTGTGTAATCCCAATTTGGGAACTTTCCTATTATCGGCTAGTATCAGACATTTTCCCATATAATTTGTATGATTTTCTAAATGATTTTATTTAAAATTTCAGATAACTTTAAATTAGTTTTAAATTTGGGAGTGTAGACACTACATTTAATTGAAATTAAATAAATTCTTACCAGCAAGGGTAGAGGGGATAAAAATGTATGAAAACAAGACCTATTCGCTTTTAAAATAATATATTTAAGTCATTTGTGAAAAATAATATTCCTTTGCACTTGGTCTCTAGGAACAGCGGAAAAGAAGAAAACCACGTGTGTAAATAGAAGAGATGGCAAGTTTCCTCCATTTGTTGGTACAGAGCAAGTGGCAGAAAATTCAGGTGGTCAGTCATCTCTAAGTACAAATCTGACATAGTGATTTGAAAGAGGGATATTTATTTCAGCATTGAGTTGCTGGAAAAGTCAGCTCTACGTTGGAGGCCAACATATCCCTTCTAGAACTGAAAAAAATGTGCTTCAGTGCCATGCTTATTTGGCTGAAGCCAAAGAAGTGTATCTTTGTATGAAATATGTCATTCCTGCCCTCTGTGCTAATGAAGGATACTTGACGTAATCTGAGGAGGGGTCTGCAGTGAAGCAGAGGAGATAAATCCTAGAATGTTGGTATAGCTAGATTCGAAGTGGAGGACTTGTTTCACTTCCAGCATGCCACATCAATGTGCATTTAGAAGTTACACATTACTAGCCTTGTTTCGATTCAAAGCTGTGCTCTGTTGCTTTCCGGTGATTCCTGCAGATAGCCTTTGTGCGTGGTGTCACTGCTGCTCATTGCACACACAAGTTTATAATTATTACTAAAGTATTTCTTTATTTAAAGTCATTTCTTTTTGACACCTTCCTCCCCACTCCCACCCCGCCCCCAGCATTTCCTTTTCACATGTGTTTGTTTCTTTATGTTTCAAACTGAACCGTTCACTTCCAGAAGACTATCCAGTGCAATGATTTAGGTCACATGCCATTGTCCCAGGGATCGTTATGAACGTAAAGATTTATCAGAGCAAGATATTTACAGTGAAAGTCACTTTTAACGAACGAGTTCAGTCAGTCCCTTAGAGCTTTAGGCAGTTGACTGGACCATTATGGTCACCCCGTGGCATTTACCCTAAGAAGCCCTGTAAAAGTTGCTTCGTCACGTGCACTTCTTTTCTCCATGTGTATGTTCCTCCGTAGGACTCCATGTGGTTGGGAATGGTTCTGCTGACTACATTCCCTAGGCTTCTTCCTTGGGAATACTGTGGTATGCTGTGGCCTTTCCCCCCTATCCAGGTCCTCTCTTCCCCAATAGTGCCGTCCGCTCAGATGACTGTGTTCAGTCCTGTGACGTCATGTGTTGCTGGGGAAGTTACCATTTACAGTGGTTCATGTTGCTTTAGCTTGCCGTGCATTTAATTGTGAGGTCTCACACTGAATCCTTTTTGATTTGTTCTCATCATTTAGCTCTTCATCCACTTATTAGTCCTCGACATGATAAATTAATCAGTCAGCTGCTCATCCCAGCAAAAGCGAAATTAACCAGAAGCACTAATGTTGGTTCATTGCTCGTCCCTGGAGTGCCTAGTCCAGGTAACAGGCATATGGTAGAAAGCCCGAAAGTGTTAGTGTTTGCCCTTAAAACAGACTCTGTCACTTTGTTGTATTTAGGCTCCAAACTCATATAAACCAAGTTACCAAATTAGTGATTTTACCCAAGATTTTATTTGAAGACTTCTAGCATAGTAGAATAATCTGGGTAATAGGTAATTTATAGGATGAGATGGTTAACTTTGGCAGTGGTCATTAAATTTTAAGGCTCTATGGATTTTAAAAGTATTGAAAAACCTTACTAATATCGAGGGAGCAAGTTTCCTACTGCACCCTTCTTCTTTTCCTAAAATATGGGAGGATTACATTGAGCTGTCTTTCAGCTTGTAATTAGGGAAATAAAGACTGTTAGTAAGATAAAATAAATCTTCAGGATTATACAGGCTTTTTCATTTCTAGTTCCCATGTACTATTAGACGTGACTGTGGGGAACAAGCAGTTCCTAAAAACAGAAAGTCCTAATGTGTTGTTCCCATCGTTTTCCCCCTCTACTTTGCCCTCTCTAGGATAGTTCCTGCCCCGTTTACTTTTGTTTCTGTCCATATCCATGTGCCTCGTAATATGAATGAAAATGCGATCACAGACTTCCTTGTAGTGCTACCTTAACTTTTCTGGCTCTAATTCCTGATTTTGTCATATCAGATTATTTCTGCCAGGCTCTGCCTCCCCCAGAATCTATTGTAAGATTATTTCTGATTACTTTTAGTTCCATAATCACTGCCATCCAAAAATTCAGTATTTTGTCTTAGATTTCTGTAGCTAATAAAAACCTACTATACTTTGTTTTCTGTAGCACAGAGTTTTGGTGTTAAATACTAGACTTGTCAAGACACATGCAGATTTGTAAATAAAATGCTTTCTCCACCAAAAATGAGGGACTGAAAATAACATTTGAGTCAAAGTTTTATTCATAAGTAGTCCATCTTTGGCCACTTGTTTTATTTTAATTATTTGATGACATCATGGGAAAATGTGGCACCCAAACGTAATGGTGAGATGATAAATATATTTACCAAGTCTTAAGAAAGCCACCATCAAATACCTTTTTAAAAGTGTTTACTTTCTTTATTATATAAGCAATAAATAGTGAGTGTCGGACAATTTTTTAAATGTAACCCCCTGTGATCCCAACACCACTGGTGACTTAATATTTTTCTTGTGTGTTTATGCATTTTTTTTCACAAAGTGAGATAACAACCTGCTTTTATTTAAAGTAAATATATGCCATGTTATGTCCCAAAAAATGACTTTTACTACTCCTAATGACTGCCTTTGTATAATCCAAATTTCCTGTTGAGTATTTGGATTATATTTTCAATTGTTTCACTATTACAAGCAATGCTCTAACGAGCGACCTTTTGCATACATCTTTCTGAACTCATCTGGTTTTTCCCCTGAGAATAAAACTAGAAGTGGAGGGACCAGCAGTTAGCGTAATGGCTATGTCGCTGGACTCCCATGTAGTCGACCGTGGTTCGCATCCCGGACCCAGTGACTTAAAACTCACGCCGGGCGCGTGTGCGTGTGTGCCCAAGATCCCGAGAGGAAAATGGAGGAGAAGGGATTGTGGCATGGCCATCCCCCGGGGGGGGGGTGATTTCTTGCTTTCTGTCTCTCTGTCTCTCTCTGTCTGTCTGGCAAGCGCACGCGCCCTATAGAAAAAACCTCTTCAAAATAAATAAATAAATAAATAAATAAAACTAGAAGTGGAATGATAGAACAATGAACATGTACTTTTAGAATGGATTTGATATATATTGCCAAGCTGTTCCCGCCAGCAGTGGATGAGGTTGCTTGGTTCCAAACATCAATGCTATCATTTTCCTCCATCTCAGCTACTTACTACTTACTCCTACCACCACGTATTCTCTTTTTGGTCCATCTCATAGGCAAAAAAAAAATATTTAGATGGTTAAAGCTGGAAGGAAGCTTCAGGACCCAGCCCACTCTGATGAATGTCTCATTACAGCTATTAGTATGGGTAAAAAATGCTCTTTCTTACATTCTGTTCTGACACAATCAAATGTGAAATGTCTTACATAATCACCTATAATGGTAAGGTCTCTATCCCTGGTGAAGAGGTTTAGACTATTTTTTACAAGTGTTGAAGATCTCATGGTTGTCTATGCAAATCATTCTGTAATTCAGTGAGATGAAAATAGAAATGGCTTATTGCAGGTGCCAACTTTGGAGAAGCATCTTATTTTCATCTGTAATAGACTGTTGTCTCCCAACAGTTGCTTGTGTTGCTTCTGAAGTACGAACTTAGCAATGGTTCTATCCTGTGTCTGTAATTCATTTCCCTTAGCACTTCCTGTGTTGTGTTATAATCCCTGTGATTTCCTAATAAACTGTCTCTCTTTTCTTTTGTTGTTCCTGTTCTTATACTTTGTACATGGTGCATTTTTGTCTTGTCAAATTTCTAACTTTATGGAATTTCATTCTCTGTCCTCATTCAGTTACAGGCCACAGCAACTATGTAATAAAGTACATACATGTGCCCTTGCCTCGGTGTACAAGTGAAGACTTGAGGGCTGTCTTCAGGCGTCCAAAGGTAACAACGAAAGTGCCTCCTGAAACATCAGAGACAGGCCCACAGGAGAAAGAAGAAACACCTCCCGTGGCAACAGAGGAGGCATCCCCTGAGACAAATGGGGAGACACCCCCCGAGGCCAGTGGAGAGGCATCCCCCGAGGCCAGTGGAGAAGAGCCCCCTGAGACCAGTGGAGAGGCACCTACTGAGGCCAGAGGAGAGGTGCCCCCTGAGGACAGTGGAGAGGCACTCCCGGACATCAGTGGAGAGACACACCCAAAAACCAGAACAGAATTGCCCTTCAAGTCCAGCATGGAGGTGTACCCGATGTCTTTCATGAAAGCGACACCCAAAGGGGGAATGAGAGCTGCTTCTAAGGTGAGCCTGGACATGTCCTCGTGCTGAGCATGGTGAGTGTGGATGTGTCGCCTGAGGTGGACATGACCCCTGAGGAGAGTGTGGAATGATTCACTGAGGTGATGGTGGAAGGGGCTCCCAAGATGAAAGTCAGAGACTCTCTACAGGTTTGTCAAGTGCCTTTTATTGATTTACTTTTATTAAAAATATACATAAGGAACCAGCAGATGTCATAATGGTTACGTTGCTGGACTCCCATGTAGTCGACCGCAGTTCGAATCCCAGACTGGGCAGCTTCAAACTCACACAGAGCGTGTGTGCATGCTTGCCCCAGATGCTGAGAGAAGAAGGGATTGCGATATGACCATCCTCCCTAGGGGATGATTACTTGCTTTCTGTCTCTCTGTCTCTCTGTCTCTCTCTCTCTCTCTGTCTCTTCAGGTAGTACATGTGCCCTATAAGCAAAAATCTCTGAAAAAAAATATGTGTATGTATGTGTGTGTGTGTGTGTATATATATATATATGTGTGTGTGTATATATATATATGTATATTTCATTGTATAGATCATGATAGGTCAGATTTCACAACATAACCAACTTAATATTTAGAATATTCTATAGTAAAATTAATAGGCTAACCTCAACTAATCATTAAAAATTCTTTTTTTGTGGGGCCAGCAGATGGCATAATGGCTACGTCGCTGGACTCCCATGTAGTTGACCGCGTTTCAAGTCCCAGACCTGGCGGCTTAAACTCATGCTGGGCGCGTGTGCGTGCGTGCCCAGGATCCCGAGAGGAGAGTAGAGGAGAAGGGATTGCGGCGTGGCCATCCCCCCCGGGGGTGATTTCTCGCTTTCTGTCTCTCTGTCTCTCTCTGTCTTTCTGGCGAGCACACGTGCCCTATAGCAAAAACCTCTCAAAAAAAATTCTCTTTTGTTTGTTGTACCACAGTTTTCCCCAAAAGGTGGAGCACTAGTTCATTTTTAATGGATGGGGGGGAAGGTAAGCATTTTTGTGAACTATCTTTCTAAATCCTGAAGGAAAAATTTTAAAGTACTGTTCCAAACAGTTAATTAGGATTTATAAATGGAATGAGGTTTTGAAGTAAAAGATGTCTCTTTAATTAATTCTGTCATCAACTCAAATTGTATAATACAAATTGTTAGTCTGGAAGAAAATCACTATATACCTGATTCTCATGCACCAGAGGAAAATCACAGATTTAAGGTACTTCATTCAAAATGTTATGCACATAAAAAAAGAAGCCAGCTGCAGTAAAATAATCCCTAGTAATTTCTTATCCTATTGCATTGTCTATTTAGAAATCAAGAGTGGATAAGCATGACTCATTCCCTATTGTCAAGAAACATCTGTCATCATTCGTGCCGTGCTATAGGTGGTTGTCATCTCAGACCAGTGGGTGGTGGCATCCACCCTCTTCCATGGGTAGTAAGTAAGTAGCTTATCTGCAATTGCTCTGATGTCTTTCCAGCACAAATATCATGTCAATGCTTCATAAATGAAGTAATACAGTATGCATGGCAGCATAAAGGTAAAGGAACGAACTTTAAAAGCACATTTACTCTGGTCTATTAGAAAAATTCCCAGATTATCATATCATCCATTCATAAAAATTGAGGCATTATATTTTGTGAAACTATACACTGAAAACTAGTTAGCACATTTTTTTTTTATTACTTAATCTCAACAGGCAAATCCATAAGACCCGCCCTCCATCACCATCACCGGTTATGTCAAAACAGTCAGCACAGCCTACCCTTTACCATAAAGTAGTATCTGACCATCGAACTGTACATGTGCAAAACGGATTGACTACTTCCAGATCAAAAGAAACAGTCACTGAAAAGAGTCACAGATTTGAGGTTGGAAGCCAAAGGCATGTGACTTACGAAGGTAAGTTCTCTCATAAGTTTATTTTAGCAACACAGACAATCTTAAGGTAGTTGGAGGATAGTCAGTTTCATTTTATTCCACATTAGAGAGAACTCAAGGAAGTGATCTTTCTTATCAAAAAAGAGAATGCTATTTCTTTATTGTGTGTGGGGGGGGGATTGGGGTTTTGAACCTGTAGTTTGCTTGCAATTTATAAATTTTGTACTAGGCTCACCTTGTTTGGTTTTTTACTGTTTCGAGTTGTGTTGAACTTCTCTGTAGGACTGAGAAGCAGTAAGTTTCCCTAACTAACTTTTTGCATGTTTATTTTAACTAGAGTCCGGCGATAAAAGATCACTGTTAAGTATGAGTGACGACGAAGCAAGACAAGTATTGATTGAAAGACTTCGTGTGGCTCGTGAACTTAGAGAGCAAGATGAAAGAGAGCGGCTTCAAGAAGAAATGGAAAAAAGGTTAGCACAGAATCATCCTTTCTACACTACAAACCTTGGCTGGGGCCCAAATACTGGAAGTCGAAATGTTACCCTCAAATTATAAATTCTCAAAGGGCAACTGATTGTTCCTTCAGCGAGGATCAGAAATGCTTCATTGCTTTTTAAACAAGTAAAGAAGGTAGAAAAAAAAAAACCCTGTAGCCCTTGTAAATGGCTGAGCAGAGAGGGTCGTGGTGTGTGGATGAATGGTGCAATCATTTGTAGTCTCCATACTCCACGGGCCATCATGGTGTGCTAGGTAGATATGTAGAAAGACCCAACTCCTGTCCAGGGCTTGGTCTCCCAATATGTAGCATCTCAGTGGTCACACAAGAACATTTCTATTTGCATTTGCTGGTGTAAGCCACTTTATTTTACATTTTCATTATTCATTTGCTCCATCAGAGAGACAGGTACACCCAGCAGGATATACCCCCCCAGGCTCAGCCAGACTGGATCACAGACATACACATGTGTGTGCTCAGGGAGACCCCTGGACACAAAATCTGGACTTTTCCTATGCGGGTCAGTTGCATGACCACCACACTACCTCCTGGTCCCCTTTATTTTAAAAGATTTGTGTAGTGATTAACTGTACATAACAATTTTTTTTTAAAAAAAGACTTATAACTTTGGGATTGATAAACCTGGATATTATACCTGCTCATGTTTTAATTTGGGTGATTTCCAATGACCTTTCTGACACCTGAATCATACGCGGGCACTGAGTCATTGCTGGAAGGATTTCCTGCAGGCAGAAAATCTCATGTATAGTGTGACATATCTCATGTAGGTATTCGAATTTGAGAACACTATCTTGCCCTTCTGCCATGAGGCCCATTTTAGGTTGGGCCCTGTAACGTAAACCTCTGTCTTCTGACTTCAAGGAGTAATTATAGTACCGATTTTGTTTTTAAGTATTCTTTGAGGTATAGTCATGTCATAGTCATACTTGCCACGTACTTTACATGGGCTTGGGAGAAAGGAGGAGGGGATATTGTGAATAGCAAGAAACTATAACTTGAAGAGTACTTGTCATCACTTTGTGTAAGCAGTGCTGGTTTAGCATTTCGAAAGTGCTGAATACTGGGGCATCGCCAGACCTTCTGTAAATGAGTCCCATCACCTCTTGGTAAGATAGGCTGTGAGGCTGGGCGTGCACAGATGGAAATAAGGCCTTTGGGAGGGTCTTGGGTCTCTCGAACAGTTGAGTGATTATCTCTCCTGTACATGTGCATTTGTATGAGTGTTTTTCAAGATGCAAAATAGTCTGCTACTTGCTAGAAACCTTTTTCTACTCCCAAGGGTTAGTGTCCTCCATTTAAAAGAGTCAAACTGTAAGTCCTGCACAGTAACCACACAGAACATGTAGTGAGTCTGGTGTAAATGTAAATCATATTCCTCTACACAAGCAGTTCCACTCTAAAAGCCCACGTAAGCGGTATATGGTACTGCCCATGACAAACGTTATTCATATAATCTCCATGTCGTTAGGAAAGATGCAGCAAAGCAAGCAGATAAAGACCAAGCAGAACTGTCAACACTTGAAGTTATACAGGCTAAGCAATATCAAGAGGAGCAGAGATTGCTGCAACAGGTTTGCTGGCTTCACACTTTTATCGGGGAATAAGATTCACATTATAAAGTTTGGCTGAAACCCTGTGTCTCTGAGAAAGAGTAGCAAACGCAGCCTTCTCTGGCTGCAATTTTGTATTACAGTCTCATGGTGACCCACGGCACCGCAGGGCATCCTCAGCCACCTTTAGAAAATCCCAGAACGTTTTTCAAGGGAAACAAAACCAAAAGGCAGCAAATTCAAGATTAGCTGTGGCTTAGTTTGAAGCCTGATCACTTGCACAGGTGAAACATCCCAGGTCAGTTTTCCATACCTTGGATTCTATAATGCCACACATGATGCGACTGCGCCTCATGACCCCAAGGACATAAAGTAAAACATGAAGAATACCTGTAAAATTTAAGGGCAGGCCAGCCAGTGGCATAGTGATGACAGCAGCCAGTGGCTGGACCCTACGTGGCTGATCACACAGTTCAAGTCTGGAACCCAGCAGCTTGCAAAACATGCCAATTGCATGTGTATGCATGCCCCAAATCCCAAAAGGAGTAATGGAGACAGGGTTGTGTGACCATCCCCCATGAGCAGGAGTGTGCTTTCTCACGTTTCCTCTCTCTCTGGTGAGTGCGCATGTCCTCTGGCAGTTTTTTTTTTTTTAAGTTTACAGTTATCAAATTTACCAACAAGAATATCTCACCCATCTGAATTCAAATCTTCTTTCGTTGTTGTTATTGATAGAGAGAGATTTTTGCTATAGGGTATGTGCACACTTGCCAAAGAGACAGAGAGAAAGAAAGTGAGAAATCACCCCCAGAGGGCCATGGCCACACCACAATCCCTTTTCCATTCTCTTCTCAGGATTTTGGGCATGCACACACACACACACCTAGCATGAGTTTTAAGCCACCGGGTCCCGGACTCGAACTAGGGTCAACTACATGGGAATCCAGCCATGTAATCATTATATGCCATCTGCTGGTCCTATGAATTCAAACCTTAAGGTATATAAATCCCCAAACTGAGTTCAGACAGTGCTCAGTGTGAGTACTGGCTTAATTTCTATTGAGCATTCATGAAAACTGATTAAATGTACCTTGGTACATTAGTACCTTCTCTTATGCCAGATAATATTTACCATTTAACTTTTTAACAACTGGACTTCTCTGATGTCATTCAGATGTACTGAGGTTAAATGGTATTTTTAATACAAATTTCCTAGAAAGAGGAAGCCAAAAGAAAAGCTCGAGAAGAAGCTGATATATGCAAAAAGGAGGAGGACATATATATATTACAACATTTACAAGTAAAATTTGAAAGAAGAAAGGTACTCACTCTGTTTTGGCGGGGTTGATTCTTTGTTTGGAACAATGCTGGGCGCATAAAAGAAAATGTGTTTTCAAAAACCACAGTTGAAGTATGTGCTAAATCCCGGTGGTTTCCCCACCACACTCTCTTCTCCCTTATCCAAGGGCCTGACTTCTCCATAGAAGGCTCTCCTCTTGTTGTCTGTACGTGCCAATACCCCATGGACTCTTGGAGGCCATTGCAGTAATGCCTCAATATAGTGAACCTCTGGGAGCAGAGCCCCTTTGAGCAGAATTACTCCTGTCATGGGCAAGGTTGGTGAAGGTTAGAGCTTCTTCTCAACTGGGCTGGAGATTGCAGCAACTGCATGAGAGGAGCAGGCCATGCACACCTCTCCAAGAGGCCAGGGTGCAGGCTGCTCCTAAGGTAGGACCACACTTTCCACAGCCCCCTTGACTAATCTGGGAGCCCTGGTCCCAGAGGAGGGGCCTGCAACAAGGCCACTCTGTCAATAATCTGTCACCCTGAGGCCAGGCAGCCAGGAAGCTGCCTGCCGGGGCTCTCCTCACCTTCAGGAAGTCACTGTACCCTGGGGACAGATTTCCCTACCCCTCCCTAGGACACACCCCTCCTTGGCCTCCCATCTGGCTTTTCTTTGTAGTACCAAAGTCCCTGACTGTGTGGCATCATTGAGGCATATTATTTTCATTAACATCAGCTCCAGGTATGGTCTGCCCAGACTAAAATCACATTCAGAGCTCTAACTGGCTTGTGGTAATACGTGATTCGTCTGACGAATTTCCACATCTACAAAATTAGGAGTGAGAAGCCGTGTTATGCTAGTAAGTATGTTACCATACTTGTTATCATATCATGACCAAATCTGTGTTACGATGACAACTGCACCCTTCACCATTCAAGGCATATTATAGCTGACAGCTGGATTGGAAGAGGGGCCCCAGCTGCCACCCCAGGCTTGTGGTTTGGGAGCATCACTGCCATTATTCACCTCCACAAAAGTGAGAAAATCAACTCCTCAGGATCCCTGTGGCTTTTAATCTCTTGTACTTTTTGATTTTTCCCTTGAATAGAGAATGGAGGAACGTAGGAAGCGGACCAAAAAGACCAACGCAGATGCTGCTAAGGTAGTCTCTGTACTCCTCCCAATTGGGTAGAGGGATTCCTGTCATTTCACATTCTGACTTTGTCACTTTTGCCAATCTGGTGGTAATGAAATGGAGTACCACGTTTACATTTCCCTGATGATCAAAAAGGCAGTACATGTTTGTATTGCTGTCTTTCGTCAGCTTTTATGTTTTCCCTTCTGTGAAATGCTTGTTTACATCTTTCACCTGAAACTTCTGGGTTGGTTTGTCTTTCGCTTCCTTGTTGGCAGTTCTTTGATTGCTCTCAATCCTGCTGCTGCTTTGGTTATGTTCGCAGCTCGGGGCTGGCCTTCATCACACTGTCTTAAGCTGGATAGAAGCTCCTGGTTTTGTTATCATTGACTATATCAGTATTTCCTTTTGACAAAGGACGTTGGGCACCTTTGCAAATGCTTACTGGTTGGTTGGAGATCTCTTGGGTGAAGTGCCTTTTGCAAGCCGCTTGCCCATGGTCCTGTTTCGTCACCTGCCTTTTTCTTATTGATTTGTAGGAGTTGTTTCCTGCTCTGGTTAGGAGTCCTTTGGAAATATGTACCGCAGGCATCTTCTCCCACACTGTAGTTGGCTTCACATTCTCTTAATGTCTTTTGATGAGCCAGAAGTTCATTTTTTTTTTTGAGAGATTTTCATTGTAGGGCGCGTGCGCTTGCCAGACAGACAGAGAGAGACATAGAGACAGAAAGCGAGAAATCACCCCCCCGGGGGGATGGTCACGCCGCAATCCCTTCTCCTCCATTCTCCTCTTGGGATCTTGGGCACGCACGCACACGCGCCCAGCATGAGTTTTAAGCCACCGGGTCCGGGACACGAACCGCGGTCGACTACGTGGGAGTCCAGCGACATAGCCATTACGCTAACTGCTGGTTCCCAGAAGTTCTTCATTTTAATGAACTCAGAGTCATCATTTTTTCCTTTACGGTGAGTGCCTTTAGGGTCTGGGTCTGTTTCATAATGAGTTGTCAACCCCAACAATCACATCTTTCAGTGGACCACATGCATCCGAGGCTTTTTTTCCTCCAGTGCTCTTTACGTTCTGTGCTATGAAATAGGTATTTTGCCTGCTTACAGTTGTATAGTTGTGGTCATTGGTATCATGAAATAGTGTGAGAATCAAAAAGACAACTGTCATTTCTGAAAGGTGCGAGGAGTCATCACCCCAAAGTTCATTCAACTCGTTGGCCTAAGAATTTTACCTCAGGCAGCAACCAAAAACTTCTTAGCTATTTGCCAGTCAGTACCACCTTGGCTTAGTTAGGTTACAAATAGGTAGAAACCAAATATGACAACCCATAACTGCAGTCTCTTGGCTCCCATGCAGAGAAATCTTTCATCTTGAATGTGTTGCTGAAAGCAGTAACTAGGGCCACCTGTCCCTAGCTACTGTGGATTCTTGGGGTCAATCGAAGACATTCAATTTTCTTTTGAGAGGTTTTTGCTATAGGGTGTGTACACTCGCCAGAAAGATAGAGACAGAGAGACAGAAAGTGAGAAATTACCCCCCAGGGGGGATGGCCATACCGCAATCCCTTCTCCTCCAGTCTCCTCTTGGGCATGCATGCACATGCACCCAGTTTGAGTTTAAGCCACTGGGTCTGGGATTTGAACCACAGTAGACTACATGGGAGTCCAGTGACATAGCTATTCCGCCAACTGCTGGTCCAGAAGACGTTCAGCTTGCTTGCTTGCTTTCTTGTTTGTTTGCTTGCTTGCTTGCTTGCTTGCTTGCTTTCTTCCTTTCTTCCTTTCTTTCTTTTTTAACGTTTTAAACCGTCAATCTAGCCTTGAAATCTGACTTCTCTGAAATTCAATGCCAGGGTAATTGCCTGCTAGGTATAAACAAGATTTTCTTTTTAATTGCAGCCTGCAGAAACATTGGACACTGACAAAAAACAGGATGTGGAAGAAGCTAATGTTGAGGACAAACCAGAAAGCAACGTGTTCTCTTCTGATGAAGTATTTTCATCAGGTTTGCTTGCTCTCGTGGTTCTGTTAGTTGTCGTTAAGAGCTACACGGCCTAGGTTCAGATCCTGGGGCTTCTCCGCTTCTGAGCTGTGTGGCTTTGGGCAGGACACTTAACCTTTTCCTGCTCAGTTTTCCTATCCATAAAAGGGAAAGCTAATGTCCTCCTCCTGGTATGGGCAGGACAGTTCAACCACAGAAATCCATGTGACTCAAAGAATCGGGCCCCAGCCGTAGTAACCTGAGTCAATAGCAGCACTAAAACAGGGATCCCCAACCCCCGGGCCATGGACTTATGCTGGTCTGTGGCCTGTTGGGCCTTGCACCAGGCCACATGGGGGCGGTGGCAGCAGGTGAGGAGGCAAGACTTTGTCAGGGAGCAGCTGCTGCCCACCGCTCACATTACTGCTTGGACTCTGCCTCCTGTCGGATGGATCGGGGCTGCTATTGGATTCTTATGGGAGTGACAACCCAATTGTGTGACTGTGTCATTGCGTACTGTAAAGTGGCAGTGCTGGAAATGGGTTGCACAGTGGATGTGGGGTGCTTGGGTCATCCCAGGAAGGATTGTCTTCCACGTGCTGGTCCCTGGTGCCAGGAAGGTTGGAGACGGAACTGAGGAACACCGTTCATTCATTCTTACCATGCAAGCTGATACTGATGAGGAGAGTCGGGTGCTCTACTAGATGCTGGGATGTAAATGAAAAGACATGGCCCTGAGCTTCACGGAGTCATGGCCAGGGGAGAGACAGAGAGATGAGCAAACAGTGATGCAGCCACAAGGTGCTTGGGTTCAAAACAGTTTGGTCGAAATGCAGTGGGGACATAGCAACTGGAGCCCCGGCTCTGCCTTAGGGCCTTGGGGAAAGTCAAGGCAGGAGGTAGCACTGGGGATGAGACTAAACTCAGGAGGCAAGTTAGCTAGGTGAGTAATCTAGGAGGGGTGAGCAGCAGAGCAGTCCTGGCCTCTGGCCCCTCATTGTCTCTAGGAAGTTCCTGAAGGTGGCTCTTTGTGCTTGGAGGGCAGGGTGAATGCACGTGCCCTGCGGTGGTCCTGGCCATGGCTGCAGCCAAGCAGGGGGTTGGGAGAGGAGAGATGATGCCTGACCGCTCGTGCTGTCCCAGCCCACAGGCATTACAGCCTGCACTCTTGAATTGTTGGAACTCATTTTTAATCCTTTCTTTTTTTTTTTTTTTTAGTCAGTTTAAGTGGCAGACAGTCCCCTATTAAAACTCTCAAGAAAAAGACTCAAAAGCTGGTGTTTTTAGATCCCACTGGCAACCTGATCGATTCAGATGTGACGACCTATTTTAATGATGGCCTGAAGGACGCAGAGCGACAAAGGAGAAAAGATATTTTGATGTCAGCAAAAGGTTCAAAGTGAGTCACTCAGAGAGCTTATCCAGACAAACTTGGTGGGATTATGATTGACCTTCTTAGAGTGCTAAACGATGTTATTTATTGAGTTCTTTGTTTGTATCAAACATGTCAAGTGAACAGAAGCAGACAGATCCCCACAGTAGCCTTGCTAGGTAAGGATCATCATCCCCATTTTTACAAACAATGAAACTGAGGTGCAGACAGGCTCTGAATTTGCCCAAAACCTCACTATTGGAGGTCAGAACCCCGATTCAACCCTGGACATAGGTTACTCCCAGCTATGCTTTTATTCAGATTAGTTAATGTTTCATCAAATCAGGGAAGGGACAGTGACTGAGTACATGATGTATACTGGGCATTTTACACTGAGGAAACTGGGTCCAAGGTCGGGTCGGAAGAACAAGAGCAGATTCTTGGAAAGGAACAGTGCCCAGGCAATGGCCTGATAGGACACTCACTGGCAAAGCCCGTGGAAAGAGCAGTCAGCTAGGAGGAACAGTGATGGGTGGGAAGAGCACTGGAGCTAGGAGACCTGCACTTCCCCGCAGCTCCGCCTGACAGTGTGTCCTTGGACAGGGTTCCTGAAGCCCCGCACGCTTAGCTGCTCCTGGCCTCCAGCATGTTTATGGCACCTGAGGGTTTTCTAGAAGACAGTTTGAAATGCAGTGTGTTCTGTGTTCTGTGATCCTTTCCATCCTTCCTGTTCTAAGATTCTGAAAGTTTATTTGCTTCCAAGGCATTTTTAGAAGCTAAAGGATAAAGCTTCTTTCAAGAAAGAGCCTTGGTTTTGGAACAATGGGGATTCTAACCAACATATCTCTTTCCAGATCAGCCAAGAAAAAGACTAAGAGCACAGCAAGAACTGGAAAGGGAGAGGAAACCAGCAGTGCCGAGAGATCTTCTAGAAACCAGAATGCCAAGGAAAGGTGAGTCTGAGACAAGAGTATAGACATTTTAAGTTACACAGAGACACCTATAGTAAGGATCCCCCTTGACAGCCGCAAACACAATTTGAACGATCCCATGACATTTCTCCTAAATCCCCAGACACCTTTAGATGACAGGAAAAGTAGCAATCTTTCCATCCATTTGGGTAAGGCTTCATCCCATCTTCACTTTGCTTAAAAGATAATTGACCTCACCCCCTTCCCTACTTCCCCTCTTTTCCAGGGCAGTCTTTGCTTTGGCGTCAAGAGAGAACAAGTGTTGGGTCCCTAGGAATGACATGCAAGAGCCTTCCCATTAAGCTCATTTTGAGAGAGTAGATGACTTGATTCTATTTTGTTATGCCAGAAGGTACTTAGACACACACTAGAGAGAGAGACAGAGAGACAGACAGAAAGAAACCAATCACCCCCTGCATGGGGCCTAGTAATGTCACAATCATTTTTCCTCCAATCTTCTATCCCATCAGGATTCTGGGTGAGTGGCCGTATAAGCTGCCGGGACCAGGACTCAAATCCTGGTTAGCCATGTGAGATCCAGCTTCCTCAGCACAGTTCCCAACCACAGTACTAGGGAGCTGGCTCTTGATTCAAATTTTTATGTCCCACATTTCCTGCCAGATATGAAAAAGTAAATTCTTTTCAAAATACATCTTTACCACCTGTTTGACAAGTACACAGATATTCAGGGAGAGGGTTAGGGAAGCCTTTTGGAATTAGTCTCTCAACCTCTCAAGGAAAAGCCCTTCGTTTTGCTTTTCTTGAGAAGCTCTCTTTGAAATGAAGAGAGGCAGCTCAGGCCCTTTCGGGAGTCAGGGGTGTGGGAGACTTTTATTAGTGCACTAGTGTATAAGAAAGTTTAAGAGGCTGCCGCAGGCCCACACTGAAGGGAGGCCAGGGCCAAGTAGCCAGGAAACCAGCATCTTTTCTACTAATCTCCTCTTTTCTTTTTGCCTCTGGTCAGAGATGAAAATACCTCACAGCCTGGAGATTAAAGTCATCTCCTCTATCCACTCAGCTCCCAGGCCTGTCTCCAAAAATCTCCCTGCTTTTTACTTGAATCAGGCCAAAACCAAAAAAATGACCATCAGGAAAAAAGAGAAAACATCAAAAGGCCACCTTGGCATAGAACTCAGAAGAGAGATTAATATCGTCATCTTCTCTTGTAAGAGTCTTGAGTAAATACTCGTTTTTGTTTTCTTTGAAAAATCGCTATGGTCTCTCATTTGTGTGTTTTCCTAGCTACGTGTGGGGTGGAGTGAGTGTGTCATCAAATAACTTCCAATTTGTGAAAGAATCCTCTTGAAGGACTAATTCTCTTTCAGTATATATTTAAAATCTTACAATAATGATTCTTCTGTTTCACAATGACATTTTTTTTTAGAAAGAGATTTTTGCAATAGGGCATGTGTGCTCACTGGAGAGACAGAGACAGAGAGACAGAAAGTGAGAAATCACTCCCCTCTCCAGGGGTGGTGGCCACAGCACAGTCCCTTCTCCTCCATTCTCCTCTCATGATTTTGGGCACACATGCACGTGCGCCCGGATCTGGGACTGAAATTATGTTCAACTACATGGGAGTTCAGTGACATAACCATTACGCCATCTGCTGGGCCCAACATTAATTTTTTGTTTGTTTTAAGTTTTTTGCCATAAGGCACATACACTCGCCAGAGAGAGACAGAGAAGGAGGGAAAATGTGAAAGTATCCTCTAGGGGAGATGGCCACACCACAAGCCCTTCTCCTCCATTCTTCGCTCAGGTTTTGGGGATGCACACACACGTGTCCAGTGTGTTTTTCAAGTTCAGGACTTGAACTGCCGAGTTGGCCGTGTGGGATCCAGTGCTTTAACTACCACACCACCTGCTCACCCATGACATTACATTTTACACAACTAAAATCTCACATTTGATCTTATAGAGAACATAATAGATCACGCATGGGACTCAAAATTGCTCACAAGAGCCATCTCCAATTGTCTCTAATATACAAATACCAAAGGCTACAAAATGTAGTGAATTGTGTTTTACCATCTTAGACATCTTTGTTCATCACTGCCATCACCTGTGCCAGCCAACTCACAGTAGTGATACCCCCAGGTGCCAGGAGTCCCAGGAAATGTCACCTTGGAGCAGTCAGCATCACGCATGGTCTTTCCAGTGTTTCCTTTTGAAGCACCTACTGGGGTGTATGTACAAAACCGTGTGCTATGTTGATTGTGTACATAAAGTGGTGAGTGGCTGTTGTCTCGTGGAGCATATTGAATTCCTCTGAATGTTTAATGCTGTTCATCTTTTTCTGCTTGTACTCGCCAGTGCTGTCTCTCAGAGTTCACTCAGGCTTGAGATACGTAACCAAAATCTGCTTGCCTTTGTCCAGCCACTGGCTGCCAGTGAGTCCAGGAGCAGTGCTGTTCTATAGTCCTGTGATGGGCATGTTGGTATTTGTATATTAGTGCACACACGGATGCACACACACAGGGTGTGTGACTCCATGACACTTGAATACAAACTACCCATCCTAATGAGTTTTCAGTGTCAAATGAAGCAGGCTGGTGTTCCTTTTGGCTAGCAGCTTTGGATTAGTAAAACAAGAAGTTACTGGGGGCCAGCAGGGTGTATGGTTGTTAAGGTACTGGACTCCCACATGGCCAATCATGGTTCGAGTCCCAGACCTGATGGCTTGAAAAATCATGCTGGGTACATGTGTGTGCCCAAAACCTCAGAAGGAGATTGGAGGAGAAGGGATTGCAGCATAACCATCCTCACTGGGGGTTGGTTTCTCACTTTCCCTCTCCCTGACTGTCTCTGGCCTTCTGACAAGTGCATGTGCTCTATAGAAAAAAAAAAGACTTAAAAAAGAAGATACTCAGCTGCTTACCTAGTCTTCGCTACACAGAGTGCTGTACCTTTGTCACAGACAGCACGGTATGCCTTAGGCTTATTACTGACTTTCCTACTCTAGCTCTTTCAGATAGACAGCAGAGACGGTCATCCTCACAAGTGAGTTCCTGAAACTTTTTGCCCAAATGTCACAACATATTGAAATACTCTGTTGCAACTCCATAGGAAAGTGTGCCATGTGAAATAGACTTTGCAAATAAAATGAGTTTTGGTGTTGTTGTTTTTTTTTGTTTTTTTTTTTGTTTCTTGTTTGCTTGTTTGTTTTTATAATAGTAAAAACTGTACTTCTGATGGTCTAAAGGTGACACCCGTTGTTGACCAACCTATGAACACAGGCTACCAGCAGTTCAGTTGGCGTGATGGAATCCTCTGACTTCCCTGCCCATGTAGGGGGTGGTTCGGCACAGTTCCACTTCTGGGACAGGGAAACGTGAAAGGTCAAGCCTGGGCCTTCCTACAACCATGTAATGTTTGTCACTCTTCACTCTTCTCCATGATGTCTGTGACTTACAGTTGAGGCCTCTTATTAAATTATCTTTTCATTATAGCATACTTCACAAAAAGTCACTGTTTTAGTCTTTTTAAAGTATACTTGGACAAGGTTTTGCAACTATCCCCACCATCTATATAGTTCTACAACGTTTCCATTGCCCTGAAGAGAAATGCTGTACCCATGGAACAATAAGTTTCCACCACAACCCCGCCTCTGGCCTTGCCCACCTCGCATCTGTGCCCGTCATGGCGAGGTGAACCCACTGGTGCTCACGGTCTGAGTGGGCTCTCACATGCACATCTCTTCAGGGCAGTGCTGTTACTGAACTGCCCATCAGTGTTGCATTTCCAGTCTTCGAATATGCTTTACTCCACTGGGTTTGAGGTTTGATAAGGCCAGTCTTTGGCTACTCCTGATATTTGGGGTCTGGTGCTTTTAAGAGTGGTGGCAGCCATTCCCCACTGAGTCCCCTAGAGCACCTGTGTACATTGGAATCAGCACAAACTAGACATCCCATTCCCATCAAAAGTGCCTCCTCCTTGTGCCACCTCCTAGCTAGAAACTTCTCTGGTCAAATTAGGCCCCAGGTCCTGACACTGTGAGCCAGGGTGCTACGACTCAGAGGTGATGGGCACTGACTAGCCTTCCCCTTACCACCCCCCCCCCCCCCCCCCACATGCGCCCCTCTCCGGCCACATTGGTCTCCCTTCTTCTCTGGATAGCCTTTTGCTCTCCTCTTCCTTGGATGGGATCCCTGCCCCTACCTTCAGATTCTGCATATCAGCACTTGCTATGTGGGGGTCACTCTGAACACCCTGTGTGCAATGAAGTTTTTGACTGGTCCACTCTACCCCTCACCACTACAACAGTGCAGGCTGGAACACTAAAGAAAGCAAGACGGGACCTTGGGGGCCTGAGTCCTGTGACTGCAGAGTGTCAGTTCCCTCTGAGTCCCATCCTTACTGGTCAGATGAGGGGGTCTGCAGTGCTATCTCTGCCGGTCCTTTCAGTGCTGAGATTCCAGACTTCTCAAATTCCATGAACTCACTGTGGCCAGGGCCAGAGGATCCAGAGACGTAACGCCACAGCTAGTGCCAAGGAGCAGAGTTTGGAGCAGATTGGCCATAGCGTCTTACCAGGGAGCCAATTCCCTGTGTCATTCTGGGTGCCCCCGTCTGGTGCCCCACCCACCTAGAGGGGCAAAGCAGGCCCCAGAAGGGCCTCCCTGCCTTTGTTCCAGAGTATTTCTAGAAGGGTCCTAGTCACTCATCCAATTCAAATCCACCAGCACAGTAGCACTTGCCACTAGGTTTACATGTAGCATGTGTCGGTATTTTTTACACATCATATTTTTTATCTTTAAAAAGATTATTTAATTTTGGAACCAGCAGTTAGCATAATGGTTATGTCGCTGAACTCCCACGTAGTCGACCACGGTTCGAGTCCCAGACCCGGTGGCTTAGAACTCACACCGGGCGCGTGTGCGTGCGTGCCCAGGATCCCAAGAGGAGAATAGAGGAGAAGGGATTTTGGTGTGGCCATCCCCCCTGGGGGGTGATTTCTTGCTTTCTGTCTCTCTGTCTCTCTCTGTTTTTCTGGCGAGTGCACGCACCCTATAGCAAAAACCTCTCCAAAAAAATAAAGAATTATTTAATTTTATTTGATATAATTTATTTTTTAATTTGGACTGGAGAGAGACACAGAGAGAAAGAGGGAAAGTGAGAAAGCAAGCCGCCAGGTCCAGGACTTGAACTGTGGTCAGTCATGTGGGAGTCCAGCATCTTAACCTCTATGCCCCTATTCTATTTTTTAAATAATTATTTATTCAATTTTATTATTTTAAAACTTGCTTCAGGGCATATACGCTCACCAGAAAGAGTAAGAGAAAGAGAGGGAAAGTGAGACAGAAAGCTGCCACGTCCAGTACTCAAACTGTCATTTCCTGTGTTTGAGTCCAGTGCTCCAACCACCACACCACCTGCTGGCCCCAGAGGCATCACTTTAAACCCTCACAACCACCCTGTGAGGTGGGCTTTTTTGTTGGTTTGTTTTGTTTTTTTTTTTTTTTTGGAGAGATTTTCACTGTAGGGCACGTGCGCTCGCCAGACAGACAGAGAGAGACATAGAGACAGAAAGCGAGAAATCACCCCCCAGGGGGGATGGTCACGCCGCAATCCCTTCTCCTCCATTCTCCTCTCGGGATCTTGGGCATGCACGCACACGCGCCCGGCGTGAGTTTTAAGCCACCGGGTCCGGGACACGAACCGCGGTCGACTATGTGGGAGTCCAGCGACATAGCCATTACGCTAACTGCTGGTTCCCTGTTGGTTTGTTTTTTAGCTTTGCTATAGGACATGTGTGCTTGCCAGAAAGAGAGAGGGAAGGTGAGAAATCACCTTTGCAGGGAGGATGGCCATGCTGCAATCCCTTCTTCATTCCCCTCCCGGGATTTTAGGTACATGAGCATGCACACTCAGCATGATTTTCAAGCCACAGGGTCTGGGACTCGAACTGTGCAGTTGGGCCATATGAGCTCCAGCGCCGTAACCTCCATGCTGCCTGCTAGCCCCAGATGTATTCACTTTTACCTGCGAGATGTTGAAATTTGTGGAGATAGGCATTGGTTCCAGGTCCTACAACTAGAAAGAGGCAGAGCTGACCCCAAACTTCGAGCCAACACCCAACACTACTCTCAGAGCAGACACATTGCAGGGTAGGTCATCAACACCAGGACAGTGTCTTTGGTGCTGGGGGCAAAGTCACTGCTAATCAATGACTGTTCACACGGGCTGCCATTCGCCGTGCTAAGCACTCGCGTTATGTCATCCGCATGGGATTCTGCAAGGTAGGGGTTTTCGGTTTTATTTTATAGGTGAAGAAACAAGTTCAGAGAGAAGTAGCTTGCCCTACGTCTCCTAAGTAGACAATGGCAGAGCAGCCAGGATGTGAACCCAGGCAGCCTGGCTCCAGAACCCACCCTGTTAGCCACAAAGCAGGTATGTCCTTGACATCCTTTATAATGTTGTTTCACATGAGAGTCCGGGACCCCCAACAGGGTCCAGCCTTCCTGTCAGCCAAGATCACAGGCATGCCCGTGGCCCCTGGCCCCCAGCACACTCCAGTCTACCTGGCTCTGAACCCCAAGCTCTCCCGTGTGACCCCAGTGCCGCATAGCAACACCCTCCCACCTGCACCACTTTGGCTGGGCCACATCCTTGATATTCTGACCCCCTTCATTATGAGAGGAAATGACAATTTGGTAAGTAGACATCTGTCATTCCTCCCGAGGTTGTCCCTCTTGTTAATTAAATGTATTCAGCAAGCCCAGGGACTAGTACTGAGCACCATATCTGATAGTTCTCTCATTGTGACACATCTGTTTCTGACAACACAGTGCATTTAGCGATATGCTAGGGGTATGCTCAGAGTATGACCTGTCAGTTATTACCTGTGTGACTTCAGGCAAGGTTCCTAACTTCTCTGAGCTTATTTCTCATATAGAAAACGGAAGCTATGATGCCAGCATGGGCTACGGGCAGGCACCTTATGACAAGCAGTAGCTGACAGACTTGCAGGGGCCTTCAGTCTGCTGCTGAGGACAGTGGTGGAAGGTGTGTGTAGGGAGCAAGGGGCAAGCAGTGGAGTGGTGCCAGCAGGTATTTTAGAGCGTGCAGTTGAGCAGAGTGCAGGCCACCAGCTCAGGTTTGGCAGGCCAGGCCGGACAGGAGAGCACACGGATAATGGGCCTGAGGGGGAAGGAATGGCCGCAGTGGTAAAGCATGGAACTCAAGGCAGACAGGGAGAGGATGGAGGAAGGGTGGCAAGGGGCTGAGAGAAGAAATTGGACTCAAAGTTCTCATGCGGTCAGAGTGAGTCAGAGTCCGGGAAGGGAGTGTGCAGCCAGAGGACCAACCTGGACGCTGAACCAGAGGCTGGCCCAAGAGGAGCGAGCAGAAGTGGAGGGCATGGGATGCCATCCAGATATCTCCTGGGCAGGCAGGCAAAAGCCAGGTGCCGAAGTCCTCAGGGCCAGGGCCAGCTAAGGGCGGCCTCCTCTCCAGCTCAGGCATGAGCCCCTGGGCTCCTGCCCTTCCAGCAATCTCCAGAAGTTGGCCTGTTCCCTCAGGAAGCGAGGAGCAATGAGGAGCCCAGCCTGCCCACCGCCCCGGGGCCCAATAACTGGATAGCTGTGCTCTTCTAGACAGCTGTACTCATCTGCACTTTAAAGGTTTTAGCAGCTAATTAATCTAGGGAAATACGCCTGTGGTTTCTCGCTGACAGGTTTGATTCCCTTCTCAGATAGCAAGCGGCAGCACCAAAGGGCTCCTGCCCTTTGCTTTTATTCCCCTCGGCAAGGGGCCCACTTTCTCTCACCCTCTCTCCCCGGTGAGTGCACATGTCCTCTAGCAAGTTCAAAACTAACAAATAATTCTTTAAAAAAACAATCTGCGAGTGCTCCCGTCTCCCTATCCACTCTGCCTGCAGCTGGAACGCAGCTGCAGTGGCCTTCTGGCTTGCAGAGCCTTCCATGCCGGGGGGCCGGGGTGGATGGTGCAGCAGACATGCTGCACTGGGCCTCCTGGGCCATCTGAAAACCACCTACCACCCGGGGTGGGCAACCCTGAAAGTGAGCCTCAGAGATGAATCATGTGGGTGTGAGGGGCACCAGGGAGCTGCAGGGCCAGGCTGACCCTCTATCTCTGCCCATGCTATGCCCTCCCCACCTCTGCCTAAAGTCCATGGGCCTCAATAAGCAGTACCCCAATAAGCCATGGCCACAAAGGGGAGCAAGGGACTCAAGACCCTAGAGGGGGCCATAGTTGAGAGTGTAGGAGTGCTCACCAGGGATCCTGGGCTGCAGGGGGCAAGGGGAAAGGAGCTATGGGGATGCACCCAGCCAAACAGGGACCATGGTCACGCTTCTCGGTGACACGCTCCCCACCCCCACCATCCTGGCCAAATAAAACCAGCCCATCCTTCTGAAGAGATGTGAAAATTGAGAAGTGCTATTTTATGTCTCTGAGTGGTTTCTGTTTTTTTATTTATTTATTTTTTAACTGGTTCAAAGTGGTGTTAGCTTGGTTTGCCTATAATTCCTGGGTCCCATGCAATTGCACCAGACTTCTTATATCCTCGAAGTAAGGGAGAAACAGGTCAGGTCAGTACTGCCTTAAGGTGATTCCACAGGGCTGAAGAAAACGACAGGAGGCATGTTATTTATATGCTGCTTTATTTCTGTAAGGATACACGGAAACGTTAGATGATCACAGCTAATGACAAAATGTAGAAATGAGGCATTGGCTTCTCTAACCACTCCTACAAAAATGTTAATACGTATTGTCATTACATGTTTACTTTTGATACCGTCGTGTTATACTATGTCATATAATAACGGAGAATACAGCAAGCAGGTGATCCTGCACGTCAGGTAAGCAGTAAGTGGACATCTGGTTCTGCCTGTGAGGACGGTGGCCTCCCCACTCCCCCAGAGATCCAGCTAAGCTCCCGAGGACAAGTCCTAGGAATCACAAGAGAAGGGACTTGGCAGTCCTCCTTAACACATGGACAAAGAGCAGACAACTACTATGTTACAAGGGAACCAACTCGTCACGGTTTTAAAATGTCACATCCATGTAGATGACAGCCCTGGCGCCTGCTCAGCCACCCCTCTGGAGCTGGACAGTTACTTCTGCAGGATAAATTTCCAAACTGCAAGAACGTTTGAGGGGCTAAAATATTGTCATGCAAGTTTCCAAACCATAAACTATTTTGTTATTAAGTAAAACAAAAATATTATCAATGTAAAGAAAAGTAAGGAAGCAGGGTTAGTTTGGTGAAGCGTTCAATAGCACGTGTTGTGACGATGTTCCTCTGAAACAGGTTCGTTTTCTCAGATCCGCCTACACTTTCCAAATCACCTGCGCGTTCCATGCTTTACAGTAGGAACGCTCAGAAAACATGCCACACAGGGAAATCAAACGTTAGTACGGGGAAGGGCCCGTTTCGAATGACAGCTAAGTTCAAATGTTAACTTCCTGGAAATCCGTGTTAGTCATTGGAAAGCACGCAAGAACAGAAGGAAGGGAAGAGCTGGAGGAGGGTAGACCATGCATTTCGTAAGTCCTTTTCCTGCTCACGGAAAAGGGTGAGCAGCGATTCGCAGCAGCCGCCGCCACTCCGGCATGTCGGGTGACTATGAGGTGGGGTCCTGCGGAGCCGCCCAAGGCCTCTCAGTGGGGGCTTCCTCTCTTATGCTTCTGGCTTACATCACTAAGTGGCTAAATGGTTCGCACTTTTCTGCTCTATGAGAAACATGCAGAAGAGTCAATCTATCTAAGTTTTTGTTCTTAATTGCAGCTGTAGAGAAATTAACTTTGCTGCAGGGTTGCTTCTTGCTAAATCTTAATATGATCACTGTGTGCCCTTATATTTGAGTAACACTGTAAAATGGGAGAAAAGACAGAAAGATCAACCGGAAAGAGGCGAAAGGCCCCTCTTCCCCTATCGATGGTGTAGGGCAGAGAGCAAGGACACAAACAACAAGACTCGAATTCCATTTTACAGGACAGGAGCCCCTGTCACTTTACAGCTTTTTGGCACAGTCGGGGCAATACACTTGCTCCTCGTGGAAAACAAAGCGCTTGTTGGCCAGATTCACGGAGCATTTTTTGCAGTGGAAGCAGTAGTCGTGCCAGGATTGTCCTTCATAGGCCACCACACTGGAGCCTTTACCAAAGCCTGCGGACAAAACAAAAGAAAACAAGAGAAACAGCTGAATGAATACAGGTGAGGAGCCCTGATTCAGAGAGACAAAATGACGACTTGCCCCGTCCACAGAGCCGACCAACCCGCGGAGCCAGCATCTGCCGATTTAAAGTACCCACGTTCCCATGCCACCGCTATCACCCTGTGACGCGCACCGACCTCCCAGCATAACCAGTGTCTTTGATTTAGGTCAGGGCCATGGCATCAAAGTGGCCACCAGGAGGCAAACTTGGGCTGTCCGTGGGGTGTGCACTTACCGGGCCTCGAGGAGCTGCTAAGCTTCGATTTTTTCTATAAAGAACCACCACCCACGAGGGACAAGTCCTCTCTCCACCCGGATGCCTGCCCCGGAGGTTGGCGCTGGGAAACAGGGTGAGAGGCAAGCGTTTCCCGTGGCACACTGGGGGCTTCCTAGCTTTAGAGACTGGGTGGCTCACTCTTGACACAGTCCTTTTCCCTGAGGATGGCAAAAGTCTTCTCAAATGTACATTTCAAGGCTCCCCGGGGAGACGGGAAAATTGGAGACAGGGGAAAGGGCCCAGGGCACGTGGATCGCGGCGCGAGATGAGGAATGAAGTGATTAGATTTGCTTCTGACCGCAAAACGAAACGGAACACAAAACAAAAGCCCGGCCAACAGGCACCTCTGAGCTAGCCTTCAGCTACACCCCACGCCCCCACCTCCCATCCCCACAGACGCCCCCGTGCAGTGCCTGCCCTCGGCCCAGTGGGTCTCAGGCGGTGAACTCCCGGCATTGTTAGTCAGCAGTAGTCAGGAAGTGTTCTGTGTTGCACAGGCTAACCTGGCCTAGGGGAGGATCCGAACTATTTGGGGGCCTTTGGGACAACAATGGCAGGGAGAGAGGGGCGTTCTTTGGGGGCCTTTGTGGATGAAACCGACGTAGGAAAATGAGAGATGGTTACCATGCGCAAAACCTAGCCTGGCAGACTTAGCAAGGACTCTTTAGCCTACCAGTGATGGGGTTCTTGCATCCAGCACACTTCTTGGCCACAAAGTTCTTGTAGCAATCCACGCAGTAATACTGGTCCTCCACAGCGGTGAAACGCTGCCCAGCCAGCTTCTTAGAGCAGGTAACACACACAAAGCACTCGGCATGCCAGGGCTGATCCTGGTAAGTGATTCCTCCAGATGTGATGGCCTAGACCAGGGAGTGTAGCACCGGATTCAGATTCAACAAATTCCACTTTGTTGAATGCCTCCTATGTGCCAGGCACTGTGCTGGGCGCTTTGGTATACAATATCTCATTTAATCTCCACAACAGCCATGGGAGGCAGGTGCGATTATTATCCCCAATTTACAGATGAAGACACCCAGGCTCAGTGAAGGCGAGCCCCTTCGGGAGGTTACACAACTACTATTAATAAGCGGTGGAGGCAGGCCTCTGGAGCCAAGGCTGCCCGGTGCAGGGTATGGCACGGGTCGCCCCCACACCCTCAGAGTGAGCACGCACACTGACAGCCTAACTGCCACGGCACTGCCTTCCGGTTCCACAGTCTCCTCATCTGTAAACCGAGAATAATAATGTCTACGTCACAGGGCTGTCGTGAGGATGGAATGGGATAGTGTGTGTGCAGGTGCTCTGCAAACTGTCAAATGCTTCTAGAAACGCCAGTCACCATGCAACTCCCCTTGAAACTGTACCTTGTTGCACTTCACGCAATGCTTGGCAAACTTGGTCTCATGGCAAGTCACGCAGTAGAAGTCCTCCCCTTTAGGGAAGAAGCTTCCAGTCCCGATGACTTGCTTGCAGTTGCTGCAGGTGAAGCAGTCTTTGTGCCAGACGGTCCCCTTGTACTCCACGTTTTGATCTCCTGCAGGGGGGAAGCCATGGGATAGCCCCACTGCCAGGCTCTGCAGGGGGCTGCATCCCCGCAGCTCCCTCCCGGTCCTCCGGAAGTGAGGGGATGCAGGCCCTGCAGTCACTGGCCTCACACTTCCGACTGTCCTCCCCGTGCCCTACTCATGGTTGTGCCAACCCGGGATTCTGTCAGGGGCGGGGACCCCAGCATGATCACTTTAGGATTTAGACGCCTGAATCCCCACTCCCCCGCCTCTACACCCTGTGCGGACTCAGCGATTCAACAGGGGCTCCCTGGCCCAGCTTACACCCTGAGGGGGAAGCATGCTCCGGTCACTTACTACACCCAAGTGAGAAAGTGCTACATACTGTTCACTTCATTGTCCTGCCACAGGCTGTTCTCGCCAGTGTTCTTTAGTCTCCGAGTGTGTGCGTGTGTGCGAGCATATATGTGTACGCATATATACGCGTATGTATATGTGTACATATATACGCTACAGCCTCAAAGCAGCTCACAGCGACATCGGCCCCGCCCCACCATGCCAGCCCCGTCACATCTGCCCTCGGGGCCACCTCCCTGGCAGCCCTGGGTGGGAGGAGGGCAGTACCTGCTACGATGGCCTTGAAGCACCCCTTGCACCTGGGGGAGTCCTCCCGAGTGACGCACTTGTTGCACATGATCTTGTTGTCCTTGGACACGAAGGTCTCGTTAGCCAAGGGGTGAAGGCACTTGGCACAGCGGAAGCAGGTGTCGTGCCAGAAGCGGTTCTTATAGTGCACCTCCTGGAAACCAAGCAGAGCAAGGCGGGCCACCGTGAGGGGCGCTGGGGGAAGTGGCAGGAACCATCCCCTCAGTTTCCCTGGGGCTGACTACTGCGACAGAGACGACGCAGTCCCTCACACGTGGGGGGTGCCCGACCCGCCTGTTCCTGTAAATAACAGGAGGGACGCTGAGCTGAGATGACAGAGTCGCAATCCTGAAATACTTGGAGGTCTGTCAAGAAGCTGGCAGGGGTCTGTGCCTGGTCCAAGCCCACATGCCACAGGTAGGAGCACTAAGACTGGGGAGCACGAAGGGCTGTCTCAAGGCAGCAGTCAGGATGTGGACAAAGGCTAAGGGTGGGCCGCTACAGTTCTGGCTCCAAGGAAACTCCACCCCAAAGCCTGTCTGCCCAGCCTGGTCCCAGGCGGGGACAGCTGTACCTTGGCATCGGCGCTGATGGGCTTGCGGCATTCCACACAGGTGTTGGCACAGAACTTGTCAAAGCACTTCAGGCAGCAGTGGTGGCCATCTTTCTGCACGTACTTTTTCCCCTGCAGGGGGTCCCTGCAGTAGTGGCAGTCGAACTTCTCAGCCATGGTGCCCACCTTGTGGCTGGAGGGACCTGTGGGGGCAAACAGGCAGAGCGAATGAGCAACGGCAACACCAAAGCAATCCGCCACAGAGCCTCTTTGAGGCACCTATGCCAATACTGTGCATGGCTGAGAAAACTCTCAGAGCCCACCGGGTCTGGGAACCAGGCCCAGCTTCCCCTTCAGCCAGGCCAGCCACTGGGAGCCGAGGCAGCAGGTACTTCACTGTGCCTCCCAAGAACAAAGCGTCCCAAGTCTAGCTCCCTCGGGCTCAAGGTCAACGGCCAGCGACACCCCGAGGACACAGGGGACCAGCCCACTACACAGACTCAAAAGGGCACTGTGCTGGGGAACAAGGGGGTCAGAGCTTGTTGGCTGGAGCCACCGACGGAGCCTGGGGGTCGCCGAGGGCAGTGGCCCGAGGGAGTGAAGGAGTGTGATGGAGAGGGCAGGAAGATACGGTTCCGCACAAAGGAAGTACACTGGGCAGAGGCTGGGGCAGCAAAGGGTGCCCATGGAGTACACAGCAGGTGAGGCAGTGGCAGGTGCCAGGCCCTTGCCCAAGGGCTACCCAGTGTGCCACAAGCCAGAGCCTCCCAGCGGGCGACCACCTCTTCCTCCATCATACTTGGGGGAAGGGGGTGGGGGAGACAGTATCCCCCAGACGGCCCCCCTTTCTTCCTATCCAAGAGATCCTCCTCATCGGAACAACACTGAGCTGACCGCAGATCCACAGCAATCCTCCCTCATTCCCCGGTTTTAAAGGTTTAAATTTACTTGAAATCTAGCCCACGCGCTGAAATCCCTGGAGAGACTCTAAAGCGTTCTGCCCGAGAGTCTGCTGCCGACAGAGGGATGGTGCGAGTGCTGTCCTCCAAAACGGCGGGGGTTGGCCCGATCCCTCTGTCACAGCGATGCATGGTTTTGTGACATACCAAACCCCAGTCCCCTCTTGGTCAAGCAAGTAAGGGTCAATGCATTCACTGACGTGTTACCGTGTGGGACACTTGCTATTTTAAAAATTGCCATCTTAAAATAGAATCTGGACAACATTACTTTTAGAAAACATTAAGCCGAATAATTATTCTGTGGCTCCCCCCCAATTCCCTTTGGATAAACAATCCCTGTTCCTTCCCCACCCCGGGCCAGGCTGTCACCCCAGACAACACCGCCACTGCCGCCTACTTGGCCAAGTCATTTCCTACGGAATTCTGCCGCCAGAAAGGGACCCGATGTGAGTTTCTGACAGCACTCGACTTCTTAAACATATGCTAATTTGGTCCTCTCCCCCGGAAAGAGAAATGTACACGGATAACTAGAGAGCAGGGAACACGAGAACCGAGACTCTTCTCAAACTATCCACCAACACGGTTCTGGGTCTGTGCTCGCAGACGCCCGGGTGTAACTGAGAGAGAAAGAACGAGGGGAAATAAAAGAGCAGTGGCCCGGTACTCACCCCAGATCTTCCACTAACTGAACGGCGCGGACTCTCGCTCCGGGTTCCATTCCCGGTTTTTTTTATACAAACACATGTCCAAGTTGTTTGGATCCTGTTGCCACAGGCAACCAAATAGCACAGAGTGAGCTAAGGAAACCACACCCAGTGTCTCGGAACGGCCTGGGCAAAGGTTCTTGAACTCTCACTCCGAACCGGGTCAGTCTTAGAAGCAAGCCTCCAAACAGAACACACCGGGCCCCCCAACAAGCACCGTGTTCTGGGCCTCGTGCTGGTACACAGACACTCCCCCCATCTCCAGAAAGCTGCCAAGTGAAGCAGAGGAGCGACATTCCTGTGCACGGACAGTTGCCTGGGACAGTTGTGTCACCGTTAAGACACTTAGCAAGATGAAGAATGATTCTTACTCAGTTCTCGAAAAAGAAAACTGGGCTGTTCCCCTCCGTAACTGGGTCACCAACAAAAAGTAGAGACACAGTGGACATGGGCTTCACCTCCCTGAAGTGTGCACTGTTTACGTAAGGCAGCTCTGACACTGGCGCTGTAACTCACAGAGGTGGCCCCTCATGGTGACGGCAAGGGGAACGTCACTCTCCTCAAATCCTTGTGGTCTTTGCTTGGCCATACTGAAACTGTGCCCTCAACGAAGACTTGCTTTTCTGTTAAGAGCTGAGTTGAGAACCCAAGTAAATCTCCAGTAACAACAAAGGACAGGAAATTAAATTATCAGTGGCTTCTAAATGCCATTTGGCAAGAAAATAGACTTTGTAAGATTAGACAGCAGTGGCTTCCTGCATGGCTAGCAACCACAGCTGGCTTAGCCCTCGGGAGACTACCTTCTTGGACCATCTTTGAAAGGCCTCATTCTCTCGTACCAAGGCCTCTATTTAGAATATGACTTTGAACCCTCTCATTTTACTATCATTCTCTTTGCACGTCTTTCAAAGTAAAAATGGATTCCAAATAGTTCCATATCAAAGTACTGTAGAGTCCCACCTAAGGAAGGGGTCCCACCTCTTGGGATTTCTGAGTCTTTATGATAAAAATACAGATACTAGTGTCATATAAAAAAAAAACTGCTAGAAAATACGGTGGATTCTATCTAGTGGCATTTAGAAGTTTTAAAGAGGAGAGAGACTTCACTATGGCTGGCAGGAGCAGCCTTTCTCCTTACCAGCTCAGCCTCTCTCCTTGAAAACCATACACTTTCAGAACCGTCATATGCCCAATGCCAGGTTCTTCCTCGGCTACTTTCAGAATTCCAGAATGTGACTTACTCAGAGATTGTAGGGCATTCAGATGATGAAATAAATAACTCACGGCTCACCAATGAACATGAAAGCACCAAAGTTGACTGAAAAGGCCAATGACATCGCTCAGCAGCGTAATGATACAGTGGTGATATCACGTGTCATACAGGATCTTTTTTTTATAAAAAAAAGAAATATTTATTTTACTTATTATTTTTAAATTTGTCATAGGGCACATGTGCTCACCACAGACTGATAGACAGAGGAAAAGTGAGAAAGCAAACTTCCGGGTCCAGAACTTGATCCATAGTTGGCCATGTGGGAGTCCAGCACCTTAACCCCCGTGCCACAAGCTAGCCCCACATACAGGGTCTTAAACCAGCAAAAGAAAAAGTAAACACAATGAACAACAGTAAGAAGTCTCATCTCTGGCTACGTTTGAGTCCTAGCTTTAGGTGATACAGTTTTCCTGCTCTGTGGTATGCAGTCCAGGGTCACCTGGTATTCCCCACCACTGCATACTTAAACCCAGAGTCTGGATGCAGATGAAGAAACAGATCTCACGGGGCATATTCTTTTAGAATTGATTTCAACAGTTGACTTAAGTCTTTTTCTTATGTGTGGAAACACTGATTAGTCAAGATAAAATAGACACTTCTAGGAATGTTGGCTTTTCTGCCTAACAGGCTAGAAATACTTAAAGTATGTTAACAATGTTTATGTTAAACTCATAAACTTGATTACTCTTTTTTGTAATAAATCTTTATTCAGTGGAACTCTGGGCAACCTGAATCAGCTTGCCTTGTGTTTTTCTAACTTTATGATTATTTGGTACAAAACTACTTCAAAACCCACACGCAGTATGCGTAGGGTGAAGCTGGAGTGCCACCATCCTTCTGATGAGCTAGTTACCAAACTAAAACTTTGGATGATGTATACAAGGCCAATATTTCACTATTACCTTTCTGCAAAGTGGTTACACAACTCTAAGAAACCAGCTTTTATATGACAATGCGGAGACTGTGGTTTCTAAAAGAAATCAGATATCCCAAGTTGTGGGCTCCATGAGAGTCTGAGCCCTTGGTGAGCTTTGACTGCCTGAGGAGAGGAAAGCAAGCTTTGTTGGGATAAGAAAATAGACGAAAAGGAAGATGGCGCTGTACTTCAGTTGCGTTCTCCTTCATCTTACTCAATTAGATACACTTAGGTGCTTCTCTCTTTGGGAATATTTTTTTATCCCCTTAGTGATTTCTAAGTACGTGAAATGTGAAGCCTTTTAACCTTCCAAAAAATCCAGATATGTCTGCTTTGACCTACTGCTACTATCTGGGAAAGGGCATGTCATCCATCATTAAAAGAAATACGTGTGACAGAGAATTACAATGCTACTTCCTTCACCGCCTGTCTCTGTCCAGGACATGTTTGCCCTGGGGTAGCTCTTCAACTAAATTTAACTTCTCAGTGTAGCCCTTATCTGTACACAAGAGTGAGCTTTCCCTAGCATCGAAAATTCTGCCAATGTGCTAGGAGCCCCGGGTATCTAATCCAGTCCCTCGTATACAGGAGCCACTCAGTACATGTTTACTGATTGATAAATGGAGGTAAGTCACCATCACTAATCTTCTGAAACGTCAGTATGCAGGTCTCTAAAACTGGATCCTGATCTAATGATCTGAGTCTCGATTTGGTCCACACACAGCCCGTTTGAGGGCAACACTGATTCTCTTTCTGTGAGAACTGATCTCTTCATGGACCTGTGAACCTAATGCAATACAAGATGCTATTTTCTGATAATAAAAATCATCTCATGTTGGGGGCCAGCAGATGGCAAAGTGGTTAAGCCACTAGACTGCCACCTTGTCAACCACGGTTTGAGCCCCAAACCTAGAGGTTTGAAAATCATGCCAAGCACTGTGTATGCATGTCCGAAATCCCAGGAGAATAGAGAGGAAGGGATTGTGGTGTGGCCATCCCCCCGGGAGGTAATTTCTCACTTTCCCTCTCACTATCTCTCTCCATCTTTCTCAAGCAAGTGTACACATCCTACAGCAAAAACCTAAACAATAAATGAAAATAAAAACAATTTTTAAAAATGCATTCAGTAAAAGAATGTTTAGAAGCTAAGTTAGAATCCAGATAGGAATGTGGCTGGGGGACCAGCAGATGATGGTTACGTCGCTGGACTCCCATATAATCAACCACAGTTTGAGTCCTGGACCAGGCAGCTTGACACACACACTGGGCACATGTGCGTGCATGCCCAAAATTCCAACAGGAGACTGGAGGAGACGGGACTGTGGCATGGTCATCCCCCCAGGGGGCGATTTCTTGCTTTCTGTCTCTCTCTCAGTCTGTCTGGCAAGCATACACACCCTATAGCAAAAATCTCTCTCAAAAAAAGAAGAAAAAAATAAAAACGTGGCTGGGTAGTACATTTTTAGGTATGTATTTCTATGCCTGCTTCAAAGGAGGCATCATTCATCATGTAACGAACAAGCGTTTTCTTTCAGAAAAGTCCTGCACCACACCCAATGTGCTAAGAGGTGCCGGAATAAACCTCAGTATCTCAATAAAAAGTTTTGGTTTTCAATTTAGTCATGCACACATCTGAGCAATATAACATTGCTAACATTTGGGTTTTTATTATGAATGTCTCATTAGAGAAGATTCAGTTTTATTTAATGTCTAGCTCATGTTCCTATATGTATTTTCTCATATATGAGGGGGTTCCAAAAGTTCAGGGAAAATGCTTATGATGAAAATATTTTGCAAGGATTTCAAATATGTTTGCACCAAAATGAACCTGTCATTTCAGGTCACTTTTCCATAAAGTTGTTGAAGTCCCTCATAGTTCTTGCTAGTTCATTTTTCCCTCGTGTCCAAGCAGCTCAAAAAAGAATCTTTAGGGAGAAAGTGATGATTATGACTAGGTGGCATTTTTCTACCTGTGGGTTTTACCCGAGTGGTATGATGTACAGTGTAAACAATGAACAGAAACCCAGCAGAAAAAAGATTCCCATTATTGCTGGGCTGTTAATTGGTCAAGCCAACACACAAGCACATCAGTGACCCCCTGTGTAAGTGCTGGCTTCTAAATAAAGGGTATGTTGCTTTCCTGGGAATATTTAACACCTGGGACAAAGCCTTAGCTGATGAACAGGACACTTGTGCAGCCAGACATACTATAGCACCTGGTGGTGTCATCAGACATTTGGGGCAAAATACCTAAACAGTCTCAATGGGACCGAGTTCATGAGTCACAGCTGAAAAGTTGTCTTTCATAGAATTTCGTAGAAAAACCAGAAAGTGTTATTCCCCTTAAAAACAGAACAGGTAAAGAGTAAGTCAATGTTAATAAACCCTTCACTGCTATGCTGCATTTAGGAAGAAACTTCAGTCCCTGTGGGTCACCGATGGATAGGTAATTCTGCCTGGTGTCAGGAGGGTTGGGTATCAATTATGAAATGAAAACGACATGCTGCTGAACTTCCTGCAGGCCAGATTGCATTCTGGTACCATTCTGTCCAGAAATGAGTTTTTCTTGAGTGTTCTGCCTCTCCTATAGGAAAAAAGCGCTTCCAACCCGGCAGCAATAGAACATGTGTTTTCAGTTTCTCCAGTTGTGGGGCAATGGTAAGCAGTCATTTAGTGGTCATTAAAAGAACAAAACGTTCTGTTTCCCTCTCAAACCAATCTTCTGACTACCATTTTTCAGTTATTTTAAGAAGCCAATCCAGTCTGATTAGTCCCCTTCTGACCCCACCTCTCGTTTTCCATCCAGGCCCTGAGATAAGACTGGTGTGTGTGCAACTCAATGGGCAGGGGCTGGTGAAGGGAATAATGGCTGGACCATAATGATCTGACCTCCCTGCGCCCGCGTCCTGGTCCTTGATCACAGAGGCCAAAGAGTAAAGGAACTGAACGTACAGAATTCTGCAGACTGAAAGTGTCCAATGTCAAAAGTATACATTTTCGTCCTTGAAACGTGCTCTCAGTATATGAATGATCACTAAAAAAATGAACCCTGAACCAAATATCTGAGTCTCTATTTTGCCCATACAAAGCCCATTTCAGGGCAACACCGACTTCCTGTCTGTGAGGACTTTTCGCTCTTTTGAGGGCCCATGAACCCGATGCAAAACAAAATGCTATTTCCTGATGTTAAGAATCATCTAAAAGGTGCAAACAGCTGGTCTAACTTAACCATGGTTACGGTCTCCAGACTTATGGAAGCACGAATAACACGGGTACAATTTCAAACCCAAGGCTGTGCATACTGTAAGTATGTCACCTTTTAAAGTTATTTTCCCGTTCCGTCAGTTAGTACATAAAACGGGAAGTGACTGTAACAGTTAACATGCATTCGAGGTCCATTGGGACAAACGGTACAACTGACTAATTTGCCTGCACGCAGGGAACGTGTGTGTTGGTGAGAACCACAATCTCAGGCATGTGGTACTATGTTTGTAAAATGGCTCCTGGGCTTGGGAAAAAGGAAAACAACCACCACCACGAGACAGCTTTTAAACACTTTCCTTGGGAACAAGGACAACATTGCAAATTAATTCATTAAAATAAGAAATTCCATTGTCACGTATTAGCTTTACAACAGCAAAAGAGAAATTTCCAAAGTACTTCCATTGTTTAAATATCGATAGGCAATTCTAAGTTCTCAAAAAGAATATTTTCAAACAAATGCCAGTGATAAATTACTTTCTCCCTTAGTCTGAAGCCTGGGAGGCAGGACAAAGTGCCTGGTTCCCAGCCAAACGTCTTACTTGAGCAGCTCCAAGAAAGGGAGCAGTTACTTAAGCAGAGGGCAACAGAGCGACAGGCGCATTCCTGGCGTGGGGGAGACAGGCAGCAGGCCGACTTCAGAGCCAGCCTTTCCCCCCTCAGCCTGCCCCATGGGCTTATCTAGGGCCAAAGGGCTTCCTTAACACCAGGTTGCAACACAAGAAGACGGCTCTCACAGTAATAGTCTCAGAGTGAAGACTTTGCCCTCATTTTCCATGAGAACATACTTGTCACAGCAAAAAGATCGGCATTCTTTCTTCAACATGAAAAACATTGTTCAAAAAAGGGACGTGGGTAAGTCATTATGGACTTGCTCAGTTACAAATACTCTTCCTTCCAGATCCATATTCCACTTCCCTTTCCCAAATACCTCAAATCTGACTTCAAGCACTATCAAGATGAAGAATTGTATCTTACAGATAACCACAAAGTCCTGCTCCCCTGAACCTTCTTTCTCCACACGGTCTATTGTTACAGTTTCAGAAGATGTCCTGAAATATGTCTAACAGTCATGTGTGCATACCTTTGAAAATATAAGTCACTCAGCACCGCAAATTTGACTTAGATATGAATAACCTTTTGTCTTTGGACTAGCAAGAGATGGCAAGGACGAGACAGAGATAAACTATGATTTATCTCCTACTTAGACAAGACTGAAATTGTTCCATCAAACACTACCTTTTAGCCAAACGTCATATTTCTTGCCCTCCGAAAACTGCTCAATATAAGAGAAAGGACGTGAAGCGTTTACCTGATCTATGGGAAGCCATGGCTGTGAGACCAAGTTCGGGAGCAGCACCTAGACCAGTCTTCCTTCAACCCCAGCTGATAAGACTGTGGCTCATTTGTGAACATACATTTAAGGGGAAGCGGCTAACACAAAAATAACCGAGAGCAGATGTCCCACCCCTCCCGGGAGATCACAACCTTAATCCCACTAGAAAATTCTTAACCATTTTAGGTGATCCAAGGGAGAAGAATAGGACCCAGTAAAAATACCAAACGCTACATATAAATACCTGCGGGGCTACTCAGCATCCAAATTAGCTGCAGAGCTAGAGAGGCCACATAGAAAGTCATCCCTGTACCGGAATAAAATTTGGACTCAGCTCTGGCATAACTTAACGCTGAGCCAACCTTATTAATCCATTTTATATGCCTCAAGAGCTTGCATTTGGCCCTATAAATAATTCATTTTTTGTGGCATTAACGATAAAACTACAACTATAAGAGATAGACTGATGTTACCAGTGTAATTAAAGGGAATTAGACTCGACGAATACAGAGATTAAGGGCATTATAGATGATTAACTCTATGTCCTCCTTGGCCCATGCCAGCAATCAGAAGACTACTGGGAAGGGGAGCAATTCTAGCCCCCCATCTCCTGAGCACCAGAGAGAGCACACGAGATAGATAGACTCACACGCATAGTCCCACCACACACACAATGAAGACACTTTGTCCCACGAAATCTCTTATTTTGCGCTGTCTGGGACCAGAAAGGAAAATGAAGAGGTGGACCTAACACGGTGAAATAGCTCAAAGAGCCATCAGATGGCTAGAGACGGGTGATGGGGAAGGAGTTCTAGGAAAAGCCTCGAAGTGCTTCTAGGACCTCCTCCCCTGTTCCTTGTCTGGCCTCTTCTCTAGCTCCCTGGCCCTCACTCCCACCTCACTGGCCTCTTCTCTGTCCCCTGCGGAGGGCCTCTCCCAGGTGCTCCTCCACCACCGTCAAGTCTGTACTGCAAGCTACTTTTCCAGCGAAGGCTTCTTTGGCCACCCTATTTCAAATAGTCATCATGTTCTGCCTAACACACACTCTCCCTCCCCTCTTCCCCAATTTCTTTTCCCCGCAGTACTTAAGACTTTCACACAGGAAGGAGTTGCTCTCATTCATGGTCTCACTCTCATCTCTGCTCCATGAGGGCCAAGATTTGGTGGTGGCATTCACTGCTGTGGCTCCAGCTCCCAGAACACTGCCCAGCTCCCAGGAGGCCCTCGAGAACTATTCATTGAAAGAATGAATTAAAAGAAGCCCAAAGTCGGGGCCGGGTGGTGGTGCAGCACCAAAACGTGATGCTCTGTGAGGCTCACTTATAAGGAAAGGTTCCAGGTTCATGTCCAGAGACCTCCCTGGGTACACTGGGCATGTGTGTGCCCATGATCTGGGGCTAGCCGAAGCTGAAGATGAATCATGGCAATCAAGACCCTGTTGGGCCAAGCTCCCATCTCACACAGGCTTGTCATAGCTGGCTGACTAATTAGTGGGCAGAAGGGTAATTCTGTCTCTCTTGCTCATAAAATAAACAAACTTTTTAAAAAGCAAAAAGAGGGGCCAGCTGAACTCCTACATGGCTAACCGTGGTTCAAGTCCCAGACCTGGTGGCCTGAGACTCACGCCGGACAGTGTGCCCAAGATCCCGGGAGGAGAATAGAGAAAGGAACTGCAGTGTGGTCATCCCCCCTAGAGAGTAATTTCTCATGTTCCCTCTCACTGTCTCTGTCTCTCTCCCCAGTGAGCACATGCACCCAAAGACATAAACCTCTTTTGAAAAAAAAAAAAAGGCGAAAAGTCTCAATCAAACCTCCAAACCACCTAGAATCCTGAAAGTGACTAAGGCCACTGAACTTCAAGGAAGGCAGCTGACAGGCCGTGGGTCCAATACCTTTACAGCCTTGGTCCTGTTTCATGTCACTGGTTTGGGCTTTATTCTTTCATCTCCCCTCCCAGGCTGAGGGCTGGGACAAGACTTTGCTTATCTCTGTGTTCCTAGAGAACACAGTAGGTAAACAGTAAATTCTCCATGGATAAATGAATGAATGGAACTCAAAATCCTTACACTCTGTAACCATTTAAAGAAACCCTATTCTAAAGGAGAGCTGAAATCGTCCGGTAACGCCCTGTTAGCTGGAAGATGACATCATGGTAAAAGCCAGAATGTTATGGGCAAATTTACTGCACATGTAGGGGTAGAAAGTAAGCCTGGGAAAAGAAGGAAAGCGGCACTGAGCTCTCCCCTCACACCCTCCTGGTCTCTTTCTCATCCAGGCTGATTAAATATGGCAGGGAGATTGGCAAATCGTAACGCCACCACACCCCTCGAATAAACTTTTCACCTGCAGGAAATGTTCTGATTTTATGAGATGATTAACCTTTATGAGTCCGAAATTTTAGACTTTAGTGAGGGGTATTTTGAGGTAGAGCGGATGTCTTTCTAAATGCTCCTCTTGCAGTACTGTGAACAATAAACTTAGTTTGCCACATGTTTCCTTAGGAAGCCAGTTCTAGTTTCAAGCTATGCATCAGGGGGGATTATTCTTTGCAAGTGTGGTGCAATAGTTCCTTCAGCTGTCTGATCATTCTGAAAAGCAAGAACCCAAAACAGAGGGAAACTTACAGTCTTATGACAGTACCTTAGCAAATAAACAAATAATCACTCTATTTGGCCTGAAATGGAAGAAAAGATAGGAAGACAGGAGAATTTCTGGCCACTAGCTACTCAGTGAGCTCTGCCGAACCTGTGTGAGCTGTGAGCCCAGCCCTACAACAGCAGCATCTATTCCAGCTGCAACGGACGTCAACCAGAGAGCGCTGCCCTCCTGCAAGCTTCATGAAACAGGCCCACTGCCTGCTCTGACATCTGTCCCCACTGCTGACGTCCTTGAGTCACAAAACTAAACAGTCCACAAAACCAACACGGACAAGGCCCTTTGCAATGTGAAAAACGCTTTGTCGGTAACAATTACTAACCATGCCCTAACTTCTGTGGTTCAGAAACCTGTAGCAGATACCCACTCACTCACTGGTTTCATTGGCATCTGAGCCAATCCTGTCGCACATTAACAGTACAGTGTTGAAAAATATCCTTAATAATCCCTGTCCCAATCACAAAGCACCTTTAGATGCTGTTGGGGAGCTGGCTGGTGTTTGGTGAAAGCTCTCTTTAGTGCCTCAAGGCCACATTTCAGGCCTTCCAGGCCCTCTCACTCTACGGAATCGGGATGATTTTTAGTGGTGCCAGGCATCGAGACCCCTCAGCTCCCTCCCGCCTGGCATCCTCTAAGAACCATTTGACTCATGGTTCATCTGCACATTCTCACCTTCTGACTATCTGCAGATGCCCTACAACTTACCACTGGCATCCACCTGTGGACCCCAGTCATTCATGTGATCTGATCAGCACTTATCAAACAGATACCCTACTGTGGGACCAGTAGTTAGCGTAATGGCTATGTCACTGGACTCCCACATAGTCGACTATGGTTCGCATCTTGGATCCGGTAGCATAAAACTCACGCCGGGCGCGTGTGCGTGCGTGCCCAAGATCCCGAAAGGGGAATGGAGGAGAAGGGATTGCAGCGTGGCCATCCCACCGGGGGGTGATTTCTCACTTTCTGTCTCTCTGTCTCTCTCTGTCTATCTGGCGAGTGCATGCGCCCTATAGCAAAAACCTCTCAAAAAAAAAAAAAAAAAAAGATACCCTACTGTGTGGAGCAAGGTACTTTGCAGGCCGTAAAGAATAAAATGCAGTTCTTACTTTCAAACATACCAAGGTACGTATAGGACTCTTCAAAAAGTTTATGAAAAATGGGTATTATAAAAGAATGACACACAGATTTCAAGGTTTTGCACCAAAATAAACTTGTACTTTTAATTCCATTTTCCCATAAATGTTTTGAAGTGCCCCTGCATACAAAGGACTACCATGCAAGGCAGAGCGCAAGAGAGACATGATGTTATTATAACTGACCACAGGGAGAGGTCTTATCAGGCCTGGGGATCAGGAACGACTTGATAGATGTTCTGACATTTGACCTGGTCCCTGAAGAGACTTTAGCATGCAAAGAAGGGGTAGGGGCATTTCCAACATAGGTATGAGAACACAGAGTCTGCTCAGATGAAGTGAGATGGGAGGAGGGAAACACAGGACAGGGAAGTGGTGGGACCCAAAGCTCAGGAGTCAAGGAAAGCCAGAGCACAGAGGGTCTTTTTGCAACAGGTGCAAGGGAAGAGATCAGAGTGAAGCAAGCAGTGTAAGTGTCCATCTTGGAGGAAGAGAGGGCAACTGCCTTTGTCCAGATGAGACAGAAGGAAGGACTGAGTGAATGAGAGGCAGTGGCAATTGGCGTGGAAAGGGATAAGAGACGTGGCAGGGCAGGAATGAACAGACCAATCAGGCAAGAACAAGGAGAAGGAGCTGACGGCCCCTCTGAGGCTGTGATTCTGGGTGATCAGGCAGAGCTGGTATAGGGAAGAGTGACACTTCATTTTGGACTTCTGAGATATCAATGATGATTCCCCCCTTTAAGGCTATTTATCCACAAGTGAGAAACCCAGACATAGAGATAAGAGACAGCACCCCAACGGGATCTTTTATTTTTTTAAAGAGGTTTTTGCTATAGGGTGTGTGAGCTCGCCAGAAAGAGAGACAGACAGAAAGCGATAAATCACCCCCCAGGGGGGATGGCCACACCACAATCCCTTCTCCTCCACTCTCCTCTTGGGATCTTGGGCACGCACGCACACACACCCAGTGTGAGTTTAAGCCACCGGGTCCAGGACTCGAACTGTGGTCAACTACATGGGAGTCCAGCGACATAGTCATTACACCAACCGCTGGTCCCAACAGGATCTTAACACCATAACCCACCCTCAGCCTCGGCCGATCCCAGATCATGAGCTCTTATGTGCCCAGCACACTCGGGAAGGCCTCTGGACATGAACCTGGAACATTCCCATGTGGACTGGCCTCACAGAGCATCACATTTTGCCACTGTGCCACCATCTGACTCTCGGTGGAACCCCATGAACGAGATCCGTGTTGTCAGGTAGAGAGAGAATAGTAAGCTGGCAGTGGCATCCCGTTTGTGGGGATTGGCACACTGTGATCTAATCCTAGACTCTACTTCAGACACACCACTGGGAGGATCACGCTTCAAAGTGGTGCCGCTGAGGAGTCAAACACGGCAAAATTCAGTGACCCACTTGGCGCACACCTCAGGAGTTCCTCATTCATAGCTTGACTTGTGGTCACCCTCCTCCCTTACTATATTTTTCTGTTACTGAAGAAATTCCCAAATGATTGAAACCTTATTCAGACAATTACGGGCCATTAGTCACAGCCCGAGGCAAGAGGCAGATAACCTGGAAGAAGCCTTCCAGATTCATCAATGGTTTCAACTTAATGATTCTTTACATCCTTCTTCTCTTCATGACCACTACTAATAAATTAATACACTGCAAGTTCTTCTGGATAGAATTTTGTCAGGCTACCAGTCCCTCGGCCAACAATTTCTCCTGAGTGACTCCAAGTGCAAGATTAAGGCACCTAGTCATACGCTATGCTATGATGTGATTCCATGTCGAGCTCTCTGGAGTATTTCTTGTCCTATGTACTCTTGCCAGAAAAGGGCCTAGTACAGCTTCAGTCATCTCATGTTCCTGTCAATCTTTAAGATGGGAAGAGTACTTTTTCCTACTGACAAGTCCAATTTTGCAAAGTCACTGCTTAAATGTCACAATTCACAGCACACCTGTCAAAGAAAAACATGAAGAAGCACCCTCCAGAGCCGCATCAGGAGTGATTCCCTCAGGCAAGATCCAAAGGAAAGCAAACCTGGGATTCTCTGCCTCTTCAAAAGCTCTCTGAATCTCTGAGCAAAGGTTGGCTATGAAAAGGGGGGAGGGGCCAGCAGTTAGCATAATGGCTATGTCGCTGGACTCCTATGACCGCGGTTCAAGTCCCAGACCCGGTGGCTTAAACTCACGCCGGGACATGTGTGTGCGTGCCCAAGATCCCGAGAGGAGAATGGAGGAGAAGGGATTGCGGCGTGGCCATCCCCAGGGGAGTGACTTCTCGCTTTCTGTCTCTATGTCTCTCTCTGTCGGTCTGGCGAGTGCACGTATCGCTCTCTCTGTCGGTCTGGCGAGTGCACACTCCCTATAGCAAAAACCTCTCCAAACAACAACAACGACAACAACAAAGCTCTCTGAATCTCTGAGCAAAGGTTAGCTATGAAAATGGGGGAGGGACCAGCAGTTAGTGTAATGGCTATGTCGCTGGACTCCCACGTAGTCGACCGCGATTCGCATCCCAGACCCAGTGGCTTAAACTCACGCCAGGTGCATGTGCGTGTGTGCCCAAGATCCCAAGAGAAGAATGGAGGAGAAGGGATTGCAGCATGGTCATCCCCTCTGGGGGGTGATTTCTCGCTTTCTATCTCTCTGTCTCTCTCTGTCTGGCGAGCGCATGTGCCCTATAGCAAAAACCTTTAAAAAAAGGGGGGGGCAGAGACCTGTTACAAAGGAGTTAAGATTCATGAAATAAAAGACCTCGTAAATAGCAAAGCACCTGGAAAATGCTAATTAACTGAAGACCTGTTACTTCACAACTGATCAGGACTTAGAAAGTTTCTGTGTAATATTCACACACATATAATATTCCCACATGGCTGACCACGGTTCCAGTCCTGGACTTGGAAGCTTGAAATTCACACCAGGCGCAAGTGTGTGTGTGTGTGTGTGTGTGTGTGTGTGTGTCCAAAATCCCAAGAGGAGAATGGAGAAGGACTTCAGCACAGCCATCTCCCTGGGGAGTCATTTCTCACTTTCTGTCTCTCTGACTCTCCAGCGAATGCACACACCCTACAGCAAAAATCTCTTAAAAATAAATTTAGCCAGTGCCATGGCCTCTGATTTTTGGAAATGTCATTCCATAGTTAATATGCTTCAAATGTCTCCTATCCCCAAAGTCTGCCCCTTCCTATGATGCTACTAGAATCTCACCAAGATTTAGCAACTATCCTAACCACATTCTATAGATAATTTTATAGACCTCTTACCAGAAATCAGTACCAAGACAACACTGGACAAATGACTTTTAAAACAAGCCACTCTGATGATCTCAGATTAAACAAATGAACAAACAGAGCTGGCACTTGAAAGAGAAGTAAAGAGAAACAGAAAAGGAAAAAATAGAAACCCTGAGGAGTTTTAGAGGGAAACATAAAATACAAATACAGAATCTAAGATCAAGGGGAAATAAACATGTCATGAAACTAAGAAGCTGGTAAGGCGAAATCTTTGTCATATTTTAAGTGTTAAAATTCTCTTCTGGTCTATTTCTACCACCCACTTGTGATATATCGGTTTTATTTCCATCTTGCCATGTGCTATGACTCAAAACACCCTTTCAGTCATGCTACGTCCTGGCATGCACCAAGCCCACCTGTTCTGGACATTTCAAGCCTTGAGAGCTGCTTAAGGACTAACCATTCCATGACCCTATTCTATAATCCAACCGGCTGATTAATGTCCAAAACAGGGAAGAATAAATCAAGCAGGCATCCATCCATACCTGTTTTCTTAATGCTGGTAACTAAGAATCAATGGCCTTGATCAGAGGTGATTCTCGTGAGCCCTGCTTCCTGGTGTGAAATATTAAGACTAGTAATGTATGCTAGAACTTCAAAAACTTTGTGGAAACATGGAATTGAAGTATGAGTTCATTTTGGTTCCAAAAATTGAAATCCATGTATTGATCTTTTTCTGAGGGGGGGGGAGCGAGAGATTTTTGCTATAGGACCCATGCAATTGCCAGAGAGAGAGAGAAAGAGAGAGAGAGAGAGAAATCACTCCACTAGGGAGGATGGCCACACTGCAATTCCTTCTCCTCTCCGGATTTTGGGCATCACATCCCCCCGGCACGAGTTTCAAGCCTCTGGGTCTGAGACTCGAACCGCAGTCAGCCATGTGTGAGTCCAGTCATGCATTTTTTAAATATACGCATCGTCCACAAACTTTCTGAAGACCCCTCCCCCAACAGACCCTGTCTTCTTTTACCAAAGGACTATAATTAACACATTGCTTTATACATATTGTTTTCAAACATCAAACAGGGGAGGACCCCATAATTCTAGATAAAGGTTGAAAAGCGTCATGAGTAGTTCTGTGGGACTTGGTCAACAGAAGATCTGAATTCAACATGGCACGCAGACGTGGAGTATAAACGCAGTAGGAGGAAAGTGACCAGCATGTTACTCGAGAAGTCCATACATACTTTCGTTAGGCTGTGGAGTTGACTACTTTAACAGCAGGGGCAACCCGGTTTTCCAGAGGGCTGAGAAAGTACAGAGGGTGGAAGCTCACCTGGCTGCTGCCAAGTTTCCCTGAGGGCCATCACTAGTCTGCCCAGCAGGGTCTCAACCTAGACTCCAGGCTGGAGTACTTACAGGCAGACTGAGGTCGGTGGTAGCGCACAGTGATTCAGGCCTGAGATAGCAAACGTGAAGAACTTTCTGTGGAACGAATGCTTCTGTTGTGCCAGGATAGGCACTGTTTTGTGAAAACCCAGGGGCTGAACCACAGTGACCTTGTCAGCATGTGTTCCACTGTTAGATGACTGCCCCAAAGGGTAGTTGTCTTCCCTGTCTGCCAGTCTATGCACAGTGAGGCCAGAGCATACCATCCTCCAAAAGGTGGAGGTGTTTGGAGGACCCAAACATAAAGTGGGCCAGATCTGTGGCGTTTTTCAACTTCATGAAGACTGCACAGTGATTAGTAACGACAAGAAGCTTAAATATCATCTAGTCCAACTGCCCCACCTTACAGATGAGAAATTGAGGCCGAGAAATGGGAAGATGACTTGTTTCCCTGAAACAAGTCTAGAACCTGGGTGTCTGGACTTCCAAGGTTCCTTGCATCATCTCAAGCTGCTTCCAGCAAGAGGTCTTTACTCGTAACAGAGCACAGCCTGGGAATGAAGTTTATGGCAAATGGGGCTAGGGTCCCTTCAAGTTTCAGTCATCAGCAAAGGCCAATTTGAAGTGCATATCCTAAGACTAAGGGAAAGTTGTGTGACTTACAAAGTGCTCTGGATACCCTCACACTATAGCAAGAGTCTAACCAAAAAGAACATCAACTTCAGCTGAGATAACCTGAAAGTGCTAAGTAGCTAATATGGAGGCAAGAGAGAGAGGTCCAGGTTCAATGGAGGGGCAGAGAGTCTCAGGAACACAACTGACACTTCAGAGCGCATGCTTTCAAAGCTCTTGAAGTTGAGCAGCATGTTCACCATGCCAGGCAGTGGGAACATGAACTAGAATGACAGGAACATGAAGTTCAGCAAGCAGAATGTGAGCAGGAGCACCTACAGCTAGAATGGCAGAAGCCACCAAAGGCCATGCATTTGGAAAGATCACATCAACCTCAAATCCCAGCCCTTCTTGGTCCCTTTCAAGCAGTGGGATAATCAAGGAGAACAAATATGCAAAGTATACCTAGTATAAATATAAGAGTACTTCAACAGGTTGGTGGAAAAAAGGAATTAAAGTATGAGTTCTTTTGGTGCAATTTTTTTTTAAACTATACATGATTTTTTCCATAATAAGCACTTTCCATGAGCTTTGTAGCTACCAATTTACATATGATTAGTATCTCTGGGAGCATAAAGATGACACTGGTACCACTGGTTTTCAGTGGAGAGGGGGAAGTGAATGGGAGAATAGGTAGGGGCCTTCCTCTACCTAAAAGACTTTTCATTTTATACTCTTTTGTACCTTTAAAAAATATATATTTAAAGATAAAATAAATTCACACAGAGAATGTTCACAGACACATTATTCAAGATAGCTAAAAAGTAGACACAATCTAAATGTTCACCAGCTGAGGAATGGATAAAAAAGATGTGGTATATCCATACAAAGGAATATTATTTAGCCATGAAGAGGAAGAAGTACTGATGTGTGCTGGAACATGGATGAATCCTGAGAATTATGATAAGAGAAAGAAATCAGCCACAAAAGGCCACATACTATGTGACCACATCACCAGAAGAAGCAAATCCAGAGGTTAGGGAATGACTGCTAAGAGGTCCAGGGTTTTTTCTGGAGTGAAGAAAATGTTCTGGGATTACATTACTAGTGATGATAAGATTATGCGCTCTAATGAGTATCTTTTAAAAGAAAACACCCTGAAGTGTACACTTTAAAAGGATGAATTTTATGATTTGTAAATTATATCTCAACAAATTTTTTAAAATAACTTGGTGAAGTCCTGAACATGGAAGCTTTAAGAATCAGTGTGCACATAAAACAGTAAAAAAAATGTTTAAACTTTTTCAAGTTTTCACTTGAGAAATATTTCCATTCTAAACTATTTCAGATAGCATCACCGATAATGGCAGAGAATTCACATACGTCCTTTAGCTACCTTTACTAACACTTACCAGTGAGCTTTAGCATTTTTTAAGGGAATAGCTAACCCAAATAAAGCCCTGATTGGTAGAATTTGGGGTAAAATAACCAAAGCGCCTGTCAATGACACAGGACAATCGTGTGGCTATGGTCCTTACCCCAGGCCCTGGTCCAAGGAGAGGAGGTTGTGGGAAGTGTCAGAGGAGCCTCAGAGAATCCACTGGACTAGTCTGCCCTAAGAAGCGGTAGCTTCTTTTTGGTGTTGGTCTTCACAGGCCAACTTAAGCTCAGATATGTGAACCAAGGGTGGCCTGTCTTACCTAATGAGCACTCATAAAGGCAAATCCTTATTCATTGTGTTGAGAAGTCTACTAATTCTGCCAGAAAAGTCTAGTCATAAACTGTGTTAACTGGGCTTTTTCTTAGTAGGAAAAGACCCTTCCCCAGCATAAGATGGGGTAGGTGACCTAGACCTAAGGGATCATTTACTAGAGGATCAAAGGCAGATCTTTGCTCTCCCTAGTTCTCCATCACCTGTTCAGAAACCCTCCTTGGCCCTGCAGAATGTACAGCTGTCTCTACTAGGCTGATCTGCTGCCAGAGGCCAACTCCTTGGAGTCCCTGACTTTGAGATTTGTTCTCTGTTGCCCTAACCATTCTCAAGCCCATGGTCCATACAACTGGGCTATGGCCAAGAACCTGAGCTCTTATCTCTTTTCCACATAGCCTCTGTTAACTGGTAAAGTTGAAGATAAGCTTGACCCACAGGAATCAACTGCATGGGACCACCACAATTTTTAAACATAGTTGAATAGGGTCTGGCAAGTGGTGTGGTGGTTAAGGTGCTGGATTTCTACATGGCCAACCCCAGTTTGAGTCCCAGACCTGGTGGCTTGCTTACTCACTTTCCCACTCTCTCTCTCTCTGGTCAAATTTAAAAAATAATAGTACTAAATTAATTAAATAGTTCTTTAAAAAATAAAATATAGTCGAATAAATAAGAATATATAGTATTGACTGTGTGCCAACCACCACTCTAAATATTACAAATATTTACTACTTTGGAGCCGGCAGGTGGCGTGATGGTTAAGGCCCCAGACTCCCACATGGCTGACTGTGGTTCAAGTTCCAGACCTGGCAGCTTGCTTTCTCACTTTCCTTCTCTTTCTCTGGTCAAGTTAGAAAGTAATAATAATGAATAAAATAAAATTAATTCTTTAGAAAACATTTACTGCTTTATTTCTTACAATGACCAGCTTATATAGGTACTATAAATTATTCCATTTTACAGATGAGCGAATCTGTAAATCGAATCCCAGAAAACTAAAACTTGCCAATGTCATATAATCAGTAAGTGGTGGAGGCAAAATTCTAATCTAGACGTTTTGGGTTCCAGATTCCATGCTGTTAGCCACTGTGCAACATTCCCTTGAAACGTTCTGAAACAGACAAACCTATATTAAACTTTATGGGAAATTCCTTATTATTTGTCTTCAAACTAACAATGTTAACTATTCAACCAATCTCATATAAAATTAAGCCTTAGGGGCCGGCAGGTGGCATGGTGGTTAAGGGCCCTGGACTACCATATGATCAACCATAGTTCAAGTCCTGGACCTGGCAGCTTGCTTTCTCACCTTCTCTCTCTCAAAGTCTCTCTCTCTCTCTCTTGCCCCCTCTCTGGTCAAATTTAAATAAATAAATAAATAAATAAATAAATAAAGTTAAGTAGCTGGCAGCTTGCTTTCTCACTTTCTCTCCTCAATCTCTCCCTCTCTCTCTCTGTCTTTCTCTGGCCCCCTCTTTGGTGAAATGAAATGAAAATAAATATATAAATAAAGTTAAATCCCCCCCTCTGGTCAAATTAAAACAAATAAATAAATAAATTTAAATAAAATAATTCTTTATAAAAGAAGCCTTGAATTTTTTGATGAAAGCCTTCAAAAATGGTGCACCCTAAACCAGTCTATATGAATGTCATTAAATGCAATAGAATAATCACTATCACTATTTCATTTTCTATACCTTAAGTAATCTAGTTTTACATGGGGAGGGTCTTTAAAAAGTTCATGGAAATGTGTACTATGTGTATTGTTCAAGTTTTTGCACCAAAACAAACCTGTACTTTAATTCCATTTTTCCAAGAACTTTTTGAACTCCCCTTATATTTACAGGACACACAGTGTGTGATGTCTTGTCTTGATGTATATATCATGTGATGATCAAATCAGAGTATTTAGTGTATCCATCAACTAAACAGTCATCACTTCCTTGAGTGAGAACATTCTAAATCTTCTCTTCTAGATAATGCGACATAAACAACACAATACTGTTAACAATAATCACCTTGCTGCACAGTAGCACGCCCAGAACTGACTCCTCCAGTCCCACCGTGATCTACCGATCTCTCTCCCACCCCCTACATTCCCTACCCTTCTAGGCCCATGGCAACCACCATCCCACTCTCCAATTCCATGAGTTCAGCTTTTTCAGATTCTGCATACGAGCGTGCCTGGCTCACACAATGGCCTCCAAGATCATTGACGTTGTCACAAATGGTAGGACTTCATTCTTTTCCAACATGTACATCGTATTCAACTAGATCGTATTCATCGTATTCTAGTAGATATACTAGATTTTACTTCATCTCTTATCGACAGACACTTAAAATGGGTCTGGTCTCTTGTTATTACAATGAAGTAAGAAATATATGTTTTTAAAAGATAGAATGCGCCAACTAAGGAAAAAGGAAATTTAATCAGCCTGTCTTCTTCTAACACCTAGAAGAGGTCAACTGCACCAAAAGAACGGGAGTTTTGATTTATGAGCAGAGAGAGGAGGAAGAAGATGCAAAGCTCTCAAGTGGGTCAGGAAGCACCCACCCAAGCTTACTGAAATGGCAGGATCTGTTTGTTCTTGCAGGGAAGATGCCATCTGGCAACCTATGCCAACTATGCTAAGGTTTCCCCTGGCTAATAAGCTGCCCAGAGAGGAAGTGGCTTTTGATTCCAAGTCTGGTGCTCTTCACATTAAACCACAATGTCTCACTAGTGAATAAAAAAATTTAAAATATAATAAATAATAAACTGAGCAAAATCCCTATACTGACCATGTGCATGCATTTGCCACTGCACCCTGGGTGAGCGGCAGGGTGGGATTTACTCCTCCAAGTGAAGGAGGCCCCTCAGTGTTCATCGACGTTTTGGGTTGAAATGCTATAAGGTCCATATGGTATTTGACTTTCAAGTGTTCATGTTGGCTTCTTTATCTATTTTAGAAAACGAAAGGTGGCCTCTCAGCTGGGGATTATAATGGAGCAACCTGAGCTGAGCACAAGTCCTTCTGGATGATGAGACTGGCAACGCCATTGATGCATGCCACCAGAGAAGTGCACGGCTCTGAGTCACAGGTCTGACCTTAAGACTGCATGCTGGGAAAACCAAACACCATCTTCACGCATTACATAACTCTGATGAGAAAATTCCAACTACATCGTATGTATAGATATGCTATGTCTCTGCATCAGAGTTTTAATGAACCTTGTAATCGTTTCTTCTTTAAAGCAGAACAGTAAATAGCTTGTTGGTAGCCTGGAAGGTCAGGTTTGTTTGCTTGGTTTTTTTTTTTTTTTTGGAAATGGGCACTTGTTCACTTGTTTTGTTAAAGGTCACATAACTAAACAAAGCCAGATGACCCGTGTTCTACGGCCATTCGTCACTGATTTATCAAATTAGATCATCCCTCCCTGTTTCTATAGATAAACCAAAAAAGAGTAATGTCACCAGCATCCTCAATCCAATATTAAACATTTTTTAAAAATTCTTTGAATTTCAGGAAAGGAGTTGATGTTTATAAATCAGATTAATTTATGTAAACCATTTGAAAAGTAAGTATACCAGCTGCTTCTGTCTGAGGTTAAAACAGGGATCCCCAATAATGGTTGTTGTGGCAATTCAGTGGGAAAACCAGGAGGGTTTTAAGAATTACAAAACCTAGAGACCAGCAGTTAGCATAATGGCTATGTCGCTGAACTCCCATGTGGTCAACCGTGGTTCGAGTCCCGGACCCGGTGGCTTAAACTCACTCCGGGCGTGTGTGCGTGCGTGCCCATGATCCCGAGAGAATGGAGGAGAAGGGATTGCTGTGTGGCCATCCCCCCTGGGGGGTGATTTCTCGCTTTCTGTCTCTGTCTTTCTGGTGAGCGCACGTGCCCTATAGCAAAAAAAAAACCTCTCCAAAAGATAAAAAAATAAGAATTACAAAACCTAATCAATTCTAACTCCTTTTACACTTTAGTCATTTAATGTCACAAATAAATGCAAAAGCCTATATAAATTATCATACTGGACCAGGAAATGTACAGAATGAAGATGAATTCAGGAGTTATGAAACAGGATATTTAATTTTCAAATACTTTTAGCAAGTTCAAAATCAATTCCAAGTTGGGACCAGCAGGTAGCGTAATGGCTTGTTGCTGGACTCCCACGTAGTCGACCGTGGTTCGAGTCCCGGACCTGGTGGCTTAAAC
>NW_006160229.1:5843464-5881547 GCF_000334495.1 Tupaia belangeri chinensis
AAAAAAAAAAAAAAATCAATTCCAAGTTACCTTTGTGAAATTAAATTGGATAAATGTTAAATTTATGCTTCCATTTAGTGAAAAGAACGGTGACTGTTTTGCTGACTTTACTATGTCATAACCCCAGGAAATACACTACACTTGGACTCCGAAACATCAGATACAGGCCCAGCCTCAGTGACGATGCTGCTAAGATGCTGTGCTCTGCAGGCTGGGACCACATGGGAGACCTCGGTTCAACTCCTAGTCCAACCTGGCACATGCCTGTCATCTCAGCCACTTCAGACACTGAACCTCAAGGAACACAAGCCCAAGGCTGGCCTGGGCAACAGAGTGAGACCCTGTCTAAAATACTGCTGGGTGTGATGGTGCACGCCTGTAGTCCCAGCAGAGAGGCTGAGGCAGGAGTGGGACCCTGTCTAAAAATACCAAACGAAATCAAATCCTAGATGCAATCTCTTCACTGCATTGAGCTGTTTACTACCCAAGTTCATTTTTCTTCCTGATCTATGAAATGGGAATATTATATTATTTGTCATGATCTCCCTACAGAATTGGTTTAGGAACAAAATTTAAAAAGATATGTCCAAGTGTTGTATAAATATAGAAGTAATATAAAAATCGGTACATTTGTAAAAGGAAATGATCTACAACATCTTTCTCTCTCCATCTAATATAGAGAGAGATACACACGTATACATAGAAATATGGACAAATATATCTACATATATGTACTTATGAAATTTGGCTTTGTACCTAAGTAGGTAGTGTCTTCTAGTTTTTCAAGTGGACTTGATTTTTTTCACATGACTCATGCAATTTTCACAATAAACACACACACTTTATCACACACCATAAAATCCAGTGGCTGATCATTATGACAAGACTGGCGATCTCCACGATCGGATCTCATTCTCTCTCTCTGTCTCTCTTGCATTAGTTCCACTTTCAAAGATATAGAAAATAGTAATATGGGTATTTTCATTTTGTTTCGAGCCTAGCTATTCAATCCTTTTGTATTTAGTTAATATTTCATTTCTTGCAAAGGCACAAGTAGCTGGGAACAAATGTATAATAAGCAAGCTCCATATAATCTTGGATCTTTGCTTTGATCTAAAAATCAAAAGCATACTCCTCTGCATATTTGTACGAGGTATTTTTAGTTGCTTTAAGTAACTGACATGGTTTATCCTCCATTCTTTACCAAAACGAAAATAAATAAATAACTAACTTGGAAAGCCCTCAATCAAGGGGCAAAATTAAGCCAGAGTTTAAAAACTTCTTTTTGGGAAAAATTAAATAGAATAAAGAACACTTTTTTATTTCTGTTGTTTAGAGCGCTCGAGATTTAGTAACAACTTGAAGAAGTGAGTTAATCCCTTTGTAACCCAGCCAGGGCAGGGTTTATTTTCCTACTGTTATGGTGGTAACTTAGAACACACAGGACAACAATATCAAATATCAATTCCCTCCAGAGTTGTAACTTTCTAAATGTAGTAATTAGTAATTTGTCAAGATTATCATTCAGCATACGAATACTCTCTACACAATCATTTGTACTTCCGTGCCACCTTCTCTATCAAGTCCTCAAATGCTATCAAAGAGAAACCATCTACTGTTTTCATGAAATAAGACTACAGGTGCTCTGGATGGATAAACTGAGACATTAACCAGATTAAGTGTCTGTCTTGCTTTAAGAGAAGGGGCCAGGTCAAACTAAGAACAGATGCTCAAGTGCTGTCACCTGTCCTAAACATAAATCTAGAAAACTTTCCACCTTCCGACTGGCCATAAGTACATAGTCTAATCAATTGTTCTATATATTTTTAAATTATTTACCTATTCTTTTTTTAGAACTATTTATTTAATTTTATTTATTTATTATTATTATTATTATTATTATTACTATTAAAATTTGACCAGAGAGAGGCAGGAGGCAGTGAGAAAGCAAGCCACCACCAGGTTTGGGGCTCGAACCATAGGCACCCACATGGGAGTCCAGCACCTTAACCACCTCACCACCTGCCGGCCACAATTATTCTGTATTTTTAAAGCATTTTGCAATAAGTAAATTAATCTTCTAAACTGGTTTGTGAGAATGTTTGATTAAGGGTGGTCCTGTACCTACAAAATACAGAGGGTATTCATACATGAAACAACTTTTTTTCAAATAAAATTAAATCTGATGTGTAAGTTTAATGTTAATCACTAAATGTTAATAATTCATGACCTTGAGCTCTAAGGGAAAATGGATACAGGTTTAAAACCAACTCTCCCACTACATACAGTAAATCGGTTTTATTATCAGTGGTTATGAAACAATCACAGAGTACACCAGTCACGTTCTGAGATCAAAAAGCAAGTGAGTGGTACAGGAATCAAAAACTCGGCAATCTAACAGTCTCTTCCGAGACCAAAGTGAATGATGTTCCATTGTGCCAAGGCATTTTTATGGCTTTTACAGGGTCATGTGTCTGGATGAAGGGGTTATAAATTCTTTTTACAACTCCCTGTATATAACTTTTCTTTTTAAAAAGTCAAGCTTTACTGACACATTTCTAATCACAGGACCAGCAGTTAGCATAATGGCTATGTCACTGGACTCCCATGTAGTCGACTGTGGTTCGAGTCCCGGACCCGGTGTCTTAAACTCACGCCAGGTGGGTGCGTGTGCGTGTCCAAGACCCCGAGAAGAGAAGGGATTGCGGCATGGCCATACCCCCAGGGGGTGATTTCTTGCTTTGTCTCTCTCTCTCTCTCTCTGTCTTTCTGGTGAGCGCAAGCACCCTATAGCAAAAACCTCTCCAAAAAAAGGAAAAAAAAAAGATCTAATCACTACATTCCCCACCCACATCAGTCACCTCATCCCTGTCCCAAAGATTTTCTGTCCAAATTTGTAATTCTTATACATTGAATTTTCTTGGGCTGTTTGGAGACTGAGATCATAGCAGGGATCTGTTTCTATCCAAGCAACGGCAGCTGGAACTGATGTGGAAAAGACCAGGATTAGCCCCTATAGGGAGTGGGAAAAACTGCTTGGAAATGCCTTTAAGGGATCTGTTGCCAGCTAACTCCACAGTGCGAGTGAAGACTTCCAGAAGGAAATATCCCCAGCCAACCACCGGGATCAAGGGAGAGTGTTTGGACACAATTCTAGGAGTTGCGAATCAAGGAAACAACAACACAGCTTTGCGAGAACACAGGGAGTGCTTTCCACATAACTCAGGGCAAAAGCCACACACCAGAACCTTTCATCTCCGCCCCGTTCTCTCTGTTCGAACTGTAAGGACAGTGATTTTTTTTTTTTAATAATTTGTACTTAACACCTTGACACCATGGTTTGGGATCAGATCCAGCACAGACCAATTTAATCCTCCTCCATTAACTGCTCCTCTGCCTTCCAAATGCAATTTTTTTTTTTGGGTGGGAGTGACCAACAATCAACGTTCATAATACTTTTAAAGACAGGGCTGCCTCTCGGTAAGAACTGTACATTTTTGGCTCCTGCCTCTGACGAAACTAAAATGTACAGACGTACTCCTCGTTAATGGGGATCAGTAATATCTACATCACAAAAAAGTTCAGATTTTAAAATAAGCCCTTATTTTTTTTCCAATTCCATGCCAGCATTCTGACATAGCCGTTACTTTTAAAGTAAGACTCCTAAATATTTTTTTACCAGTAAAACTAGAGAAATTATTTTACATCTTTTCCTCCCCACAGTAGCCTATCCCAATTTAGGAATATTATTTTTTTTTTTGGGTGCCAGTGACCAACAATCAACGTTCATAATACTTTTAAAGACAGGGCTGCCTCTCGGTAAGAACTGTACATTTTTGGCTCCTGCCTCTGACGAAACTAAAATGTACAGACGTACTCCTCGTTAATGGGGATCAGTAATATCTACATCACAAAAAAGTTCAGATTTTAAAATAAGCCCTTATTTTTTTTCCAATTCCATGCCAGCATTCTGACATAGCCGTTACTTTTAAAGTAAGACTCCTAAATATTTTTTTACCAGTAAAACTAGAGAAATTATTTTACATCTTTTCCTCCCCACAGTAGCCTATCCCAATTTAGGAATATTTATGTAAGGTCCAAAAAGCTAGGCTTCACGTGTATAAAATATATGAAGTTAACAGGTAAAATCTACTACATTCATGTGAAATGCATCCAAAATTTGGGTTTTTAAGACTGATGGATATCTAGAGGAATGGATAGATCAGTGATGTAACAAGTAGAGTAAAATGTTAATAGTGGACTCCAGGAGATGTGTACATACCAGTGGTCACAAAATCATTTCAACTTTGGAAATCTTTTTTTTTTTTCTTTTTTCTTTTTTTGGAGAGATTTTCACCATAGGGTGCGTGTGCCCGCCAGACAGACAGAGAGAGACATAGAGACAGAAGGTGAGAAATCACCCCCAGGGGGGATGGTCACACCGCAATCCCTTCTCCTCCATTCTCCTCTCGGGATCTTGGGCACGCAAGCACATGCACCCGGCGTGAGTTTTAAGCCACCGGGTCCGGGATGCGAACCGCGGTCGACTATGTGGGAGTCCAGCAACATAGCCATTATGCTAACTGCTGGTTCCCTGGAAATCTTTATAATAGAATGTTAGAAGGAAAATAAAAAATAGATAAATGAAAATCTTAAAAATCAATGGCAAGCCGAGCCACCGTGACACAGCGGTAACACAAGTGCCTGCAGTGCTGGAAGCCACATGGCTGACTGCGGATTTGGATCCCTGGGTCAGAGTGAAAATACACCTGGCACACACAGGCACCCAGCATCCTGAAAAACTAGAAAGTTGGGGAAGGGAATCGTGGCATGATGGGACCTAGTCAAGGGTGCCACCTCCCCCCCCCACACACACACACTCTTTGTCATTAAAAATAATCAACTGCACTCACTTAGCCTTTTGGCTAAGATCCAGTGTAGTGAAAATCAACTGCAGTGAGTCAGCCAGGTGGCATGGTGGTTAAGATGGCTAAATCCCACATAGCTGAGTGCACTGTTTGATCCCAGACCTGGCAGCTCAGAAAATACATCAGGCGTCTGTGCATGTGTGCTCAAAATTCCAACAGGAGAATGGAGAAGGGACTGCAGCATGGCCGGACCCCCTGGGGGGGTGATTTTTCACTTTCTCTCCCTCTCTTTCTCTCTCTGTGTGTCTCTGGCAAGGACACATGCCCTATAGCAAAAACCGGCTGAAAAAATTTGACTCCACGCCACACATAAGCAGGTACCAGCTTCCAAAAGGTATTTTATACTACGGATATGGAATGCAGTACATTCTACAGTGAAGGAACCGAAGTGTGTACCACAGCCTCCAAGTGAAAGAAAGCCATCAAATCCACTTGAAGGTTGCTTGGACAGAGTCAAAAAGGCCCTGACCCTCTGGGAAGCACTGTGATGTTACACACCTACCTTTTCAGGCTTGTGTGGAGGAGTTTGGGCTATGGGCCAAGATAAGAGCCCCTTTGGAAGGTTCCCTAATCCATTCACAGGGTCCCATCTGAGGAATGACACTGCAGTCAGCCTCTAACCTCTTAGCCATCACTCCCCTTTTATGGTCGTTTCAAGTTTAAAGCATATACTCATCTGTTTCCAGATTCCTAAAGGTACTAGAAAAAAAAAAATCTAAATATAACAGATGGATAAGTGCTCATGGTAACTGGAAACCAAAATGTAACTTCAGCTTTTGCGGCTGATGCCTTAACACTCCCGGCTTTAGTGTAATGGCCCCACTGCAGGTCTTTTGTCTTGATTCCCACAACAGAAATATTACCCTGACTTTGATTGATGACACTTAAGTGTTATTCAAAATTTTATTTTAGGTTGACATTAATAACCTTTATTTATTTTAAAGTCAATCGGTAAGTGTTCTTCAAGAAGTGACAATTTACTACCAAACACAATCGAGTGTCTCTATGGTTTTTATATTCTTTTTTTGTTTTCCATAGTTCGATATACCTTTTAAAATCGAATTCAAATGCTGGTGAGATCTCTGAAACATTCTGTGAATTCTAGGGTTCCATGGAATATAATACAAAGGCTAGGAGGACTATATTTTGTATTAAATCCATGATCTTTAGGTAGTCTGAATACCCACGAAACTCTGCAGAGCCTTTGTATAATAAAGTGGTATCAGTCCACTAACTTCCTGATTCTGAATACCTCCTTTGTTGTTGTTGTTGTTGTTGTTGTTGGAGAGGGTTTTTTTTTTTTTTCTATGTGGCGTGTGACAGGGAGAGACAGAGAGAAAGAAAGCAAGAAATCACCCTCCAGGGGAGATGGCCACGCCACAATCCCTTCTCCTCCATTCTCCTCTCAGGATCCTGGGCACGCACACACACGCACCTGGCATGAGTTTAATTAAGCCAATAGGTCCAGAACTCGAACCGCAGTCGACTACATGGGAGTTCAGCAACATAGCCATTACGCTAACTGCTTGTCCCCTCTCTCCTTTCCACCTTATAGTACCTGGCTCCAACGTTTTGGCGTACTATGTTCAACCCAAGTTCTCCAGTTTCATTCATATAAGTGAAACCCTCAATTGTACTTCCTGGGCTGGCCTCCCAAGGTTCAGCAATACGAATAATGTGACCATGTCCCCATAGGAGGAACAGGGCTGTGTTGCATATGGGTCTGAATCTAGTTTGAATGGAAACTCCCCAGAGTCTGGAAACTAGTACATTTCACATTCAAGTTACCACGTCTTCTTAGCCACCAACAAAATAAATGTCAAGATCTCAGCAAACTCAATAGCAGCTCTAATGTCAAAACTGAAACCACATAATGATATGCATGCTGAAGTGTTTAGGGGTGAAGTGTACAGATGCCTGCACTTTGCTTGGAAATGCAACCCCCCAATTTAGATAAACTAAGAGATGGATGGCTATGGGACAAAGGAAATTAAGAGTGAAGTATTTAACTGTATAATCTAGGTGGTGGGAGTGTGGAGTTTACCAATATAGTTTCAACATTTCTGTTTGTTTGAAAACCATTGTAATAAAATGTGAAGGGAAAAAATGATGCCTGCTACAATGCATAAGAGGGACTGTCCCATTTGAGTGTACCCTCCACTGAAGACAGGATTACAGACATTAGAGGGACAGGTTGTCAAACGCAGATCCTAAGGTTGCCCTGTGTAATGCCACAGGAATGCTGCGATTTTAAATGTATACTGTGACTTTTTTAATTTCTGCAATGCCTTTCATTCAATTAATTGTATCTCTAGTAGGGGAAACATCAGTATTCTTCTTTCCTAGGAGCTTCTGGTTTCCTGGGGAAAACAGTACAATTTAAGATGGTAACCCCAACCTGATCCTTTACTCTTTGTGCCTTAGTCTGTCCTGATTGAAAAAATAAAAATAAAAATAAAAATACCCAAATCCCCTCTGGACCACCGCTTTTCTACTCAAGTAAAGAACTGTGAAAGAACCGAATTGTGTATGTAATAATGGGACCTCCTTCGGGGAGACACACCCTACAAAACATGACGCTTATTTGGCTAATAGGAGAGAAGCATGAGGCTACTATTCTAAATACATCTGTATATATTTCATCCACTTTTATTTTAACTGGTTTGATCCCCAGAACTGTTTAAACAAAATTGAAATACTAACAAGCAATAAATAATTAAATACTTGAATTGTGGTTGCACACTGGACTTTTAATATGTGATATAAGGCTGATGCAATGATAATTATAATGACAATGATAATGAGGATGATTAAAGCACTGCTCTTTCTCAAGCATTAAGGACTTCAGGCTTTCATGTTTGATTTCTGAAAAGCTGGGACCTTGGCTATGCTTATCATACTGACCACAATATAATTTCCAATTTATTGGGTTGTCAGAAAAGTCTTGATGTATTTTTCTGTGCTCTTCTATACAAAAATGCATATGACTTTTCCGACAATCCAATAGCTCTAACTTTAATAAATGTCCTAAGTGTGCAGTTCTAACACATGTGAATCAAGGCTTCAAACCCAGAAATGAAGGAGCATCCAACTTTCATCTCTCAAGCATACATCTGTTACACAAGTGAGCATCTGTTGTTGGCTTCTCTAGCCTTTGTCCTATTAATAGAAGAGTTGACGATGGATAAAAATCTTAAAACAACTTCCATATCCACTGAACTTTTATGATGTTGAAAAATCATTTTTTAAAGAATTATTTATTATTTATTGGGGCCAGCAGGTGGCACAGTGGTTGGGGCACTGGACTCCCACATGGCTGACCATGGTTTCAGTCCCGGACACAGTGGCTTCAAACTCATGCCAGGCACATGTGCGTGCATGCCCAAAATCCTGAGAGGAGAATGGAGGAGAAGGGCTGCTGCATGGCCATCCCCTCTGGGTAGGAGAGTGATTTCTCACTTTCTCTCTCTCTCTGGCGTGCTCACATGCCTTATAACAAAAAAAGAAAAAGAAAAAACTTCTCCCCCCCAAAGAAATTATTCATTTATTATTATTATTATTATATTATGGCATGAGGCATGTGCACTCACCAGGTGAGTGAGAGTGAGAGATCAACCTACCAGGTCTGGGACTTGAACCATAGTTGCCCATGTAGGAGTCTAGTGCCACAACCAGCACACTATCTTCTGGCCCCCCAAAATCTTAGTTACATTCTCACAAGTTCCTATTGGACTTGAACTAAACTTGAAGACAAATCTGGACATGAAGATTTTATATTTGGCATGTAAGGATGAAAGGGCCCTTCTGTCACGTTCCTAGCCTCAGCCTTTGTGCAATCCTAATTAATTGCTTACTGACTTCTTTGTTTGGGTTTTAAAGAAAATTCACGTTTGTTCCTAGGGGACGATGAACGGACTTGTTAGTAGATAAATTATCCTTAACTAAGCGAACACGGCATATGCTCGCCTTAAATAAAGCACTCTGACTTGATAGTTGAAAAATTATCACATCTCCTAAAACTAGAAGATTCTTATAAATCTCATGTGAAAGGATACTGGGGCATGTGAGCCAATGACAAGTCTAAGATGGTGTGACCCCAGCTACTTTAGAGATCAGAGACCTCTCTCTTCATTTCACATCAACTGGGCATAGATTGAATGCTAGACTTAAGTTGAATATCCAAACCTGACTTCTTCCTTGGGAATCCTGGTCAAATCATACCTGTATTGTCGGCTTCCATGGCACAGTTAATACACTTGAACTCTGAGATACAGTTCGAACTTTTACATGCACGTAAAATTACTATCCTGTAATGAATAAAGGAGATGGTTTTTAAAAATAGGAAAAAAATGTAATGTCCACTTGGTGATTTAATATTCTTATAAAACAATCTCTTATAGAAAGTTCTCAAAGTTCACTCACATCAACTAAACAATATTTTACTTATAAGATCATTTCTTTGGGACATTAGTAATATTGTGTCTGTGTATGTTTGCGTGTGTGTGTGTGTACGCATGCGTGTCTACACAACTTCACTTTTTTACAAGTGCAATGTATACTTTGATCGAAGACTGCATAAAAATCCAAGATTTTGGAGACTCCACCTTTCAAGGATCCATGTAGGACCCCCTTTGTAAGTGAGACAGTTTCTCTCAAGTGAAAATGAATTCCTACTAAATGAGAGGCTGGGAAAACTTAGGAGATGTAACAAGAGGTCACAATTAAGTCCATTAAATCCCAGACCCAGATTTAGTCACCATAGAGACAGGACAGATAAACAAACCAGTAACCTTAACAAATGTGCTGCACCTTTGCCAGACAGATCTCGGACTTACCATTATTTTTACTTAAGTATCTTTCAATCCAAACATAACTGACTCTGAAGACTACAAAACCAAACAGAACTAGGCCCAAAAGAAATATGAATGCTCACTCAAGCAAAGGGCAGGCAAAGAGTCGAGAGCTACCCCCCTTAGCAATGTGCTCTCTGGTCCCCTTGAAAAACGATTGCAACATGAAGCTCCAGAGGCAATGACATATGGGGAAAATATGTGGTGCCAAAGCCAGAGGAAACCATGTCAAAAAAGAAAAACAGACATGAAGTAACTGACCTAATTAAAAGAGAAAAGTATACTTACAGCAGGGAAACAAGTAGATCTGAAACAGGGGATATAGCAGAAGGGGGCAGGGGGTTACTGTATGAAGGCTCCCAGCCTTCAAGTGAATTTTTGTTGCTTATCTAAATGAAACCAGAATGCAAAATGGGCATCATCCTTGAGTTCCAGCTCCACTAAGACTCTGCTTAAGTGAATACTGGACCTTCAGACATGAAGATTCACTGTCTGCCTGACATAGTTACACATTCACTAAAAGCTCTGAAACATGGGGCCAGCAGATGGTGTGGTGGTTAAGGGTGCTGGACTCCCACATGGCTGACTGTGGTTCGAGTCCCAGGCCTGGCAGCTTGCTCTCTGTCTATCTCTCTGGTCAAAATTGAAAAATAATAATAAGTCATTCAAAAAAAAAAATTACAAATTTTTTTAAAAAAGCTCTGAAACAAATATTTATACTCTTCCATGTGGGATTCCAAGATGTTTCTACAAGCCATGGAGGAGGGGGCAGAAAAAGAAGAAGAAAGAAATGGGGACTTGAGACAACAGAAGAAAAGAAGCAAGAAACAACTAGTATATCATCAGAACTCCACACTGAGGTTCTGGGAAGGAGGTCTCCTAGTGTTTCATAGTTATTTACTAAGCACCTACTATGTGCCAGATGGGAATATCCTGCTTGTGATATGGAGTTCATTGAAGAAGGTAAAAGTGAAAGATTCTCAACCTCTAAGTGAGCATTTACGTATGGTAAAATGGACAAAGAACATCACAACAATATGAATACAACCTCGAATAAAGTGATACTTACATTTGTCCGTGTCTTCCAGTTCTTGCCCATATGCACATATCAATGTGCAAGGTTATAACTGCAGGATATATACAGTCTGCATCCTGCATTTTTGTCAGTAAATCTATATTGTACAAATTATTTAATATTGCTATGTAAGCACCAAAAGTATCATTTTTAACACATTCATGGAATTCCACTGCACAGATGTATCACCATCTACTGAACTAAACTATTCGTTGAATAAACAAACCATTTATTCAATACTGCACATTTCAATTCCCATTTTTTTGGTCCTTACAAATAACACTGCTATGAGTACTTGTCACAGGTAGCTTTTTCATTTTCTTAGAGCAATTTGTTTTTAGAAGAAGAAGACTCTTCACAAAATAGGTTTACTGGACAGGTACCAAGATTTTGTGAGTTTGGCCACATATTGTCAAATAAAGTTCCAAAAGTCTTTGTACCCACTTACAATGCTACCAGTAATGGGTAAGTAGATGTAAGTTTCGTGGCAATCATATTAATATGTGGGTTTCTTTCTGGTTTTGTTGACAGAATAGGTGAAAATCGTACCTTGTTGATGTCAGAATATGCCTGTCTTTGCATGCAAGTGAGGGTGAACATTTTTCTGTACATTTATTTTCTTTGTGTCCTTTACCTAACTACCGGAGATTTTTTTTTAAAAGAACTATTTTATTTAACTTTATTTATTTACTTATTAATCTACTTACTTACTTAAATTTGACCAGAGAGGGACAGAGTGAGAGAGAGAGAAGGAAAGTAAGAAAGCAAGCCGCCAGGTATGGGACTCGAACCATGGTCGGCCATGTGGGAGTCCAGCACCTTAACCACTATGCCATCTGCTGGTCCCTCTACTGGAGAATTTATTCAACCAAGTCAATTATGGGCACCTACCACGTGCCAGGCCTATTCATGCCTTGTTTAGAATCTCTGTGAGTTCCATGCATAATACAGAAACAAATCATGTCATGTGCGCCACAAATTTTTAATGTGCTTTCCTCTGCATTTGAATTATACCTTTTTGCTACAGGGTTGTATATATTTTAATCTACTAGAGCGAGCTAGTGGCACAGTGCTAACACAATGCTCTCTGATGCTAGGCCCACAAGGGACGGTCCCAGGTTCACATCCTGAGGCTTCCCTGTGCACTCAGGTGCATACGTGCCCATGATCCAGGGTGGCCAAGATTGATGGTGAACAGTGGTGTTAAGACCCTGCTTGGTGTGCCTGTCTGTCTCTCTCTCTCTCTCTGCTCTCTCTCTCTCTGTCTCTTGCATGATGCACACACTCTTTATCATGGTGGTGGGAAGGTTAAGGCGCTGGATCCCACATGACCAAGCTACAGAGTCAAGATTTCCAGACCCAGTGGCTTGAGAATCACAACAGGCATATGTACATGCATGCCCAAAATTCTGAGGGGAGAGTGGCGCATAAGGAACTGCAGCATGGCCATTCCCCTGGAGGCTGATTTCTCACTTTCCCTCCCTGTCTCTCTCTCTCTGGCTAGGGCATACACCCTATATCAAAAGTTTAAAAAACAAAACTAAACAAATAAATTAGAATCTACTGATCTCTTCCTTTGATGTTTTCTATCATTTTATAGCTAACAAAGTTATCATATATCCAGGGATTTAATAATTCTCCTATTTTCTGTGGTCTTATTTATAAGTTTTCCTAGAGTCCCAAAATACACTCTTAGAGTTATGAAATTTAGTTCTAATCCCTATTTCATGATTCTTGTGTTTTACTGTATCTAGCTTTTTTCCCTATAAAAGCAGCTAATTTAAAACAGATTTTCATATAAATGTTAGTTTTATCTTTTACCTGTGTTATGTTGTATTAAAATAATTGACTTTTCACCTACCCCGCTACAATCAGAAATTAACCCAAGTTTACCCAGGAAGAGTCAACCCAGATGGAAGAGCCTAAGTAAGATCTCCTCCTCTTTCTCAGGTGAAATACCAAGTGACAGTTCTAAATACTAGCCTGCTTTTTCTTACTATCGCTTCGGGGTAAGTCCCCTTGCTGTTCGAAGAATGATGGGTCCTCAGAGTAGCAACAGGATAACCTGGCGCTTACTGCAGCTGCAGGAACCTCAGGCCTTACTCTAGATCCGCTGCATCAGAATTGGCACAGTGAAGTTTGAGAACTGAGGGAGACCACAGGAATCCTCCAGAATAAGATGAAACAGCTGGGGCCAAATGGTGGCACAGGAGTAAAATGCAATGGCCTGTAAGGTTCACCCACACGGGAAGGTTCTGGGTTCTCATCCAGAGACCTCCCCGGGTATATCGGACATGCACATGCCCATGATCTGGGGCTGACTCAGACAGCATCAAGACTGTATTAGGGGTGATGTCTGTGTGTCTCTATGGCTCATAAAGGAATAAAAATTTTTTCTTTCTTTTTTTTTGGAGAGGTTTTTGCTATAGGGCACATGCACTCGCCCGGTGTGAGTTTTTTAAACCACCGGGTCCAGGACTCAAACCGCGGTCGACCGACTACATGGGAGTCCAGCGACATAACCATTATGCCAACAGCTGGTTCCAGGAATAAACAAACTTTTTAAAAATTACTTAAGGGACCAGCAGATGACAGAATGGTTACATCACTCGATTCCCACACAGTTGACCGCAGTTTGAATCCCAGACCTGGCCACTTGAAACTCAGGACAGGCACATGAGCATGCATGCCCAAGATCCCGAGAGGAGAATGGAGGAGAAGGGATCGCAGCATGGCCATCCCCCCTAGAGGGGTGACTTCTCACTTTCTGTCTCTCTGCCTCTCTAGTGAGCACACACTGCTCTACAACAAAGATTTCTCAAAAATAAACAAATAAATAAATAAAGATAAAACACTCATACCTGTTGACGCACTTGGCTCAGCCAAGTACCCTTGAAATGTTTACCCTCAACTCTTTTAAAGGAGTCCCTTAAAATGAACACTACCAAACATTGTGCACATGAAAATTAGCAGGTCGTTATCTTGGAAGAGCAGATGACCTCAGCTGAAAATTCACATGCTTATGTGAGTATAACAGTCAGATAATGGCTACTGACCCTCGTCCTTCATGTCAAGGAGACTACAGAGAGTGCTGGAGACTGTGGCAAACCTCAGAGCTCATATTCCACCTAGAGAAATGGCAGCTATTTGGTGCTAGCCTAGTGTAGCCAGACAGGAATGCAGGCGTGATGTTGCCAGATCTTCTCAAGAGATGCTAGAAAGTCTGGGTTTTTAAAAATGTGACACCTCTCAATTTTTCAATGCTGGCAATTCATTTAAAATGATAAAAGAACACCTCTGTGTGCCAGATCCAACCCACCAGCTCGAGACCTTGGCTCCCGACGGCTGATCCCCATACTCCTGAAGCCTGTGTAACCCATCTGTGCTGATCTCCATGCTCACACTAGTGTAGGCAGAGGAGAGGTCACAGCAATACAAATGGCACACACCAAATTGCCATGACGACCGTATGTGAAAATTTTGTTTTGTGACTATCAAAAAACTGTCAAATCAATAATGAAAATGACCATATGTCAGTAATACAAATATTTCCTAGATGTTAAACACGTGTTTAATTAATGAACAATATTGTCACTACCATAGTACAAATAGAGAGTATTCTTATTTAGCCCAGCTAAAGAACTAAGAATGATGTTGTGTTTGAGTTCGTGTGCTAAAGAACTCCACAAACTAGGGACCAGCAATTGGCCTAATGGCTGTGTCACTGGACTCCCATGGAGTTAAGCACGGTTCGAATCCCAGACCCAGTGGCTTAAACTCACGCCAGGCGTGTGTGTGTGTGCGTGCCCAAGATCCTGAGAGGAGAATGAGGAGAAGGGATTGCAGCATGGCCATCCCCCTGGGGGGTGATTTCTCGCTTTCTGGCTCTCTGTCTCTCTCTGTCTTTCTGGCGAGTAAACACTACCTATAGCAAAAAAAAAAAAAAAAAGAATTTCACAAACTAAAAAAACAGCCAATTGGAGTAATGTCACGTTTCTACTTGGAGAGCTGACCGATGATATATGCCATATGTAGCTTGAAACAGGACACACTATCATTTAAAAAAAGGGTCTCCACATGTGGAAACTACAAATTCTATTTTCCTAAACTGTTCCATTATTCCAAACAAACTTTTTAAAAAATAGAGTGTGAAATGCAGTTTGCAGTGCTTTCCATTCTGGGACATTTGGGTCCCATCCCTTCACACGTCTGTGAAGGTGACACACATCACAGGCTCAATAAGCAGAGTAGAGACAAGGACTCTGATGTGGCCAAATCCACACTGGATTCTTCTCAATGCTGGGCGATATAATGATCATTTTAAAAAGCAGAAGCAATTTTGTTTCCTTATATGCACAACAAAAATCATCTAAGTGTACCCTACACTTGAAGAGTATCAGACCCTCTTCGTTTTGCTCTACACTGCGTTCCTGGCCCCGCACATGGCAGGACTGAATGAATAAATGAATAAAAGGAAGGAAGGAAGAGCAGAATCCTGTATGTTTCTGCCCTGGTGAAACAGAATTTAACCAATTCCAGTTAAATGGTTGGCCCGAGAAACTCACTGCTCTTAAAGAAAACCCAAAGACACCATATTCTAGTCAAAGTAAAGATGGGGCCGAACCATAGTGGTGCAGGCAGTGGGGCAAAGCTGTGCAATACTGGACTCATATGGAAGGCCCAAGGTTCAAGTCCCAGGTCAGTCCAAACACACCAGGCACGAATGTGATCCTGGCTGGCTGAAAGGCTGGGAGAAGGGTCATGGTGTATGGGATCCTGTAGAAGGTACTTGTCATTCTCTGTCTCTCTCTTCCTCAATAAATAATTTCTTTTTAAAAAGTGAACATGTCATGGGGCATTCTTGATACCACAAAATCTCTTCATTGTAAGAATTCAGCCTTACACATGTTGTTCCTATCAGCTTTCTACTGAAGGGCCTTGTCAGAGTTGCAGACAGCTTCGGGATTACTCAGGGCAAACAACGCATGTGGCCGACCAGGTTTCACAACCTAGAGGATGTTTCCAACTAAGCTGATGGGAGGAGGGTTTGCCCTTCTTCAGCTCTCCTTAAAGAATCTAGTTTCTGTTTCTGTGGGAAACTAAAAGTAAGAGCTGCACAAGGGCACAGGGCTAAAATCTCAACTCTTTAGATAAAGCACTGCTTTCAAACTGCCCTAGGGCTCCTCGGAGGAGGGTAACAGACAAGCACGGCTTCCTACCTGATCCAAAGAAGTTCCGCTTTGGTTTTCTCTATTGAGGATAGATTTAAAATTTCACTTCTTGTGTGTGTGTGTGTGTGTGTGTGTGGTTTACTATGGAGAGAGAGAGAGAGAGAGAGATTTTTTGCTATAGGGTGCGTGCTTGCGTGCACTCACCAGAGAGACAGACAGAGAGACAGAAAGCAAGAAACCAATCCCCAGGGGAGATGGCTACATCGCAATCCCTTTTCCTCCATTCTCCTCGCAAGAGCTTGTGCAGTGATGAACACACACCCAGTGTGAGTTTTAAGCCACTGGGTATGGGACTCGAACTGTGATTGACCACATAGGAGTCCAGTGACATAATCATTACACCATCCGTTGGTCCCAAGATTTCTCTTTTACAAATTTTTTAACGTTTTTTTTTTTGGAGAGATTTTTGCTATACGGTGCGTGCGCTCGCCAGACAGACAGAGAGAGACAGAGAGATAGAAAGTGAGAAATCACCCCCAGGGGGGATGACCATGCCACAATCTGTTCTCCTCCATTCTCCTCTTGGGATCTTGGGCATGCATGCACATGCACCCAACATGAGTTTAAGCCACCGGGTCCAGGACTCAAACCGCAGTCGGCTACATGGGAGTTCAGTGACATAGCCGTTATGGTAACTGCTGGTCCCCATATTTTTTTAAATGTTTTTTTAAAATTTACTTCTTCTGTGAGAGAGAGAGAGACAGAGACAAGAGTGAGAGAGGTTCCTGCTCCCAACAGGGCTTTCTTGTCACAACTGCACTCCAGCCTCTGCCAGCCTGGATCACAGGTATGTACAGGGAGGTTCCCGAATGTGAACCCAGGATGTGGTCCCCCTTATTACCACTGTGCCACCTCTAGCTCCATAATGTACAAGTTTTTTTTTGAAGGTAGATTTCTGTCTTCTTTAAGTTTAAAAACAAGAGATTTAGGTGAAGGCTATGAATGATAGCTACAGCAAGGGTTTTCAACCAAAGATAAGCAGTCCACCCCCCAGCTGAGGAAAGCTGCAGAGAAGCTTATGCCATCCTAAAGTCCAGGGCCAGCCTAAAGTCCCAGGCTTGGAAGGACCTCTGACTTCCACTGTAACTGATGCAAAGGATAAAATGCACAGCAACATTTCGGAAAGGCTGTCTTATATATGTACTTTTTTCTCTTTATGGCTTAATATATTGGGTGGTCAGAAAAGTCATGATGTATTTTCCTGTTTTCCTATGCAAAAATGCATCATGACTTTTCAAAAAAAAACCAGTATCTGGGCATTTACAAAAGCAGATGTTAACATCCCGGAAGAATTCTGCAGCAAGTAGACGTCAGTAGCAAAGGCAGCTCTTACCACCTAGTTAGCTTCCACCCTAACTGAAACCTAAGTACCTACGCCGAATGCGTGACTACATGGAGGGATGGGCAGGGTGGAGGGGAAAGCAAACACACAGCCTTCCGATGGGTGAATCTGGAAATCCTGACAGGCCCGCTGCTAGCCAATGGTGCACCCCCTCATAAATGCAGAGAATGGGGCACAGAACGTTTCACCTTGTGCCTGGATGTGCCATCTTTTAGATTTCCTCGACATTATTTTTAGAGGTGAATGTCTCTTCTCTCAAAAAGAGAAATGAGGAGCCCTGGGTCACCACGGAGTATATAGAGATAAGCTGCCATGACTAAAGGAAGAGGAGAGGTTACCCATCCAATGTAAAACCTGGTCAATCTGGATGCTTGCACCCACACAGCAGGGCTGCTCGGAGCTTGAGGGCCAGTCAGAAAAAGACATGCTAGCCCGTGGTAACGGAACCCACAGAGGCAGTCTCGGGTATGCCTGTCGGCAGATTTGCAGCACCAGTCCTATGCGTGGCCACTTCCACCCACGGCAGGGTGACTGCTGACAGTCCAGCTGTCAGCCCAGCCTTTCCCAGTCATGGCAGGAGCCTCCTCCGGCCAACCCAGCATCTGCTCCATGCAGCTTTCCTGCTCCCTAGTGCTCACGCTGCGACATGTGCAGATCTTCCTTTCAAGCAGACCTTCTAACGGTTCTGTTGTGACTGGCACATTCACTTTTCATGCCCCTGAGTTCAAAGCAAATGAGACTTTCCCTTGAAAAGACATTCCCCAGAGAGCTAATATTTAGGGTAAGCAGTGATGTTGGTTGGGTCAATTAAAATGAACCCTCTTAAATCTCCAGTACAAACGAAGAGCTTCAAACAGTGCCGCCCGATGCCACAAATTGGTTGGGGATCAGTGTAAGTCTGGCGGCAATTAGCCAAACTTACCTCACACTGATGTGTGGAGAACGGGATGTATTCGGCAAGGGCTGGATACGGCTGAGAACTTCCAATGTGCCTAAATCAGGGGAAAAAAATGACAAGTGAGAGGCAAAGTTAGCTTTTCAGAAGTTCAAAATTCAAAATAAATAAATAAATAAAGTCAACTTCCTTTGAAATGGCTGATGGCAACACATTCTACTTAGTATTTACAACCCTTAGAGTTAAAGGAAAACTGCCAAGATGTTCTGCATATTTCTCCAAATGTCTGTTTATCATATAACATTAGCACTGGCAGTAGATCTGGCTCCCTCATTATCAAGCTGTATTAGCTCAAACACTCAGCATTGTTAGGGGAGTGAGCTCATGGCCTATTTCAGTTTTAAATTAACATTTGGCAATCACCCGGGTAATCAAAACAAATGACTCAGTCCTTTAGAATAGATTTATTAGTTGAGCCTGCCCCCCCACCCCAACCAGTGCCCCCACCTCCCGCATTTAACATCTTTAGAATATTTTGCCACAGGAGGGCTCCGATCCAGTCAGAATGTAGAGCACAAGTCACCAGAGGAATATTTAGAGGTGTTGCCATGGAGACGAGGTGCAATGTGACTGTTGAAGTTATCTCCAATCAACAATAGGATTAGGATGCAGGCCAGTGGGCAGGTTCATCCCAGCGCACATCCACATCGTCCTGAAGCACTAGGAAACAGGTGTGCCCTCTGCTCTTCCCATCCCTGTCACAATACAGTCCTCTGCGACACGCTGACCTGCCCACACCCATGTGGCCCATTCACATCACTGCTTTACCCCCACCATACAGAAACACACACACACACACACTCACTCTGCCCTGGGACAACTGAGGCAGGGAGTGTGGTCACTATATTAACCCCAAAGTGTAAAATCCCAAAACGCGCACCAAACAAACTTTTTCACCAACTGTGAAAATATACATGAGCAAGTGAGACCTGAGGCGGGGACCCCATTTACTTTTTCACTGCTCTGTCCCCACACCCGGAACAGTGCCTGGCACACCACAGGTTCTCAAGGATCGGTAGAAACAGGGCAAACACACACCAAGGATTAAAACAAAGCATGGAACCACCCCCGCCTCTCCAGCCCACACACCAGCCTCCATTTCTAGACTGATTTTCAAACAGGCAGCGGTTATAGATTTTTTTTTTAATGTTAATGTACTGGAAAACAAATAGCTAGTCCAGTGAGTTCAACAGGCTAATGGGTTCTCTGTTTGGAGATCATAATGGCAACTGTCATAGCTGAAGACAACTCCTCTGAAGAAGGCGAATTTGTGTCTGTAGTGAAGAGTTCACATTTGAGAAGGAATATGTGAGAGTGGATTCCAAGACACCTACCAGCCCTCTTCCCACCTGTACATAGCCACAGACAGTATTTTCATATTCCAATACAGGAATGGGTATTTGTCTTGTGTTAGTCTAACGTGTGCTATGGGACTTTAAGTTTCTTGGTGGCAGGGATAAAAAACCCATTTCTCTTCTGTCTCCCAGTACTTAGACGGCGTAAACACACAGAAGGCCTTACTCAGTCTCACCCCCCATCACCCACACTCCAGTCGTATGAAACTCACTGTTTCTAGACGGCCCCACAGTCGTTCACGCAGCTGTGATGGGAATGCGGCCTGGCACAGCTGTTCACTCTGGGCACCTGCTTCAAATGCTGGCCCCAACCCTGACTGGCTGCCCAGCCTCTGTGAGCATCACAATGGTAACGACCTCACAGAGGGAAGTCAAAGCACGCAGAGCACTCGGCAGAGCCTCGCATGCAGAAGATATTCATTGACTATTAGTAGATATGTATTGGGTTGCCAGAAGACTTACAACAGATTTTCGCATAGAAAAACACGTCATGACTTTTCTGACAATCTAATATTATTATTACTTAGAGTAGCCAAAGAATCAAGTGGAATCAAATGTGGATGATGATTTCATATGCTGCCACAAACGCTTGGCACCAAACGTAGCCCCTCTCTAGAGATATTAAGCGTAAACTTCAAACCTGAATCCATTGCTGTCTAGCCTTTGTATCCTATTTCACTTTTACTCACCCTTTTGGGATCGATTTTTCCTGGAGATGGTCAAAGGAAGGAATCCTATTCTCCTTCTTCTCAGAGAAGCAGAATAGCTTCCTTCCGATGCTCCCAACCGTGACCGGGCCTTCCCTGCCTTGTATGTCTGCACCCAGCTCTACAGCTCTGGCTTGGGGGAAACTGAGATGAAAAGGGAACAGAGAATTTGTCATGTCTTAACCCAGACCAGGACCCTGGCTAGCCCTTTCTGAGAAAGTCCTTGCGTCTCACGTTCCCTGACACCCTCCAGAGGGCAGAAAGAGAGAAAGGTCCCAAGACTGAGCAAGCTGAGATTTCACATTAGGGTCCAGCCCAGGTCCTTGCTAGAGCAGCCTTCTGTCCCATAGTTCATGGTTTCACCCTCGAAACCGAGTCCACAGGAAGGATAGGAGCTCACAGTGAGATCTGAACCGCCCTGGTATCCCCGCTAGGCTTTACTGCCTGTTCTAGTATGCCCCGTTTAACTACTAGTTGGGGTGGTGAGGACGAACACACTCACGGTAGGTAGAGTTGTATAACTTTTCCATGTACAGTGTGTAACCGCGGCTCTGTTCCGACAGCACACCAACTGTGTTGACAAAACTGCACCAAGTCAAAGGAAAAAAAAAAGGAAAACAGAACAGCAACCAAACACACTGGGTAAACTGTGATGACAGCAAAGTCATCCAACATAAAACCCCAACACTCTAGGGTCAGTCATGCTTTAAAACGCATCATGTTAATCTGATCCCACCCTGACAGAACGAATAAGTGACGTTAGACAAACCATTTACGTGATTCCAGAAGAAGCCAGTAGTTACGTTTTGGTGACATCTAACACATACAGTCGGTCTCTTTCAGTGTTTATCAGAAGGATTATGGTCATGGACACTGTGGACCCTCTCCCTACCCACAGTGCCCAAATCACCAACAGGGTGAATGATGTAGAAAAATAAAACCCACAGACATAACTGCTGAAATGAACTCCAACGATCAGTCAAATCCATCAGAAATGGAAGAGCCCCTCCGAGTCACAGCTCATCTAACTTTTTCGAGTGTGATCATCATAGTAACTGCTCCGCGATCGCATCGTTCAGAATTTTCTCTCCCACCTACGAAAGCCAGGGGCAGTGAACGCCAAGCACCTTCTTTGTTAGGCACAGTTGTGCTCAGCTCAGACTTCTTTCTCATTTACCCTATTTTTCTCCGACTACTGGTGCTACTTTGAGCATCGGAATGTTGCAGAAGAACAGATAAACTGGCTCTCATTGAGCCAAATAATTTGGTAGAAATAAATGGTTCAGACGAAAGATGCCTCATTTTTAATAATTCCAATACAATCAAGATCTGCAATATAATTAAACCTTTAACAACATGTTAATTTCATAAATAGGAACGAAATAAACCAATAAAAGGAAATTGCCACTTATAGAAGTATAATAAAGTCCAACGTTGTGTCCTTGCATTAAGATTTAGGATAGAGTATCTGGAAGAGCATTTATTCCACACAAGGCTCTACATTTATTGTATATGATATAATGTTCTTCGCAATTGGGAAAGAGAGAGGAGGTTTTATTCTTATCCAGTTAAGGAAAGATAGGTTATATTTTTAAAATGTATCTATTATATGGGGCCAGCAGATGACATAATGGTTACATCGCTGGAGTTCCACATAGTCGATCGTGGTTTGAGTCCCGGCTCACACTGAGCGCATGTGCGTGTGTGCCCAAGAGGAGAATGGAGGAGAAGGGATAGTGGTGTGGCCATCCCCCCAGGGGGTGATTTCTCACTCTCTGTCTCTCTGTCTCTATGGTGAGCACACAAGCCCTACAGCAAAAATCTCTCTCTCAAAAAAAAAAAAGATATCTATTATATATACTACACCTTTAAATTTGTGATTAGTCCAAATTTCTCCACAGATTTTTGTAGTTCCTGCAGAAAACTAGAGAGTAAACACATGTACCAAAGTTAGAGTCAAGAGCTATTTTTAACTATGCACTGGAATGTATGTGGTTCTTCATAAATTACCGAAGCTGTTTGTAGGTTTTCAAACTAGTCAATAAAAGTTATCTTTGCAGGGGCTGGCTTTTTTAAAAACAAAAAAAAATTGTTAATTATTTATTTAACTTTATTTATTTTATTTATACCAGAAAGGGGCAGAGAAAGAGAGAAGTGAGAAAGCAAACCACCAGGTCTGGGATTCAAATCGTCGTCAGTCATGTGGGAGTCCAGTATCCTTAACTACCACACCACCTGCTGGCCCCTCCAGGGGCTGGCTCTTCAGGCACGGTGGTTAAGCCCTGTGCATAGGGGGCAGGATCTCACATGGCCAACTGCAGTTTGAGTCTGGCCCTAGCAGCTTGCAAAACACACTGGCTGCACGTGCCCAGAATCCTGATGGGATGGAGAAATGAAGGAAAAGGGATTTCGTCATGACCACGGGCCATTGGGGTGCTTGCGCTCGCTCGCTCGCTCGCTCTCGCTCGCTCTCTCTTCTCTTCTCTCTCCCTCTCCCCCCTCATCCCCAATCTCTCCCCAGAGAGCACACATGCCCTCTTGGATACATTTTATAAAGAGAAAAAAAAAAGATGTTTTTTCTTCTGGATGCAGCATGACTTGCTGGTATTGATGGTATGGTTTGTGCCCTCAAAAATTGCTGTGTCAAGATTTGGCTGTGAAGATATTATGAAGAAATTTAGTACCATCACGGTGTTCGTAGGGGGTCCTTTGGGGAGAGAGCAAGTGATTGGGGCAGGGTCCCTAGGATTGACTCCTGGAGAGACTGTAAGAGTGGATGAGACACACACAAGCGGATGGATACAGGGGACTCCTGCTGGCATTCTCCTACTATGTGACCCTGCAGGGCCTGAGGACCCCACCAACAGGAGAACCCCTACCAGATGTGCACCCTGGGACCCTGGACCTCCGAATCTCAAGCTGAATAAACCTGTGTTCTCTAAAATTTCCAAGACTCAAGTGTCTTCTGTTACTAGCGATAGACCAGACTAGAGTGCCTGGAGACTAACAAAAGGTGAAAGTGTAAGCAGTGCTCCCCACTAGGCCCCAAATAAATACCAAACTCTTTCCAGGGGCCATGTCTAGATGCGGATTTAAAGAATTTTTTGGTCATGAAGGGGAAATAAGAAAAATCTATTTGTCTTTTGACTGGACTATTAAAACATTCAGAATACTTAAGGAGAAACAAGCCAACAAAAATAGAACAGAGAAAACTGAACTCATCAGGCATTAGCAACAAACGGGAAGCAAGCAGAAACACAAATCAAATGGGAAAACCCAGCAAGAAAAATGGAGCGACAAATATTTGCTCAAGTCAAAAGGTAAAACCTTGAAATTCTTGTCCTTTGCCCTAATGTCCAATGATATTTTTGTTTTGTTTTAAAAATATGGAGATTGATGTCCTTTCAATGACTATTACAGCCGTTCCCAAATACAACAAATGATAAAATAAAAATTCGCCTAATTGACTGATAGGCTTGAATTAGTCATTGCCAAGTTTACAACTTTCCCACAACTCCAAGCATTCTTTTGTTAAGAGAAACAGCATTTTTTTCCCCTGACATGATGACTATGGGTAACTTTTTAGGTGACTATAACTGTGTATTTTTATGTAACTTGTCTGCATACTCTCCCCCCAAAAATTAGAACTCCTGAACCAAAGCAATGAGGGACAAAGGACTGTACCAAAACCTGTGTGACAATTCTGAAAAATGCATCTAGAAAGCACTGGCCCTCCCAGAAGCCTAAGTGGAACTCTGGAACCTAAGCTACTCTAACACGGCCATCTCCCTGCCCATCATCACCTATCCTGCCTGTTTTTCCTGCAAGAGAGCTTTCCTACTTTTTCTTTCTTATAATCTCGTTTCTACACTCCTAATTTGGTCTTTTATGACATCGCACCTAGACTCCTTGATCAGATTTCTTGTCTTAATGTTCACTTATTTATTTCTTCCATGAGCCAGAGAGACAGAGAGAGACACATACAGAGGTGTGTGTGTGTGAAGGGGCACCGCAACACAGCCTTGATGCTGTGATCCACCGCCAGCCTTAGCCATGGGTGCACGCTGGCCTGGTGTACTCACAAGGGTCTCCAGGCTCAAAACTGGAACCTTCCCAAGTGGGCCGACCCCACAGAGCATCGTGTTTGACTGCTGCACCACTGTCCAGCCCCACTTCAGACTTAACCATGGGCCTAGGCCTGCTCCTGCCTCCTTCTCCATCCAGCTGTCAGAATCACCTCTCAAATATACCGCTTCATGTGTATCACCCCCTTTCCCCAAACCGTCCTCCACTTGTAATCTAAAGGCCAAATTTCTTAGTACTATCATCCAGGCCATTTGGTTGAACCCTAACCCACTTTCCACTTTCCACCATAGTCAACTGTGGCTCTAGCTGATTCTCTGCCTCTGAGGTTCATTGCCACTAGACAATGACAGCTGCTCTGGCTCATGAAACCCTCCCCTAAAACAGTGGATGGTTCTCAAAATTGGCTGCGGGATTGCAAGCAATTAGCGATGCTTGGGTGCCTGCTGTGGTTTGAATGTGTTCCCTCCAAAATTCAGGTGTCGAAACATAATGACCAATGTGATAGTGGAAGCCTTTAAGAGGTGAATAGGCAACGAGGGCTCCTCCCTTATGAATGGTATTAAGACCCTTATAAAAGTGGCTTCACACAGCATTTGGGCCTTTTCCCTCTTGCCTTATGGCCTTCTACCAAGTGAGAACACGGATTTCTCCCCCCACAGAGGATGGGGCAACAAAGTGCCATCTTGGAAGCAGATAACAGAACCTGCCAGTGCCTTGTCTTGAACTTCCCAGCCTCCGGACTGTGAGAATAAACTTCTGTGAATTACCCAGTCTCAGTAATCTTTTTACAGCACACAAATGACTAAAATAGTGCCCCATCCTCCATGAAGTCTCTCCTCCTCCCTGCCATGAATCTAATGCATGGCCAAAGCTGAAAATCACTGCCCCAAATCCCATAGCTCATGGTGGTCCAACTTTAGGGGTCATTAGACTCTTCCAAAAGAGGGGCGGCCTTGTTGAAACACAGATTAATAGGGCCAGCAGGTGGCATAGTGGTTAAGATGCTGGACTCCCACATGGCCAACCACGGTTTGAGTCATGGACTCTGTGGCTTGAAAATCATGCAGGGCACATGTGCATGCATGCCCCAAATCCCAAGAGCAGAAAGGACTGCAGCATGGCCACCCCACGGGATGGGTGATTTCTTCCTTTCCCTCTCTTTGTTGCTCTCTGGTGAGTGCATGGACCCTACGGCAAAAACCTAAAAAAAAAAAAAAAAAAAAGAGAGAGAGATTACCAGGCCCCATCCCCAGTATTTCTGATTCTGTAGGTCTGGGGTGAGGCCCATGAATTTATATTTCTAACAACCTCCCAGGTGATGCCGATGTTGCTAGTCCAAAGATCTCACTTCAAGAAACACTGGTCTGTAGATATAATTGGTAAAACTAAAATAGTATAAATATATGCACTGCATACATATCATAGTAATTATTATAGGTACAACACACTTGGCAAAAGAGAATGTGCCATCCTCTGTACTCTCGTCCACGTTCGTTTATGAACCAATCTACAGAAGGTCTTAGATATAACCTAGGCCAATTCTCCTTTTACAAACTGAGATGCTGAGTGGAGAACTGACATGTCCAGTGGCAGAACTGGGATGAGGATTCAAAGCTTCTTTTTTTTTTTTTGGACAGGTTTTTGCTACAGGGCACGTGTGCCCACCAGAAAGACAGAGACAGAAAGCGAGAAACCACCCCCCAGGGGGGATGGCCATGCCACAATCCCTTCTCCTCCATTCCCCTCTTGGGATCTTAGACATGCACGCACACGCGCCTGGCGTGAGTTTTAAGCCACTGGGTCTGGGACTCGAACCATGGTTGACTACATGGGAGTCCAGCGACACAGCTATTACGATTACGCTAACTGCTGATCCCAAGGATTCAAGGCATCTGACTCACCTCTCTCGCTAGTTCAGTACCCTTGCCACCACATCCTTAGTCATCTCTAACAACTTCTCTAATTAGAATGAACATTCTTTGCTTGAAAAGATCACTTTCCTTTTAGCTAGTGAAGGTTTATTTTTTATCTATGCTTTCCTTTTTAAGTGTATTTATTCTTTTCCATGAGAAATAGAGAGACAGAGATTAGAGATAAACAGAGACACCCCCCCATTCTGACACCACAGTCCACCCCAAGCATAAGCCAGCCCTGGATCAGGGCACACACACGTCCAGTGCACCCAGGGAGGTCTCTGGAAGTGAACATAGAACCTTTCCATGTGGGTCAGTTTTACAGAGCATCACATTTCACCACCACACCAACTTGCAGCTCCCCACTTTCGTTTTAATATCCCCCACAGCAACTAGCAAGCCTAGCAAAAACTCAAATTGCGTATTAGAGTGAGGACTTGGGAAACGTGTTGATTTTGTCCTATGAAGAGCTCAGCCCCATACTTTTCATCAGCTGGGTTTGCACTCCGGGAACTCTCTCCTTATGCTTTGGCAACTAGGCGGCTCTGCTCTGATCAATTAGCCATCAAGTAAATCCTTCACATCAGCAATGCATACTGCCATTATCTGCTTTAAGGACTATAATAAACATATAAAGAGAAATTATGAGGGTTGTAAAAGTGGCAGGAATAACTAGTTTTATAAGGTGACAAAATTCGACTTTTCAAGCTGTATGTCAGAAAACATTTACAGAGTACCCTACGTCCCGTTTTAGACCTACCAAACCACTGCAGCAGTAAAAGTCTGGCAGTTAGACAACCATAGAGCACACTGCTCTGGTAGTTTAAATACTCAGGCCAAAACTGTTCAGAGGCCTTCAGTGTTCCTTAAGAGAAAATCCAAAAGTAACTTGGTTAAGGGTAAAGAGGAGACAGAGAGGAGAGGAGACTAGGAGGAGCCAGAGGGTGGCAAGAAGCAGGAGGGCGAGCAGGAAGCAGACACTGTCACATACTGGCCTGCAAGCCATTGCACTATACCTCCCTGGTCCTGGCAGAAGTGTCTGGGGAACGTGACAATGCTAGGCCCCACGACTGACTTAGCCTGTCTATACCTGTGAAGCACACACCTTCCCAGCGTTACTTTGGCAATCCCTTCAATCAACAGGAAGTGACGTGAAGTCAAGCCAGCTGCAGAACTCAACACCGATGTGGAGACTGAAAGGAAGGCAGTGGCTGAGCCACGTGTGGCTCACCATCAGCACAGAGTAACTGGGTATGTTGGCCACTACTGGAAGCCAGCCAGCCTCTATCAGGGACTGTGACTCAATGGAGAAATTATTTCTGTCCCCTCTCTTTTCCCTTCCCCATTAAAATCTGCTGCTTCCAACAGCAGTAGCACCATGTGTACAAGGGGACCTCAAAAAGTTCACGGAAAAATGGAATTAAACTATGAATTTATCTTGGTGCAAGGAAAAAAATATCAATTTTGGGGGCCAGTGGGTGGTGTGGTAGTTAAGGCACTGGACTCCCACATGGTGGACCACAGTTTGAGTCCCAGACCCAGTGGCTTGAAAATCACATCAGGTGCATGTGCATGTGTGCCCAAAATCCTGAGAGGAGAATGGAGAAGGGCCAATGGCATGGCTATTCCCCCTGGGCACTGATTTCTCACTTTCTCTCTCTGCCTCTCTCCAGCAAGTGCATGTACCCTATGGCCAAAAAAAGTAAAAAAACACCATTTTAAATCCATGCACAGTTTTTCCACGACACTACTTCCTGTGAACTTTTTGAAGACTTCACATAGTCAGAAAAACAATGAAATGAAGAAAAAAAAGGGAAAACTTTGTCTAATAACAGGTGTACCTAAGACATCCATATATAGAAAATTGCATGCTTAAAAAAGTTGGGACCAGCAGTTGGCATAATGGCTATGTCACTGGACTCCCATGCAGTCGACCATGGTTCAAGTCCCAGATCCAGTGGCTTAAACTCACGCCGAGCGCGTGCCCAAGATCCGGAGAGGAGAATGGAGGAGAAGGAACTGCAGTGTGGCCATCCCCCCTGGGGGGCGATTTCTCGCTTTCTGTCTCTGTCTTTCTGGCGAGCACATGTACCCTATAACAAAAACCTCTCAAAAAAAAAAAAAGTTAAACAGGGGTGAACTTTGTAACCAACTCCTCCCTCTGTCTCTCTCAGGCGAGAGCACATGCCCTGTGGGAAAAACCTAAAAAAAAAAAAAAAAAGGTTTGGCCATGACAAAGTGGAACAGGGGAAGGGAAGTCACGTCAGGAGACAGGAAAGGCACAGGGGAGAACATTCAGGGCAGGAAGAGAGAGAGGGCAGAGACGGTAAGCAGCAAGTGACTAGGTACAGGCCAGCTCATCATCCTTTTGACATCTGAACTTTTCTGAGGGGGCGAGAGAGGAAGAGACAAACTGCCCCTCCCTACCACAGCCCTTAAATCTCACAATAATTATTCATTCAATTGAATATGTCAATGAGAAAGTATTATTTACCACATTAAAAGCTTGCCTTACACCTAAGTGTGTAAAGATAGTACACTTTTTGTACACAGAAAATTCCTCATGAAACCTGCTTCAAATCTTTTGGAAGGCTCAAGGGATAGGGTTATTCCTATTATAATGATTTCATACCCTCACATACATGAGAGAGAGAGAGAGAGACTTACGAAACTTGAAAATGTTGGTGGGAAATTAAAGCATGCATTTATTTTTCATACAAACATCTTTGCATTCCATGCACAGTTTTTCCATAATACACATTTCCCATGCACTTTTGAAGACTCCTTATACATTTGCACACTATATGATATATGAAGATCTAAAACCTTGATTCTCAGTCTTTCATTTTTCCTTTACAAGTTAAGCGTGAAGCAACACTAAAATTATTTTCTTTTCCCTGTTCTCGGGGGAATGGTTATCTCACAGTAACTACCTGAGAAGAACACACTGTGCTTTCCCACTTAGGACTCTTTCTCTTTACTATGATTTCCCTTCCACCCCAGTAGATAATGAGAGTAGTTACTAGTAGTTTACTTGCTAGCCATTAGGAAAGATTCTAGGAAATCAGTATCTAAAATTTCAGTGTAGTATTATTTTGCCTTAGACATAAAAAATTGTGTGTGGGGGAGACAGCAGGTGACATGGTGGTTAAGGTGTTGGACTCCCACATGGCTGACCACAGTACAAGGCCCAAACCTGGCAGCTTTCTCTCTCTGAGTGTGCCCTATATCAAGTTTAAAAAGGAATAATAATGGGGGACCAGCAGTTAGCGTAATGGCTATGTCGCTGGACTCCCATGTAGTCAACCGCGGTTCGTGTCCCAGATCTGGTGGCTTAAAACTCACTCTGGGCATGTGTGTGTGCATGCCCAGGATCCCGAGAGGAAAATGGAGGAGAAGGGATTGCGGTGTGGCCATCCCCCCTGGAGGGCTGATTTCTCGTTTTCCGTCTCTCTCTCTGTGTCTGTCTGGTAAATGCACGCGCCCTATAGCGAAAAAAATAAAATCCCCTCCCCAAAATAATAATAATAATAATGGGACCAACAGAAGGCATAACAGTTACATCACTGTACTCCCATGTAGTTGACCATAGTTCAAGTCCTGGACCCGGCATGGCTTCAAACTCATGCCAGGTGCATGTGTGTGCCCAAAATTGCAAGAGGAGAATGGACAAGGGATTGTGGCGTGGCCATCCCCACCCTGGGGGAGGGGTGATTTCTCACTTTCTGTCCCTCTGTCTCTTTCTGTCTCTCCGGTGCACACACGTGCCCTATAGTAAATATCTCTCTCTTTAAAAAAAAAAAAAAACGAATAGAACTGCACAAAGTACTCAGGGATACATTTGTGGGGGGATAAAAATATTCCCATCCTGACTGCGGCAGTGGTTTCATGGGTATCCACTCTGAAGCTGGAAGCTGTAAGTGGATAATGCACTTTGTAAATGATGCTCAGTAAAGGTGATATTTAAAAATGGCTCTAGGGCCAGCAGGTGGCTTGGATGTTAAAACGGCTGGGTCCCACTTGCCGACTGTGGGTTTGAGTCTTGGACAAAGGGGCTTGAAAATCACGCTGGGCGCATATGCTTGTGTGCCCAGAAGCTGGAGAGGAGAGAAGGAGGGGAAGGGATTGCACTGTGGCCATCTCCCCTGGGTGTGATTTCTCATTTCCTCTCTCTGTCTCTGGTGAGTGCATCTTCCCTACAGCAAACTAAAATAATAATAATAATAATAAATAAAAGTAACATTAACCAAGGCCAACTGCTTTATTTAAGATGCAAATAGAAACCTTCACCTCCTATTAGTTGGGGTGCTTGGATTCTCTCCTGGGGTGATTAGGTGCACTTACTACACTGGAAAATTCCTTCCCAGCTCCTTCCTTCCAACAGGCAGAGCTTTTTGGACAAGAAACTCAAAGGGCCTCTTTAACTTCTAGAAACTATGTACCGAGGACTTCACTTCCTTCTCTCTTTCTCTCTCTGCAAGTACATATGCCTGGTACTATTTTTTTTTTTTAGGGGAGGTTTTTACTATAGGGTGTGTGTACTTGCTGAAGCGACAGAGACAGAAAGGGAGAAATAACCCAAATAACCCCCTTGGGGGGATGTCCACACTGCAATCCCTTCTCCAGTCTCCTCTGGGGATCTTGGGCACGCATGCACACACACCTGCCTGAGTTTTAAGCCGCCACGTCCAGGACTTAAACTGCTGTCGACTATGTGGGAGTCCACCTACGTAACCATTACGCCATCTGCTGGTCCCAAACCTGTTGCAAATTTTTTAAAAGTCCACATGTACCTTCTGTGTATTTAATATCTACGGGAGTAATAAAATGAGGTACAAGTAAATCTCGGAGGTTTAAACTCGGAGGAAAATCCACTGGCAGACAGAAATGCAGGGTACTCTACAGGAGGCCGGGAGGAGCTGGCTGCTCACTGACAACACACACATTCATTCGTGAGCAGGTAATAATAAAGTACAAGAGTAAAAACGACTTAAAAACACACCCCTAGGCAAGGGTACAATTTTCTCATTTGTTCAACTAGTGAGCCCTCGGCAATGAGTATCCATATTCATCATTTCATGTAGCTTTAGCTGTGAAAAAGGGATAGCGTCGTGTTCACATGTTTACATATATACATGGCCCGCATAATCTCTGTACACATTTCAATTCCATCCTGTGGGTGGCATTTTGGTATAGAGTGACGCCATTTCTTCCCGTCCCCACACTTGCCCTGGAGATCAGCTCCCTGCCCACCCTAAGCTGAAAAGTAGTGCTGGCCCAGTCCAGGGTGGGGACTGTAACAGGCACTGGGGCTATGGGGACCATGCAGGAGGCAGGTGATGTGATGGAAGGAGGTGGATCCACTGAGAGCCTGGGCAAAGGAGAGTGGGCGCAGTCAGATGGGCAGAAATGAGAGTCACCTGGGGCCAGGTAGTGGTGCAGTGGTACTTTGTCCAGGCTCTCAGCAGATCCACCTCCTTCCATCACATCACCTGCCCCCTACATGGTCCCCATAGCCTCAGTCCTCACCCTGGACTGGGCCAGCGCTGCTTTTCAGCTTAGCTGAGGCAGGGAGCAGATCTCCAGGGCAGATGCAGGGTGGGAAGAGCCGGTGTCATTTTATACAAAAAAGCCATCCACAGGATGGAATTAAATGTGTAGAGATTACTTATTAATGTACATGTGAACCCAAAATGATCCCTTCTTTATAGGCTTTTTTTTTATTGAAATAAAAAAAATTAAAAAAAAAAAAGCAAGCAAGCAAGCAACCACACACACCCCATGGAACATGGTCACGCTGCAATCCATTCTCCTGCAATCTCTTCACTGCTTCTCCATCCTATCTGGATCTGGGGCAGGCACATGCACATACCTGGTGTGTTTTTCAAGCTGCTGAGGCTAGGATTTCACCTGTGGCCAACCACATGTTCAGATCCCTAGGTCAGCTTGAAAACATGCCAGTCCATGTGAAGGTGCCCAGGATCCTGAGGAGCTGGAGGGCCCAGGAAAGAGGACCATGGTGTGATGACAGCCTGCGTAGGGTGCTTCCCTCTCCTTCTCATGTGCACACCCACTTCCTCCCTATCATTAAATAAGTAAATCATTTAGACTGCATTTACAAGTTGGAGACTTTGCAATGGACTCGATTCCACCATTAGAAAAATCACTATATCTTTTTTTTTTTTTGAGAGGTTTTTTCACTATAGGGCGTGTGCGCTCGCCAGACAGACAGAGAGAGACATAGAGACAGAAAGCGAGAAATCACCCCCCCAGGGGGGATGGTCACGCCACAATCCCTTCTCCTCCATTCTCCTCTCGGGATCTTGGGCACGCACACACACGCGCCCGACATGAGTTTTAAGACGCCGGGTCTGGGACGTGAACCGCAGTCAACTATGTGGGAGTCCAGCGACATAGCCATTACGCTAACTGCTGGTTCCCAAATCACTGTATCTTTTAAAGGCATACAAAATGCTGTTGCTACTTTCTGGATGGCAGACCATGACTGATTTTTATTTTCTTCTTGAGGCTTTTCCATATTTTCTGCATTTTTCTACAACAACAAAAAAAATAGCATTTTTTTTAGCCACTGAAAAATTAGCAATTTTAAAATGGATTATGTATTTTTACAAGTTTTATCAGGTAACACAAGTCTACTTTGAAACCAATGGGGGAAGGATACAAATCAGGCAGTGTCACCATTTGTGTCTACACACAATGGTGGATTGCCCAAGTGGCTGGCTGCTGTACTTGGAATCAGGATATTATTATTATAATCAGAATCTATGGCTCCTAGTCTCATGTGGAAATCACAACATGCATTTTATCTGACTAACATTGCCGGGTTTTTTTTTTTTTCACAGCATGCTAGCCCTTGAGAGTATGGTTAAAATTCCTTTCCAATTTAAAGCAAATGAAATGAAACATGAGGTCTTTTTTCTGCCCCCACACACACCCAAAAAAAAAAAAAAAAAAAAACTGCTTGCCAGACAAAATATTCCTGTTACTGGGCAGGTTTTTTTTTCTTCTTCTTCTTTTTTATGCTCTAAAACAAAACACATCAAAAGTTAAAATAAATATTTCGCTGTCAAAACAAAACACCCCCGTATGGAAAACACAAGTATGATTTTGATGATGTTTGTTATAAAAACCACCTCCACAGCAAGCACAAATGTTTAAATTGTTTAAAGAGACGACAAAATTAAATGCAGTCATTTCAAAGTTCTACAGCACAGTCAGGTAGAAGGTGGAGGCCAGCAGGTGGTGGTGAAGGCACTGGACTCCCACATGGCCGATCACAGTGTGAGTCCTACACCTAGTGGCTTGAAACTGACACTGGGCACATGTGCATGTGTGCTCAAAATCCCAAGAAGAGAATGGAGAAGAAGGGACTGTGGTGTGGCCATCCCGCCTGGGGGGTGATTTCTCGCTTTCTGTCTCTCTGGCTGGCGAGGGCTCAGGCCCTATAGCAAAAACCTCTCCAAAAATAAAATAAAATAAAATAAATAAATTTTTTAAAAAGTTCATAGAAAATGGAAATAAAGTATGAGTTTCTTTTGGTGGGTGAAAAAATGGAAATCCATGTGTAGTTTTTTTTATAATACTCATGACCTTTCTAGAGACTATTCGTACTACCTGTTACCTCTGAAATTCCTGCTTCCTAGAACCATTACTCTCCTCTCTCCAGAAGGCTCCAGGCACCCCCAACCTTTAGAACAAGCATCAAAGACAGGGGCTTTGTTTGGGACATCTATTTAAATTCCAACTCGGTCACTGATTAGCTGTGCAATCTTACAAGTTACTTAACTAGGCTCTGTCACTCTCATCTGTAAAATGTGCTCCATAACTGCTCTCCAGAGTCGTGATCTTATTGAATAGATGTAAGTTAGAGAAAGGGTGAAAATGCAACTAGCATACTTCGCAGAGCTGTACCAGGGCATTCATTTAATGTTGGTTCCCACTTTCCCCCTACTCCTCGCCACTTGCTCCAAGTACAATCAAATTTAACATCTATGGTTTTAATTACTCTCAAGCGAGCTCAATGGTATATAGGACATGTAGTAATTTTCATTTTAAGTAAGATTTTGAATGGTGCATGCCGCAAGGGAGACAGTAAGAAATTGTGCTCAAATCCACCAACTTCAGAATACCACGATCTTCATTTTGATTTCTACTTCCAACCTGAGCCAGTGCTGAGACCTAGGGAGAGGTGCTTGGCCTGAGGCTGATTCCTCATTTACGACATGGAGAGAATACCAAGTGCCTGGCACTGATGAATCACCATCAATGGCCACCGTTATTTTTCTAAGTATTCAGGTTGGTGTGCAGGGACGAATCACTTTTGAGACTAATAAAGCAAGTCCGGTCAATCTCTCAGTCATATGGAAGCACGCTACTGTTCTCTACCATCCTGGACTTAGGTTTTACTGAATTCTGTAGAGGCAATTAATTCCATTAACCAGCGTCAGCATGGCTGGCATTTCAGGCTAGGTAATTCTCTGTCGGGGGCACCGCCCTGTACATTGTAGGATGTTGAAGCAGCATCCCTGGCCTCTACCCACTAGATGCCAGTAGAGCACACCTGGCAAAAGTGTCTGCCAGACTCTGCTGAATAACCCCTGGGGAACAAAATCACCCTGGAGGAAAACCACTGGTCTGGCCCAGTCCACAGACAGGAATTCTCCAACATCGCAGGAGGTGGCCCCGTAGAAAGGTAAAGGTTTACTGAAGCTACTGTTTAGTACTACCCACTCTTCTGGGCACCATCATCCACTACTATCCATAATTCAAAGGTGACCATGGAAAGGTAACTTGGGGGTTCATTTTGCCATCAGAAGATGCTTTAAGTCACGAGAACTGCATCCACTCCTTACTACTCTATACAGTGATACAAAGCTGAATTTCATTACTTTATTTTTTAATTTAATTAAATTAATTTATTTGTGAGAGTTTTGCTAAAGGGCACATGCACTCACCAGAGACACAGAGAAAGGCATAGAGATGGAAAGTGAGAAGTCACCCCCAGGGAGGATGGTCACACCGTAATCCCTTCTCTTCCATTCTCCTCTTAGAATTCCATGCATGTGCACACACGTGCCCAGCATGATTTTTCAAGCCGTTGGGTCCAGGACTCGAACCCTGTGGCCATGTGAGATCCAGTCACCTTACACTCCATGCCACCCGCAGGCCCCATAAAACCTTAAAAAAAGAAAAAGAAAAAAAGACCACAGACTCAAAGATGCCTTAAGAACCATATCATTATCCCAGATGAAAAAGTGCCTCAGTTGGGAAGGCGAGGCAGAATTTAGGCAGTTAAGTAAGTCACTGCAAAGAAAGCCCTGTTTGCCCGCTGAAGCATGGTTTATGTACATGAAGTTATTATGTTAATGTCCAAAAGACCCCAGACAACTCTTGGCTATGGTACTCACTGAGGATTCACTATTTTTTTTTTCTTTTTTGGAGAGGTTTTTGCTATAGGGTGCATGCGCTCTCCAGAGAGACAGAGAGAGACAGAGAGACAGAAAGCGAGAAATCACCCCCCAGGGGGAATGGCCATGCAGCAATCCCTTCTCCTCCGTTCTCCTCTCGGGATCTTGGGCACGCATGCACACATGCCCGGCATGAGCTTAAGCCACTGGGTCCGGGACTAGAACTGCAGTCAATTACAGGGGAATCCAGCGACATAGCCATTACACCAACTGCTGGTCCCCACTATTTTTTTTTAATAGATGCACCATAAAGGCAGGAGCCATGTCTTAGCCACCATGTATCCTGCATCCAGCACAGAGCCTCTAACAGAAGAGTAACTCCATAAATGTTTGTTCAATAAACGAGTGGTCATATATTCTGCTTAATTAAGTACTCCCTGACCAAAAAAAAAAAAAAAACTTTTCTTTGCGCTCAACCAACAAACAGGAGCTGAAAGAAAAGATCTTTTAACAGAAAATAATTACAGTCTACTCCCTTTTACCTCAAATCCAAACAACTGGATAGTTCATTCAATTAACCAAAAAAAAAAAAAAATTTGTTATGGCAAGCCGCCAAATAGATAAGGCCTAAAGTTCAAGCAGGCAGGAACATTTGTTCAACTCCCACAAGGTTATAAAATCCAACACTGCTGCCACCAGAGGGGGAAAAGGGAGAGGTGTGGGTGCAGAAGAAGGGAACTGGGAGCTAGGGAATAAGAAATTGGGGCTCAGTCTCAGATTAGCTGCCATTAGTCTGACAAACTATTTGCCTAAATGTGCAAACTTTAGAATTGAGGATCAAAAAAAGAAGTGAGGGTCAATTTTTTACCCAAAGGCCTAATTTACAAATTACTTTTCAAATAGATGTTAGCAAAATGTTTAAGAATATTTACAAATATGATTTAAGCATCATTTGCTCATTTCTACAATTTCTGCATCTCTTTTTCCCTCCAGGTCCACAGGTTCTCAAAAAGCCAGATAAAAGACATTCCATTTACTCCTTCTATCTAAAACCTGTAAAGCCCACTTCCCATCAACACTCTATAAAAGATGTGACCACTTTTCGGCATTCTGCTCCAGAGAAGGAAAAAAATAAATCAGGCTTAAGTTGTATTTTTAAAAATATGATGTCTTTCGGAGTTCTGCCTGTGTGTACAAGGTGTATCACAGTACCATTAGAAATCGTTAATACAACAGTGTCAGTCAGTCCATTTTTGTCATTCTTTGAGACCAAAACTCTATTTGCACTGAAATATTTCCAACTTAACATTTGCAGTAAACAAATAAGGTAATTACCTTCCTAAGTGGCTCATTAGTTCAATATGTATTAAATCAGCTCCAATGTATTAGCATTATACAAATTTTATCCATTTAAATCTTGCAAGTTTTTTTTTTAAGTTTCACTCAAAAAAAAAATCTAGACTTGGTTAATAAATACTGTCCTTCTCCAACAATTACATAGATATGAGCACAGCAGCCTAGAATTTCAAATGCCAGATATGGTACAGAATCTATATGATCGTCTTAGACTGTATCCTTATTGTGAGGTGGTTTGCACATGTCATGGGCTAACTATCCAGCCAATTTTCTGTTGTAAAAAGATTCTAACCTTTTGCCCTTAAAAATGTTAAATAAGCATTTTTCAAGACTGAAGGTAAAGACTAGATTGGAACCTTATGTAATAACCAAAGTGGAAAAGCAGTATAGCCTCACCACATTAAAGGCCGATGCTTTTTTAAGGTGAATTCTTCTTAAGCAAATATGAGCGTGAGTTTCCAAAGGCAAAGCTACCATCCCAGAAGCCTTTGCTTCTTCAGTGCAAGGAACAGAGAGGGCCCTTTCCTGGAGATGAGCTAGGGCGGGAAAGCCTTTATGAAATTCCAAGGGTCTCATAATTTAAACTTGTGCCATTCTGCGAATGTTCACATTCCCAAGGAACAATATTCACGTTTAAAATCGAGATGATGAAAAAAAATATCGCCATTCTATAAGCTTGCCATAGACTTGATAACCCAGAAAAGAACAAGCAATTACAAAATGATGACTCCAATTAGGACAACTGGATCTATTCCAAATTCAAATCAAAGTGGGCTCAGATAATCCCGATGGGTTAAGTTAAATGAATACAAGGGACTTCCAGCAAACACATACGTTTATTTCTCTCTTTCAGCTCT
>NW_006160229.1:5882197-5882727 GCF_000334495.1 Tupaia belangeri chinensis
CTCTTCCGAAAGCCAAGCAAAATGCTACAACGACTACAACGACGTATCTCCTATCCTTCAGGAAATTCAAAAACCAAACCTGGAATCCCTTTAATAAAACTTGTTCTCTGCTTCTCCCAAAGGACCTGCCTAGTACAGGATTTTTATTGTAAAGGGCAATCAAAACAAACCTGAGAAACTTGCAGAGCCCCAAAGGCAGAAAATAATATAGCACCGAACACGAACCACACACAGTCTTCCCCTTCCCCTTGCTGATTTCCAAATCTCTACCTAGTCCTGCACGACTGGGAGGCCCAGAGGAATGGAAGAGAAAGAAACTTCGAAAGCAGAAACCACTCTCACAGAGCCTAGAACTGATGGCACCTTGGAGGGATTTCATGCTTTTTGAGATGGAAAGGTCACACCCTGCAGTTCTGAAAACCCACCTTCTAAATAAGGCACAACCCCCACGATAGAACCTTCCTCGCGCTTCTCTAGGTTCCACGACGCTGGAGCTAAAAGCCCCCACTCCCCCCCCCATTCACCAAACC
>NW_006160229.1:5883809-5897202 GCF_000334495.1 Tupaia belangeri chinensis
CCAGGGCGGGGGAGGGGGGAGCAACAAAGAGCGGCGAGCGAGGGTGGCGTCTCGCCTCCCCAGGGACCCGGCTAACCTGCGCACGCACTCCCAGCAAAGCGGCCCCGGTCTGGAACCACCACGTTTGGGCCCCCAACTGCGGAACCCGGTGGTTCAGAGAGGCGTCGAGAGATCCCCTCTGACCCCTCCCTTTAGTAACGAGCTGGAGGGAGCGAAATGAGCCCTGAGCAGAAGCAGCCCACTGCCACCATCCAGCGGTCTTTACAAAGCTCTATGGCAAAGCGGCCTGTGGCGACTCCTTCATTCGCTCAAGGTTCAACTAATTTACCGAGCCTTCACCATGTGCCCAGCACTGTGCCAGGAGCTAGGAGGGCAGCCCAGAGTCATGTAGACACTCTCCACGCTGGCCCAGGAACTTGCAGTCTAGTGGGGGAGACCGATGGAAAAGAAGTGGGAAAATGAGCCAATTTGGATAAAGCTTGTATGGGGAAAGAGGGGTGTGCAGATAGTGTGATTAGGAAAGGAGGAGGTGGTATTTAAGCTGAACCCTGATGGACATGAAAGAAGCATCCTTAGAGAGGCGGGAAAAGCGTTCCAGAGACAAGGAGCAGATAGGAGAAACCCAGAAGGTGGAGACAAATCTTCCGTCCAGTAGAGTAAGGTGGTGATTGTGGTTGGTGCCATGAGAGCTGGGGAGAAGAGCAGGATAAGACTGGACCGCTTGGCAGGGACTAGATGGTGGGCTGCATCCTGGCCCATGGGCAGGCAGTCTTACTACAAAGTCCATGGAGACCACTGGATGAATGGCCTAACCCTGGGGCATACCTGATTGGAGTTCTTTCCTTTACCTCCAGTTTGCTTTGGGTATGAGTGTAGATTCACATTCATTCCTGAGAGGTAATACAGAGAAATCCCTGTACCTCTTACCCAGTTTCCACCCAATGGAACTGTGGTACAAGGTACCAACCAGGATATTGTCTCTAGTACAGTTTACCAATCTTACTCCTATGCCCCTGGCTTCTCTTGTAGTCATCCGTGTGTGTATTTACTTTCATACAATTTTATCACATGCATGCACCCAGTCAGTATACAAAAGAGATCTATCATTACAAAAATCTCTCCTCTTGCCGTTACATCTACAGCTGTCTCCCCCGGCCCCTCAGTCCCTCACCATTACTGATCTGTCCTCCCTTGCTGTAATTTTGGCGTTTCATGAAGGTTATGTAAATGAGTGATAGACAAGGAGTCTTCAGAAAGTTCGTGGAAATGCATATCACGAAAAAACTACACATGGATTTCAAAGATGTTTTGTAGCAAAATAAACTCTTACCACAATTCCATTTTCCCATGAGTTTTTGAAGTCTCCCTTAATGCTACTCATTTGACAATTGACTTTTTCTCACTCATCTCAATTCCCTTGAGGTTCATCAGTCATTCCATGTATCCATAGTTCATTCTTTTTCATTGCCGTGTAGTATTCCAGGTGTGAGTTATATATTTCAATATCTTTATAGCTATCTAGGTATAGATCTATATATAGCTATCTAGAGATACCTACATGTAGATATATAGATACACACATATATGGATATATCTACATACGTATAGATAGGTATGTAAATTTTGCCAGAAGGCATGAGTGTTCTCCAGAGAGAGAGAGATGAGAGACAGGAGTGGCGGGGGAGAGGGGATGAGAAAGCACTCCCATGAAGAATGGCTACACAACATTCTCTCCTCCATTTCTCCTTGATTTCTGGATTTGGGGCACACAAGCACGTGTCCCCTGTGTTTCTCAAGCTTCCAGGTCCAGAGCTCGAACAACACAGTGGGCCACATGGAATCCAGCTGCCTTAACCACCACATAATGGGCTGGCCCAATCTGATTTATATTTTTAAAAGAACACTTTGACCACCTACGGTATAGAGAATGGTTCAGAAGAGACAGAAACGGGGCTGGACTGTGGTGCAGCAGTAAAATACGATGTTCTGCGAGGCTGACCCACACAAGAAGGTGGTTTGCATCCTCCCTGAGGACCCAGGCACGTGTGTGTTCATGGTCTAGGGCTGGTCGAGGTTAAAAGGGGATGGATCATTGTGTTAGGAAACTACTGGTGCTGTCTCTCTCTCTCTTTCTTGGTCTCTCTCTTCTCTTTCAGTCATGGAAGAAATAAATAAAACAATAATGGAAGCAGGAAGACTAGTTGGGAGGATTTCCTAATAGTTGACATCAAAGCTGCTGGTGGTTTAGGTTAGAGTGGTGTCAGTGGAGGGAGGTGGAAGGATTCGATGAAACATGATTGAAGAGACAGTATAGGGTAGATAACTGCTTTGAAACCTTTCACTGTAAAGGAGAAGAGAAACGGAGTGGAACTGGAGGGGTGAGTAGAGACCACAGAAACTTCTGGAATTCGAGAGAGCTTGTTAGCAAACAGCTTCGGGATAATCAGTAGGGAGGGGGTGGTGAGGCATAAAGCAGAAGGGTTTGCTAAATGAGCCAAGGTGAGATGCAGTGAGAACTGGGTTTTCAAGGACAATCAGCCCTGGCAGGCTGAGACCCTGGAGAGAGGCATTCTCCATTGTAAGGAAGACCATGGGAGCAGATGCTGACTGGGGAGGGGTTTATAGAAATATAGACTGTCTGTGGATGATAACGGGTGCGACATCTTCAGCTGGACTGGTGTGAAGTGTCTTCGTGTTGGGTAAATTCATTTTACAAGCTGTGGTGATGTACAGTGATTGAATGTATAAAGTTGAAATAATAAAAATTGAAATTAAAAAAGAAAGATATCAAGTAGAGTCTAATGACTCCCATTTCCCCCTGTGATGATCCCCTTCACCAGAGAACTCACAGCATGGGCCTTTTGCAAAGTCCCCTTCACTCTCCCTGGCATCAGGGCCTGGGCCTTTTCATTTTCCATTCCAAGCCCTTAGAAACACTGAAGTTTGGTCTTTCTGGGTGGCAAGAGACACTCTGCTAAACACTGCCAAGGAAAAGAGGAAGCCCATCTGCCCCACCCTAGCCACAGTAGATGCTGAACAATCAGCCCTACCACAGGCAACTCCCCGGAATACCAGTCCTGCGTCCAGCCCGAGATGGAAGCTCTGGCCAGAGGACCTCTCTCAGGGAATCTTCTGGCCTCCTCTGGCACTCAGTCAGTGTCATTCATTGTTCTTTCTTCCCAAGCTTTCTTTCCTTCCCCTTTGTTCCTTCTTTCTTCTTTCCATCTCCTCCTCTGCTCCACTCCTCTTCTCCTGCCTCCCCTACTGTTCCTTCCCTCCCTCCCTTCTGCAGATACTCCTGATGATCCTACTTAGGTGCAAGGGCGCTGGCCCACCTCCCACATTGCTCCAGCTTGGTCAGCATCCAAGGCCAGTCCCGCATGCCTCTTCACACTTCATCACCTTGGATTCAGACTAACTTTAGTGGGTCATGGAAACACACTGTTCCACTTAACGCGTGTGGGGGACTGTGGTATGTGTTACAGAATAAGCCAAACAGATAAAAGGAAAGGGGTTGCCCAAACTGTGAACCCGTATACTACATTTTGGTAACATTTTCAACATGAAGAAGCAAAAAAAAAAAAAAAAATTAAATAGACTAAAATCAGATGGTGTGATCTCAGATCTGGTATTTTCTCTTTGTTTCTATTGTTTTTGTTTTTTGACATTACCATAATATCCAAGTGCATTCTTATTGTATTTTACAAATGTATCATTGACCCACAACAGATTGGAAGTGAAAAACATAGTCAGCTGGTTTTTATATCATAGACCCTAACTTCCAGAGCATTTTTTTTTTGAAGTCTTGTTTTTTATCTGTTTGGGTAAGGAAATAGGCATGAGGAGAAGGGTCTCTGATTCCAGTGACTTTGAAGTACCTCGGAGGGAAATATGGATCATTTCTCAGAAGACAAAGTGATCGAGTCCCTCACCTTCTCTTCCATAAGTATGTAGGACTAATAAATCTGAGTTATTGAAAATGTCTCACCACACAGTTTGCATGCATTATTTTATTTACTCTCATGTTAAAGACTGTTATCCCCACTTTACAGATGAGGAAACTGAGACTTAAGAGCTTAAGAAACGTTGGAGTCAGGATTTAGAACCAAGAAATAGGGCCAGCTGGTGGCATGGTGGGTAAGGCTGCTAGATCCCACATGGCTGACTATGCAGTTCAAGCCTGTACCTGGTGGTTTGAGCCTGTATGCCCAAAATCCCAAAAGGAAAAATGGAGGAGAAGGGATTGTGGTATGGCCATCCCCCATGGGTAGTGCTTTCTCACTTTCTCTATCTCTGTCTCTGTCTCTCTACAGCAAGCACATGTGCCCTCTGGCTAAAATAAAATAAAATAAAATAAAATAAAATAAAATAAAATAAAATAAAAACCAAGCAACATGCATAGCTCCAGAGTTCTCGGTCTAAACCAGTATACTCTACCTCCAAAACAGTGAAAGGAGAATGCTCATCGCTTTCACTACATGCAAAGTGGCTGCTTCTTTCAGGGACATGATTAATTATTTCCAAAGTGGTGCTGAGTCCTTCATCTGACCTTTCCCTGTTGATGGAAACCACAGGGAGACTGTTCCTAGACATCCAGTGTCCCCTTCCACAAGGAGTCTCCAGCTTCCTGACAACTGGTCCATTTTATAATCATCACATGTCATGGCGATGAGGGAGCCCAACACAATCAGCGAACACCCTTCCTGTCTGGCCAGTCTTACCCCCATCTCTTCCCACTCAGTGTCAGCTTGGGATCTAAAAAGCCTTGCAACACATTCTGCACGCTCCTCTCCTGAATCCTTGTTATTGCAGTTCCTTCTGCCTATAACACACTTCCACCGACTTCCAAGACAGCTTTACATGTCATAGGAAACTCAACCTCAGGAAGTTCAAAGCCAGATTCCCCCTGCCTACCCCCACTTTGACCTAGTTTCCTCTCTATATTCCATGCCTCCATTGATAGAGTGCTACCCACCCAGGTGCCCAAAGTGAAACTTTGCTAACTTTTGACTCCTTCTTCATGTGCAATAGGTCACCAAGTTCTGTAAGTTCTGCTTCTTAAATGGTGAGGCCTCACCTCCTCTTCCAAGTGATCCCTGACCAACTGAGTCAGGCAGAATCCATTGCTCCCATGGTCCTTGGTTCGAGCTGTTAGCACGGCAGATCATCAGGACATACCTGGTGATTTCACATGTCTATCTCCCCACTAGATCATAGACTCCCAGAAGGCAGGCAATGTGTCTTTCCTGTTTTACTGCCAGTTTCTTGGAACATTAGGTACTAGATTCATAGTTTTTTAAGAAATATTTTATGGGATTAGAAGATGGCATAATGGTTATGCCGCTGAACTCCCATGTAGTTGACCACAGTTTGAGTCCCGGACCCAGCGGCTTAAAACTCATGCAGGGTGCGTATGCGTGCGTGCCCAAGATCCCGAGAGGAGAATGGAGGAGAAGAGATTGCGGCATGGCCATCCCCCCTAGGGGTGATTTCTCACTTTGTCTCTCCATCTCTGTCTCTCTGGTAAGTGCATGCGCCCTATAGCAAAAATCTCTCTTAAAAAAAGAAATATTGCATTATGGTAAAATATAAACATACAAATAACAAAGAAAATAGTATAATTAAACTTCCATGTACCTGACCCCTAGTTTTAACAGTTATCAACACATGACCAATTTTTTAAAATTTACATTTCTACCTCCCCCCGCCAATGCACACACACACGGGACTATTTTAAATCAAATGCAAGACATCATATCATACCATAAGAAATGTTTCTAAGAGCTAATTTATTGGCCCAACTGTGGGTGGTGGAATGATAGCATAATTCTCTGCAATGAAGGAAGCTATAGGGAAGACTGTGGGTTTGGTTCCCCGGTCATACACATCAACTGTGAGCATGAGACCATGATCCTGGCTGGCTGAATGGCAGTGGGGGGATGGATGTCAGCATGAGGCCCTTTTGGGAGTGCTTGTCTTTCTCTCCCTTTGTGTCTCTCTCTCTCATGAAAGTAATAAACTGAAAAATAAACTTCCTTCTTTTATTTGAACATAAGCACGATATCATAATCACACCTAAGAACAGCTAAAATTCCTTAATACACAGTCAGGATTTAGAATTCTCCAGTCGTCTTTCAAATGGTGTTTACAGTTCATTTATTTCATCCAGGATTATTTTATTTGTTATTATTATTATTATTACTGGGTTATGACATCTTTCTGTATGTTTTTCTATGCAAAAATGCATCATGACTTTCCCAACTCCCCAATATTATTTTCATGCCAGAGGGCACTTGCCCACTAGAGGGAGAAGGAGGGAGAGAGAGGCACAGTCACCCTGCTACCCCCATTCTCCACCTCTCCATCCCATCAGGACCTTGGCGCACATGCACGTGTGACCTGTATGTTTGCAAAGCCATAGGATTCAAGTCGTGATCATTCATGTGGGACCCATCTTGATATGCCCACTGCCCCACCAACCAGGATATATATTTTTTAACTGACAGAGGATACGTGTGTCTCACCATAGAGAGATAAAGAGACAGAGAGAAATAAAGCACCCTCCAGTAGGGCGTAAACATGCCTCAATCCCTGCTCCATTTTTCTACCCTGTTGGGATTTGGGGCAAGAAAGCACAAGGGCTGGAGCACGTGGGCAGGAAGATGGCGGCCGGCTTCAAAACCGTGGACATTCTGGAGTATTACAGGAGATTTCTGAAGGAGAGCTGCCTTCCCGATGGGAGAGAACTTGGCGAATTCAGAACCACAACTATCAACATAGGTTCAGTTAGTACTGCAGATGGTTCTGCATTAGTGAAGCTGGGAAATACTGCAGTAATTGAAGTTAAAGCGGAATTTGCAGCACCACCAACAGATGCCCCTGATAAAGGATATATTGTTCCAGATGTGGATCTACCACTCCTGTGTTCATTGAAATTTCAATCAGGACCTCCTGGAGGAGAGGCCCAAGTGGCTCCCAGTTCATTGCAGATGTCATTGAAAATTCACAGCTAATTCACAAAGAGGACTTATGCATTTCTCCAGGAGAGCATGCTCGGGTTCTGCACTGTGATCTTATTTGCCTCAACTATGATGGAAACATTTTGGATGCCTGCACATTTGCTTTGTTAGCGGCTTTAAAAATTGTACAGTGGTTGGGACCAGCAGTTAGCGTAATGGCTATGTTGCTGGACTCCCATGTAGTCGACCGCAGTTCAAGTCCCAGACACGGTGGCTTAAACTCGCGCCAGGCACATGTGCGTGCATGCCCAAGATCCCGAGAGGAAAATGGAGAAGGGATTGCGGCATGGCCATCCCCCCTGGAGGGTGATTTCTCGCTTTCTGTCTCTCTGTCTCTGTCTTTCTGGCGAGCACACACGCCCTATAGCAAAAAAAACTCTCAAAAAAAAAAAAAAGTCCAGTTGTCTGAAGTTACTATAAATGAAGAAACTGCACTAACAGAAGTTAATTTAAAGAAGAAAAGTTCTTTGAATATTAGAACTCACCCAGTTGCAACATCCTTTGCTGTGTTCGATGACACTTTACTGCTAGTTGATCCTACTGAAGAGGAAGAACATGTGGCAATGGGAACCTTGACGGTAGTAATGCATGAGGAAGGCAAGCTCTGCTGTCTTCACACACCGGGGGAAGGGGGCTGACGGAAGCTCAACTTCAGGACTGTATGAGTCGAGCACTTACAAGACACAAAGAAGTAAAAAAACCTGATGGATGAAATAATTAAGAGTATGAAACCCAAATAACAGACACAAATTTTTCAAAACAGATTTGTAAAAATTGTATTTCTTACACGGTGCACAAACCTTTTATACTAAATAAATATTAAACTACATTCTTAAAAAGAAAGAAAGAAAGAAAGAAAGAAAGAAAGAAAGAAAGAAAGAAAGCACAAGGGGCCCATTATGTTAATTTTTTCTTTTGTTTTAATTTGTTAAAAGATTTTTTTTTTTGTCATAGGGTGCATGCACTTGCAGGAGAGAGAGACACAGACTGAGAGAGGGAAAGTGAGAAATCACCCCTCAGGGGGCATCCCCATGCCACAATCCCTTCTCCTCCATTCTCCTTTTGGGATTTTTTGGCATACACGCACACATGCCCATCATGAGGTTCAAGCTGCCGGGTCCAGGACTCATGCTGTGGTTGGCTACATGGGAGTCAGCGAAGTAAGTTACATTACTCCATCTGCTAGTCCCTCACACCCATTATGTTTTTAAAGTCGCCAGAGCTGGGGACAGCAGATGGCATAGTGGTTATGTTACTGGACTCCCACATGGCCAACCATGACCAGGTTGCTTTAAACTCACACTGGGTGAGTGTGCATGTATACCAAAGATGCCAGGAGGAGAATGGAGGAGAAGGGACTGTGGCATCACCATCCCCCCTGGGGGGGATTTCTCACTTTCCCTCTCACTTTCTACCCCCCCCCCGTCCCAGTGCTTGTGCCCAGTGGTAAAAGCCTCTCAAAAAACAGACAAACAAAAAGTTGCCAGGGCTAGGACCCAGACCATGAGTGGCCATGTGGGATCTGGCTCCCTTAATCACTAGACTATAGGATCAGCCCCAATCAGGTTATATTTATAAGCTCATTTACTACATTCGGTTACTGTGTCTCTAACCAAAGGTTCTTAGATGGATGGACGGATGGATGGATGGATGGATGGATGGCTGAATGAATCCTCCCTACTTTCTCTCACCCACTTCTTCCATAGTCCAAATTCTGCCTATTTTACAAAGATTCGTTTATGTGATGCCAGATCTGCTCAAACTTTTCTCTGATACCGCAGGTAAAAGTAATCTCTTGTTCTGTAGAATTCTTCATAAATGTCTCTTGCCCTTACTACATTTCATGTTCTATGAAAGATTTTTGAAGACAGCGTAATTCTCCTGTGAAGTTTTTGGCTCCTTGAAGGTAAGTCAAATGTCTTAATCACTATCGTGCACTTCGTGGCACCGAGTGCAGGTCCTTGCTCATATGAGACAGTCAAATGCATTATTCCTAAGCTGTCTGGAGTTAATAATAAACAACATTTATCTGCAGTAGACCTGTGCGGGGCGGGTGTGGGCTGCCCATGGTCCTGCCTGGCAAGGAGAGCTGTGGGAGAGAATCGCAGAATGGACTCTGTTGAGGGTGCTTGTGTCTCTCTCTCTCTCTCTCATGAAATAAAGGTTTAAAGGAAAAAAAATAATAATAGACAACAAAATTTATAGAATCTTTTGTCTCCCTCCAGTATAGTTGAAGCTTTATGAGCTTTGGAAGCTTGCAAACTCAGATTCAAGTCTGGCGTGGCCTCCTGTTGGTTGTATGGCCCAGGGCAAGTTATCAACTCAGTTGTCTCCAGACTCTTGTTCACATGCTCCCTAAAATAGCTTGGAAGACCTGTGTACTTCCTTACAGCATTGTGAGTTGATTTCTCTGTATAAATAATTAGAAAAGGAAGTTATTTCTGATATATAGTAAATGTTTGCACTCTGAAATAAAACAGAAACATCACTTTTTTCGGTCTATTGGCACTTTAAAATAAAACAGAAACATCACTTTTTTCGGTCTATACAACTGACTCTAAATACAATCACAATTTTATCCCCACTATCAGTCACTTAAACATGATTAACTGTCATAGCAGTTGGAAATTTTTTTCAGAATTATTTTATTTAATTCTATTCATTGTCATTATTTATTTATGTATTTGAACTTGATCTGAGAGAGATGGAGAGAGAGAAGGAAAGTGAGAAAGCAAACTGCCAGGTCCAGGACTCAAAGTGGGATCAGTTATGTGGGAGTCCAGCCACCCTTAACCATCACGCCACCTGCCAGTCCCAGCAGTTGGAAATTTTACATCATTTCTTTTTTTTTCCTTAAACACATAAGCAGGATCTTCAAAACGCTCCTGGACAATGTATATCATGAAAAAATGATGCATGGATTTCCATTTCTTTTGCACAGAATAAAAACTCTAATTTCCACCACCTTTTTGAAGTCCCCACATAGCTCTATCTCATTTCTCTCACAACATTTTTCCCTAATATAAAGTATTATGCAAATAAGTCTGGTTTTGCTCACTCTATATACTTAACAACAGGGATGCGTTCTAAGAAAGAGGAAGTATGTGAACATGATAGAGTGCACTTACACAAAGCTAGATGGTGTGGCCTACTACACTCCCGGACTATACAGTACAGCCTCTATGCCCCTAGGCTACAGACCAGTACAGAATTATACTGTACTGACTATGGGAGGCAATTGTAACACAATGGTAAGTATTTACTTCACTTCTCTAGGCTTTGGGGAGACAGAGAGAGTGAGAGAGAAAAATAAAACATCCCCATCCTCAAATGGCCATGATCATGCCACAATCCTTCTCCTCCATTTCTCCCTCCTTCTGGGATTTTTGGGATGCATACACACCTGCCCAATGTGTTTCCCAAACTGCTGGGTCAGGGACTCTAACCACAAGTCAGCCATCTGGGAACCAGCTGATTTTACCACCATGCCACGAGCCCTATGAGTTTTTTTTTTCCTATTACATAATTTGCTTTTTTTAATTTTTTAAATGGTTTTGTTAAAAATCAAGACTCAAACACACACATTAGCCTGAGCTGACACAGGGCCAGTATCCTCAATATTATTCTCCTCTGCCTCTATATCTTGTCCTATGATGGACAAAACAGCATGAGGTTGGGACCAGCCAATGGTGTGATGATTATGTCACTGGACTCCCACATAGACAACCACGGTTCAAGTCCCAGACCTGGTGGCTTGACAATCATATTGGGTGCATGTGTGTGCATACCCAAGATCCTGGGAAGAGAATGGAAGAGAAGGGATTGTGGCATGGACACCCCTCCTGGGGAGTGATTTCCCACTTTCTCTCTTGCTGTGTCTGCCTCTCTCTCTCTCTCGCCTTCTCTCTCTCTCTCTCTTTCTCTCTCTCTCCAGTAAGCACACACACACTAAGGCAGAAACCTCTTCAAAAAAAACCCCACAATTTTGATTTAACGTGAGATTAAATCAAGCACATGAGCAAACAATGCAATCAAGGGACATGGTAAACACAAGACAAATGGGGCAGCTGCTGGCATAACACAGCATACTGACTGAGAGTAAAACTTCACGTTTTATAGGGGGCCAGCAGGTAGTGTGGTGGTTAAGGTGCTGGACACTCCCACATGGCCGACCACGGTTTGAGTCCTGGACCTGGTGGCTTACTTCCTCTCTCTCTCTCTCTGTCTGTCTGTATCTCTCTGGTCAAATTAAAAAATAAATGAATGAATAAATAAAATTAAATAAATAATTTTGTAAAAATCTAAAAAAAACTTCACTTTTATAAATAGAGTGTACTTTAAAATAAAGGTAAGAATTATAGTATAATAAATACATAAACTAGTAACATTTTTATCATTATCAAGTATTATGTACTGTACAGAATTGTATATGCTATATATTTGTAATTATTTTTAAAATTTTATTATTGTTTTTAAGTTGGCTATAGGGCATTTGTGCTCATCAGGAACAGAGAGAAAGAGGGAAGGTGAGAAAGCAAGCCACCGCGTCTGGAACTCGAACCGCAGTTAGCCAGGTGGGAGTCCAATGCCCCTACCACCACACCACCTGCTGGCCCCGGAATGTACTATATTTTTACTTGACTGTGGGTGCCGTAGATTTGTCGGTTTGTTACCACCAGCAGCACCATACATGTGTGAGTAATGCACTGCACTTTGATGCAATAGTTTTTCAGTTTCTTTATAATCTTATGGGACTATCATCATACATGCAGTTCATGCACAACTGCACTCCGCAACATAAAACGTGTGTACAAATTTCGGGAACCAGCAGTTAGCGTAATGGCTATGTCGCTGGACTCCCAAGTAGTCGACCGCGGTTCGCGTCCTGGACCCGGTGGCTTAAAACTCACGCCGGGCGCGTGTGCGTGCACGCCCAAGATCCCGAGAGGAGAATGGAGGAGAAGGGATTGTGGCGTGACCATCCCCCCGGGGGGGGGTGATTTCTCGCTTTCTGTCTCTAATGTCTCTCTCTGTCTGGCGAGCGCATGTGCCCTATAGCGAAAATCTCCAAAAGTGTGTACAAATTTTAAATATTATCCTTCACTATGAAGTTCCACATGATAAAAAGTTTTCTGGATAGAGCTCTCTGAAGTACACACTTGATCAAAAGAACCTAAATATTGTATAGAATTTGAAAGATAGTTTAAACGTACAGAGTAAAACATTTTTGGAAATGTATTTCTTACAGATGGATGATGAATGCATCTGTGGATAAATATTGCTTATTGTTCAAATGAGAAAAAGTTCAGTAGCGATTTCATCCTAAGTCCTTTTGGGTGACTGTAACCTCTAGGAAGCCTTGTTCACATAAATAGGTCGAAGGAAATGAAAAGGGTTTTCTCACAACGTCGGCACAGAATCTTTTGTATTTCTTTCAAATTGTATGCCAAAAATCCTATCGTGATCTATCATCGAAAATTAAGTTTAATGTTTATTAGCTGGCCATTCCATTAGTTCCTTCAGCAATTTTGTGGAAGAGAAAGAAATGGAAACCACCTGTTTTGCAAAAGGTCTTGTTATGCAGTGATTAGGGTCAATTATTTTTCCACATCAACACCCTTATTTTGGCTTTTTCCTTTGTTTGGTGCTGGGAGGTTTCTATACCCTGGAGCTATGTACCAAGTCAGATTAGGAACAGGGGAAGAGGATGATTGTTTTACTTTTGTCAAATGGGAGAAGAGCTGTTGAGAAAGAGGAGGTGGGAAAGGAGAATCCACCAGCCTGAGGCACAGTTCTCAGGCAGATCAAGTTTAGGAAGTTGAGGTTCTAGAAACTGACTTGTTTATAGCTGAATATGTCCACTGACTCTGAGCAATTCTTCTCTCCCCAGTGATGAGCATCCCTGGTATCTGCATTATATAAATCACAGGATTATTGTGAGGGTGGAATTAAATTGCATATATGTGTAAAGCACCTGGCACACTGTCAGATATGCTGTAGATGTCCAGGAAACGTTAGATACCTTCCCCACCTTTCTATCTCGACATTCCTGTATTTACACAAGTATAATTGACCATCTTTTGTTTATTTTTTTAGAGAATTTAAAAAGCATGTTAAAGGGCCGGCAGGTGGCACATTGTGGTTAAGGTCACTGGACTCCCACATGATCTACCTAGTGTGGTTTGAGTCCCAGACCTGGAAGCTCACTTTCTCTCTCTTTCTCTCTCTCTCTTTCTGTCCCTCTCTGGTCAAATTAAAATAAATAAAGTTAAATAAAATAATAATTCTAAAAAAAGCATGTTAAAAAAGATTATGTGATTTGGCCAAGGTTACACATGAAATAAATAAAAGTGGACTAAAAATTTGATCAAGAC
>NW_006160229.1:5897278-5900806 GCF_000334495.1 Tupaia belangeri chinensis
CCAGACAGACAGAGAGAGACATAGAGACAGAAAGTGAGAAATCACCCCCCAGGGGGGATGGTCACGCCGCAATCCCTTCTCCTCCATTCTCCTCTGGGGATCGTGGGCACGCACGTACATGCGCCCGGCGTGAGTTTTAAGCCACCTGGTCCTGGACGTGAACCGTGGTAGACTACGTGGGAGTCCAGGGACATAGCCATTACGCTAACTGCTGGTCCCCTCAGACTTTTCTTTTTAAAGAGTACTCACCCATTAAAAAAATGAGACTCTGTCATTTGACACAACATGGATGAATAGAGATTTAATGCTAAGCAAAGCAAGGTATACTATGAAAGACAAATATTGTATATCCCCATTCAATATATACCAAATGTCTGCACTCTATGGCAGAAGCTGAAAGACTGGAAGATATAATAGCAGAGACAGCAAGTCTAGATACCAAAGACTGTATGGGAGGGGGTGGATAGTGGAAAAAAGGGCTCAGGAAAAAAATATTTAACAGACTCTAGAATGGAAAGTTAGGGGCCAGCAGGTGTCATGGCAGTTAAGGCACTAAATCCCACATGGCCAGCTTCATGGTTGAAGTCCCAGATCCAGCAGCTTAAAAAATCACACTGAGTGTGTCTATGCGGGCCCAAAATCTTGAAAGGAGAGTGGAGGAGAAGGGATTGTGACATAGCCATCTCCCTGCCCCCCCCACCCAAGGGGGGATTTCTCACCTTTTTCTCTTTCTTTCTCTCTCTCTTTCATGTGCACATGTCCTATAGCAAAAACTTAAAAAAAAAAAGAGGGGGGGTGTTATATTTTTAGGATGATGTGGTATAAGGTAATATCTTGAACTTTCTTGACATGCAATAAACATATGCTTTAAAAAGCCATATTATATGTTGTAAAGACATACAGTGATTAAATGTAAATTTTTAAAATTAAAAAAGTATAAAATAAAGTATAAAAAATTAACTAAACACATGTGGTCCCCCCATCCAGAATTCCAACTCCTAATAGTTTACATCTACTTCATTTACTTTTGGGGAATAAAACAATTTAATATTAAAAATAAATATTTCATATTGGCTGCTCCCTCCAGTCCTACCCCCTTCTCTCTCAACCACTATTGAGTTGGTTTTGCTTTATGACTTTAGTTTAATATTACATTAGAGATACCAATTAGTATGTTTCATTCTACAAACTTTATTTGTATGTTTGTCTCATATTCCAGCTTTATTCTTTATTTCTCTCCTCTTCCCTCATCGTTAGGTCATTTCTGAAAGTAGTTATGCATTCTACTTACATCATTCAGTCCAAATGCAATTAATCTAGATGAAGACTGTTCTTCCAAACAACTCAATTACTCCACCCACCCCCACTCCCAGCTATGGTGTTTTTGTTCTCTGCAATTTTAGTTCTACTTTGTTTGCCTTTTTAATTGAGGTATAATTCACCTGACATAAAATTCTCCCTTTTCTTTTCTTTTTTTTTTTTTAATGGTCAGAAAGAAACTCCTCACGAGAGCCAGAGAAGAGAGAGAGCAACACCCCCTCCTTGGGGCATGGTCACACCACAATCCCTTTCCTCCAGTTCTTTATCCTGTCAGGATTTGGGGCGCACCATCCCTAGCATGTTTTCTAAACCACCAGGGTCAGCCATGTGGAATCTGACTCTCTACATACATTTAATCACCATGCTACATAGCTGCTCCTCATCGTTTGCAAACGTATAATTAATTGGTTTTTAGTATATTCACAAAATTGTGCCAACAGCACCATTACCTAATTCTAGGACATTTCTGTAATCCCAAAAGAAACCCCATTAGTACTCCTTTCCTATGGCCCCCTCTCCCTAGCTCCTGGCAACCCCTAATATCCTTCATATCTTCATAAATTAGCCTATTCTGGGTATTTCATATAAAAGAAATTTTCACACACAGGATGTGGCCTTTTGTGTCTGGCTTCCTTCACTAATTCTCCTTTTTTTTTTTTTTTTTTTTAATGGTTTTTGTTATAAGGCACATGGGCTCACACAAGAGAAACACAAACACAGAGAGTGAAAGTGAGAAATCACCCCTTCACCCCCCTGTGGCTGGCCAAACCACAATTCTTTCTCCTCTATTCTCCTCTCAAGATTTTGAGCACACATGCACATGTGCCAGGCGTGCTGTTCAAGCCACCAGGTGCAGAACTCGAACCATAGTCAGCCATAGGGGAGTCCAGCACCTTAACCACCACGCCACCTGCTGGCCCCCATTGAGTACTTTTATCATAAAGGGATGCTCACTTTTGTCATATGCTTTCTTTAAATTTCATTTATTATCATCATTATTATTTGTTTTATTTTGACCAGAGACAGACAGAGAGAGAAAGATGAAGTAGAAAAGCAAGCCTCCAGGTCTGGGACTCAAGTCGTGGTCAGCCATGTGGGAGTTCAATGCCTTAACCAATATGCCACCTGCCTGCCCGTCATATGCTTTTTCTCAGTGTAAAATGCATTAATTATTTTCTGATTTTAAATTAACTGTGCATTCCTGGGATAAATTTCCCCTGCTAATGGTGTATAATTTTTCTATGTTTCTATGTTTATTTGTTTTGATGTTACTTTTAAAATTTTTATTTATTTATTTACATTCATTCTCTGAGCATCATCACAGCATACAAAATATGACTTCCCATCCAGAATACACTACATTGTGTGTTTTGATGTTATTTATTGAACATTTTTGCATGTATATTCATGAGATATTAGTGTGTAGTTTGTGTGTGTACGTGTGATGACTTTAGCATCAGAATAATATTGGCCTCTTAGAATAAGTAAAGAAGGGTTTCTCATGTACTTTTTGGAAGAGTTTATGGAGAATTGGGTATTAATTATTTTTAAGTATACTTTTTTTTTTCTGATAGAGAAAGAGAGACGGAGAGAGCACCCTCAGCAGAGTCCCAAAGTTGCAGTCCAACCCCAGCCTTCTGCCGGCCCTGGGTCATGGGCAAGTGTGGTCCTGTTGTTCTCACAGAGGTCTCTGGACTTGAACTGGTGATCTGCCCATGTGATACTGCCTCAGAAAACAGTGTGTTTTACAACTGTGCCACTGCCTACCCCCTAATTCTTCCTGAAATGTTTGGCAAACATTGCCAGCAGAGCTATCTGGTCCTGGGCTTTTCTTTTTGATAAACATTTGAATTACTAGTTCAGTTTCTTTACTTGTTACCCGCCCTATTCTGATTTTCTAGTTCTTGGTGAGTCCGTTTTGATAGTTGATATCTTTCTAGGAATTTTTCCATTTCATCTAGGTTATCAAATTTAATTTGTTGGCATATATTTACTCATAGTATTGATGTCTAATCTTTTTAATGTCTGAAAGGTGAGTGATAATGTATCCTATCTCCTTTCTGATTTTATAATTTGAGTTTTCTCTATTTTTTTTCCTTGGTCAGTGTGACTATCAATTTTAATATTTTCAAAGAAACAAGTTTTTCCTTTATTGATTTTACCATATCATATTTCTATTCTTTTTTTGAGAGATTTTTGCTACAGGGC
>NW_006160229.1:5900852-5907700 GCF_000334495.1 Tupaia belangeri chinensis
CGAGAAATCACCCCCCAGGGGGAGGGGTTGGCCATGCCATAATCCCTTCTCCATTCTCTCGAGATTTTGGGCATGCAGTCACAAGTGTCCGGCGTGAGTTTAAGCCACTGGGTCCAGGACTCAAACCACGGTGGACTACGTGGGAGTTCAGCAATATAGCCATTACGCTAACTGCTGGTCCTATGGATTCTTTATTTTATATATGTATATATTTACATATAATATACTATAAATATGTGTATATATATATGTGTACATATACACTTTTACATTTTCTATAGGGTTCATACACTTGACAGAGAGACAGAGAGAGAATGAGAAAGCACCCTCACACACACAGGGGAATGGTCACGCCACAATTCCTTCTCCTCCACCCTCTTCTTGGGATTTTGGGCATGTGTGTACACATGCCCAGCACATTTTTTAAGCCACCAGGTCTGGGATTCAAACTGTGTAATTGGCCACGTGGGATGAAGCAGTTTTAACCACTACATCACTGGCTGGCCCATTATTTAATATTTTTTAAGAATTACTTTATTTTAACTTTATTTATTATTATTTTCTAATTTAACTAGAGAGAGACACAGAGAGAGAGAGAGAGGGAAAGTGAGAAAGGAAACCACCAGGTCCAGGACTCAAACCATGGTTGGTCATGTAGGAGTCCAGCGACATAACCATTATGCCATCTGCTGGTCTCACGAAATATTTTTTACATACAAGAAATTTTCCAGAATTAAGCTGGCTGAATGTGGACATAATACATTTTAATTTTTACTTTAATATTTGATTCCCTCCTCCATAGGATCCTCAAACAACATTTGAACAATGGGGGATTTACCATCAATGGGTAGTTTTTGGATGAGGAAGTGAAAATCCTTTGGCTTGTCTCCTCTATTCTCCTCTCAGAATCTTGGGCACGCACGCACACGCGCCCGGTGTGAATTTAAGCCACCGGGTCTGGGACTCAAACCACGGTCCACTACATGGGAGTCCAGTGACATAGCCATTACGCTAACTGCTGATCCCTTAAAATCCATTCTTGTGCTTATTCATTTTGATGCTCAGATTGTCCAAAATTTGGGTAGTGAAGGCCCCTTCTATCTAGCTCCTGTGTCTTTTTACATAGGTCTATCGATTTTTTCAGCATTCTTTCCTTTCTCATGTAACAAGACATTTTGCTCATTTCCTTGCTCTGGACATGGAATCAGCTGCTTCCAAAGAGATGTAGTTCTTCTAAGTGAGGAACCTCTTAGTGGGGAACACATGGAAATGTGCATCTAGATCACCCTTCCAGAAAGAACCTGCTGCCCAGCTGCCTGGATGCAGTCAGCTGGCAGCTTCCAGCTGGCAGCTCTTTCAGGCTCTGCCTCAACTATAGAACTCCGTCACTTAATGTATGCCCACTCTGAAGCTACCTACATCTAGGGACTTAGTAAAACAGGGATACGAAGGCCTGGTTTTTCAGCCTGACATAGGACACTCCGTTGGGGTAAAATACTAGGTCCTTGGCTCCCTACTGGGTTGGCTGAGATCTGCCACACAGTTCATCTTTTCTCTCTTCTCAATCTTGTTTCTTTCCTCATCTTTATACATTCGTTGATCTGTAGTAAAAATCTTGTACTTTAAATTCTGTCATAGCATCTATTTCCAGAGAACCCAGTCTGGGGCATGTGGTATTTAGAATTCAAGATATAGGTACTGTGTGCTTGTTGCTACTGGGAGGTCATTGCTTCTCAGCCCTCTTAGTACACATATTTTTAAACCATAAGTTCATACTAATAGCTATATTCCAGTGTAATATAACATGACTCTTTCACTCCTTCCTGGATAACATAATTTATATTAATAGTTCTCTTTTCTCACAGTGAGAATCTTAATTCGCAATACATTTTCGGTGTATTTACTCATTTGCTCAATCCAATGATACACACAAAATAGTTTAAGAATTGCTATAGCAGGACCAGCAGTTGGCATAATGGCTATGTTGATGGACTGCCAGGTAGTCAACCATAGTTCTAGTCCCAGACCCGGTAGCTTAAACTCACACTGGGCGCATGTGCGTGCGTGCCCAAGATCCCGAGAGGAGAATGGAGGAGAAGGAATTGTGGTGTGACCATTCCCCCTGGGGGATGGTTTCTCACTTTCTGTCTCTCTATTTCTATCTGTCTTTCTGGTGAGTGCACGCGCCCTATAGCAAAAACCTCTCAAAAAAAAAAAAAAAAGGCAAAAAGAATTGCTAGAGCAATATCATTACCAATAACAAATCGCTAAGAAATTTTTAAGGTTGTCTTGCTATTATTTTTTATTTTTATCATTTTTTATAATATGTCCCACCCTGCCCCAGACCACGCAGCTTAAACTCAGACCAGATAGCATGCCCAAGATCCCAAGAGAATGGAGGAGAAGGGATTGCAGCGTGGCCATCCCCCCTAGGGGCTGATTTCTAGCTTTTTGTCTCCCTGTCTGTCTGTGTCTTTCCAGCAAGCACACGTGACCTATAGCAAAAATATCTCTTTAAAAAAAAGTGGACAAATTCTTTTTACTCTTCAGCATTGTTATATTTTCAGTGTGATATGCAATTAGGTTGTTTATATAGAATGTATTTTTCTCATATTAACTCAAATTGTAATACATAAAATATTAATGTAATTAAAATACAAAATGTACAAAATACACTCAGAGGAGTGCTGTTGCCCTCCTTTGCATTCCTTTCACACCCACTCCCTTTAGGTAACAAGATTCCTTAATTTCTGCTTTTTTTTTTTAGAGGTTTTTGCATGGGGCATGTGCACTTGCTGGAGAGAGAGTCAGAGAGAGTGAGAGGGAAAGTGAGAAAACACCTCCCCAGGGGAGTGGTCCCTTCTCTTCCATTCTCCACCAAGAATCTTGGGCATGCACGCACACTCACCCAGCGTGATTTTCAAACCACCAGGTCTGGTACTCAGACCACAATCAGCCATGTGGGAGTCCAGTGAAATAACCACTATGCCATCTACTGGTTCCAATTTCTGCTTTATCCTTCTTGCAAAATTTATTTTGCAGATATTAGCAAATTTACATACTTCCCCTTCTTTCTTACCCAAAAGGCAGCATATCATATATAGTACGGATTTCACATCTTGCAAAGAGAACATTTAAATTTTAATTAAAATAGACATTTCAAATTTGGATTGGGCTAGCTCAGTGGCACAGCGATTATGTGCTGTTCCAATGGTGCTGGATCCATATGAAGATTGTGGGTTCGACTCCCTAGGTGATCTGTCCATGCTGGGCATAGTCGCCCATCATCCTGGTTGGTTGGGTTGGCAGGGGTGATCTCAGTGTGGGACCTGATTGAGAGCGCTTATCACTCTCTGTTTCTCACTTTCATAAAAAAAAAAATAAGTAAACTTAAAAAAAAATTTTCAAGAGCTGTTTGAACAGGGCTTACATTCTTAAAAAAAAACATGTAAAATTTAAAGATTTAAAACATGCTGGCGTCAAAGACCTTTTTAGTTCACTCTGTTATCTTCATTACCTCAGATATTGGGTCTGTTGGCCACTTTTCAGGTTGCTCAAATTCCCCGCAAAATTTATGGTTTTGTTTAAGAGCTAATTTTGCGCAAGGATTTTCTTCTGCATGCCCCACCCCATGGAGGAGGTTTCTTAACTGCCTCAGGCCTGGTCCCTTAAACTGTCAAAAGCTCAGATCAGGGCTTCCTCCTGCAAAATTTAGAGGTCTTGGTGCTCATACTCACATGTCACAACTCGGGTACAGGCCTAATGTTAGCTAAAGGTCTCTATCCCAGCTACCGACTCAGATGAGCAGGAGGTTCTGACCCAACCCTGATAGGTAGGCAAACCAGGCAGGAAGTGTGAGCTCACACCCTGGCTTCACAGTGCAGTCCTGGTTCCCATTCCCTGCATCATACTGAGCAAGTTTTGCCCTGTTACTCCATGGACTTAAAGTCCTAACCCCAACTGTTCCTGGCTGACTAATGTGGTATATTAAGGGTTTCTTTCTTTATATTTTTAAACATTTATTTCTTTATTTATCTATTTATTTGTTGTGATTTTCAAACTCCCACTGGGTCTGGGACTCAAATCAGTCCTCCATGGGGAAATCCAGTGCCTTCACCACCACGCCACCTGGTGGCCCCCTTTTAAATATCTTTTCAAAGACCACATAGATTATTTCTTTGTGTTTGAAATAATGTGGGGAGTATTGTGCACACGCTTATTGCACCATCTGGATGTGAAACCATTCAAATGAATTTATTCAACAAATATTTATTGAGACCTACTATATGCCAAGCACTGGTCCAGGTCTTTGGGTTACTAAATAAATTGAAGAAATGATCATAGCTAATCAAAGCTCAAGCTTCTTTCTCTCTCTCTCTCTCTCTCTCTCTCTCTCTCTCTCTCTCTCTCTCTCTTTTTGTAAGAGGGTTTTGCCTTAGGATGTGTGTGCTCATTGGAGATAGGAAGACAGAGACAGAGCAGGAAAGTGAGAAATCACCCCCTCAGGGAGGAGAAGGCAGTCCCTTCTCCTCCCTTCTCTGCCTGGGATCTTGGGCATGCATGCACACTAGCCCAGCATGAATTTCAAGCCACCAGGTCCTGGACTCAAACTGTGTTTGGCCATGTGGGAGTCCAGCAACACAACTATTATGCCATCTGCTGGCCCCAAGCTTCTTTCTCTTTACGCTTTGTTTCTTAATAATGTCCAGTTGGGGCTAGTCTCATGACCCAGTAGTTAAGAGAACCAGATCCCACATAACTGACTGCAGTTCTAATCTTGGCCCTGTTGGCTTAAAAAATACACTGGACTCATGCGTGAGCATACCCAAGATCCCAACAGAAGAAATGGAGGAGAAGGGGTTATGATGTGACCACACCCTACTGGGGGTGTTTTCTCTCTCTCTCCCTCTCTCTTTGTGTCTCTGGAGAGTTAAGCCCCCTTTGGCAATTAAAAAAAATAATGTGCAATTTGCCTTCATAATACAACAGAATCTTTCAAGTGCATTAGGACTGCCAGGTTATCTTGAAGGAATGCCAATTTCACCCACTTCCTGCCACCACCACCCCCCACATACACATGTATATACACTCTCAAAATAAAAGAATCCTGGGGCCAGCAGATGGTGTACTAGTTAAAGTATTGGACACCCATGTAGTCAACCACAGTTCAAGTCCCTGACCTGGTGACTTGAAACTCACGCCGGGCGCATGCGCATGCGTGCCCAAGATCCCAGGAGGAGAATGGAGGAGAAGGGATTGCGGTGTGGCCATCCCCCTGGAGGCTGATTTCTCACTTTCCCTCTCACTGTCTCTGTCTCTCTCTGGTGAGCACACACACACCCTAAGGCAAAAACCTCTTTCAAAGAAATTTAAAAAAAGAATCTGAAGAAAATATCCCTTTCCCCAAAGGAAAGCTTTTCTTTTTTTTCCTTTAATCTTTCCTTTCAATTGCACTGATGATACCTCGGAGTCCTTAACTGCTCAAATAGACTGCAAGAAATTGCTTCTAGGGGAAAAATTTTTAAAAAGTAAAAACCCAGCAACAACAACCAAAAAACCACACTACCTACTCTCTAATACTCCCTAGGACTTCTTCGGATATAGATGGAAGTCTTCGCTTTTTAAATGGTAAATAACTTGAGAGAAAGCGCTTGTGATGATGAATTCTGGCTCCCAGGCAGACCTCGCACTTAAGCTGCCGCCCTCCTGACATTTTTCCTCTGATGAATGTGTTCTTGGGCTGTGCGTGACATTTTTCCTGATTATTGTGTTTCATGTCATTTTACCCTCCTCTGGAAATGCTACAATTTGATGCTTTTCCAGTGTCTGGTTCAATGCTGAGACAAAAGGCCTCCTCTGCTCTTTGGTATTTAACAGGCTGATGTGCTGACTAATTCTGCAGCAGCTTTTTCTATTAGTTCAGAGACTAAATATAGCAGCGGACATGGTGTCTGATAAAAGCGAGTTAATTAAACATTACTTTTCATCCATCAGTATCTCACTTGTTCACTGTTGAAGCACAGACAGTGTCACTGCAGAAAAAGCCATTCAAAACAAGGGCACGTATACATATTTAGAATACTGCAATGGAGTAGTCCATTGTTCTCTGTCATTCGAGAAAGGAAAGCCACTTGATAAACATAAACTTTTTTTTTTTTCCAAATGAGGTCACACACATCATAGGCTAATGCTTCCTTTTTATAGTTATGGGAGCTGAGGGAGACAAGAGAGCTTCACTGAGGAAGGGTCAGTTTAGACTTTGGAGGCTGATTCTGTTCAGGGTTAAATCATATTAGCATAATTATTTATTTAGTCCAGATTGCCCCAGGCAGACTTCTACCATAAGAGTTAATAGTACATGGATATCTGTACTATTCTCGCTGCATGGGATTGAATTGTGCCTAGAGCTGGTTGGATATATATTTTTTTTCCTCTTCAACATAGTTCTTTTTTTTTTTTTTAAGAGAGTACGTGTGCTCACTGGAGAGGAGAGAGACAGAGAGAGAGAGATAGTGGGAGGGAAAGCAAAAAATCACCTTCAGGTAGGATGGCCATGGCACAGTCCCTTCTCCATTCTTCTCTCGGGATTTTGGGTATGCACATACATGTACCCGGCATGAGTTTCAAGTCACTAGGTGACTTGAACCGTGGTCGACATGTGAGAGACCAGTATCTTAACCACTATGCCAACTCTGGCCCCAATAGTTATTTTATTTCTGTTGGATACATACCCATACCCAGAAGTGGGATTTCTGGATCACGTAGTAGTTCTATTTATATTGGTCATATAGTTATTTATTGTTTACTGCATGCTTTTTTTTTTTCTTTTGAGAGGTTTTTGACCATGT
>NW_006160229.1:5907860-5908137 GCF_000334495.1 Tupaia belangeri chinensis
ACGACCCGCAGCCGCCCACAGGGGACCCCAGCGACCCAGCCACTATGCCAACTGCTGGTTTCCATATAGCATGCTTTCATATACATATTATGTAGTACTTACATTTCATTTCTTTTTTTCCCAGCATAAATATACTATATATTAGTCTAGTCAAAGATACTACCATACACATCACCAACAGATAATTTTCCATTTTTTGTCCATTAAATGTTTTGCTTCTTTTTCTCCCCTCCCTCCCACACTGTCTCTAGTACGCTTGGATATATATGTATATACA
>NW_006160229.1:5908276-5920975 GCF_000334495.1 Tupaia belangeri chinensis
CTATCTGCTGGTCCCATGAATATATATATATATATATATATATATACACACACACACACACACACATATATATAATTTTACTTATTATTTTTAATTTGCTATAGGGCACAAGCACTCACCAGAGAGAGAAAGTGAGAAAGCAAGCTGCCGGGTCTGGGACTCAAATCACAGTCAGCAATGTGGGAGTCCAGTGCCTTAACCACCGTGCCACCCGCTGGCCCCTTGAATATATTTTTTAAGTTTCTTTCTTTCTGCCACATGACTCCATCCACTTCCAGCTTCAGCCAGCCCCAGATTACGGCCCACCTACACCCAACACACTCAGGGAGGTCTCCAGATGGGAACTCATATCCTTCCTGAGCAGATCAGTGCAGAACATTGTGTTTACTGCTATGCCACTGTTCAGCCCCTAGAGTTGGCTGAATATTATTAACAGCAGTTGAATTCTGAAGAGATCATTTATGTTGTACATCCATGAGTTTTGTTGAAATCAAACAAAAATAAGAAGATAATGAATTCTTTACTTGTTTTCTAGGATGCAAGGGTTTAAAAGTGAGAGCCATTCTTGGTCCAGATTAGATCTATATTTGGGAACCGCATGAGAGGCTTCTCTATAAAGGCCAGAATAAAGAAATAGACAGCATGTGTGCTTGATATTGTTTTAAGCACCTTATGTGCATGATCACATTTAATCTTTACAGTAAACTTATGAGGGAGGTACTCTATTATTCTGTTTTACAAATGAGGAAATTGAAGTCTCAGAGGGGTTACACAATTTACGCAGGCCACAGTTATCAAAAGGGGTCACCTGGGGCCAGCAGGTGTCATGGTGGTTAAGGGCGCTGGACTCCCACATGCCCAACCTTGGTTCAAATCCTGGACCTGGTGGCTTCCTTTCTCGCTTTCCTTCTCTCTCTCTCTCTCTCTCTCTCTCTCTCTGTCTGTCTCTCTCTAGTCAAATTGGAAAATAATAATAATAAATAAAAGTTAAAATAAAAGAGTTCTTAAAAAAATAAATAAAAGGGGTCACAAATATTTCAGGTCAGGCACACTGACTCTACTATGCTTGATACACAGACTTCTATCCTACGTGTGTTCCTAACTGTCTCATATAAATTATCGTAGAGATGTTGGATCATGATTTGCTGTGACTTACATAATTAGGGAAGTTTTTTATTCTACAAAGGGAATAGGATTCCCTTTTCCCTGCCATTTTTTTAAAACAAATTCCTCATAATCATGGCAACTCCTTTTTTAAAAATTTTATCAGAGGGTGCAGCACTCTCTAGAGAAAGCGAGAGAGCACCCCCCCCCCCCCCCCCATGGAGCATGGTCACACAGTAATCTCTTCTCTATTTATCCCTCCTTTTGGGATTTTGGGCACACATGCACCACCCTATCTAATTAGCGCCCAGCCTCAGGTCACTGTCGCATTTTTCTGACTTTACATCTTCAGAGTGCCAATATTTCTCAAAAGCAACCTTGTTTGCTTACTTAACGTCTCTTGTTCCTACTAGAATCTAAGCTGGGCAAAGGATTTTTGTGTCTTCTGTTCACTGTGCTATCCCAAGTGCCTAGAACAGCCTCTGGCATCTAGTAGGTGCTCAAACAGTTATCAAATGAGTAGAAAATTAAGTACTAAGTTACTTGTTACCTGGATATACATGTAAATTGTAGGAATTTGGAAGAAGAAGAAAGAAATGAAGGAAGGACAATTTTAAAGAAGTCAGGCTTAAATGAGAAGACAGATTCAAACAATGATTCAGAACTTGTTTTATTAGTTTTAGACATGATGATCTTTGATTACCTATGGCTCCTTTAAGTTCTCTGTCAGTTATATTTGAAAAATCAAAATATATCAATGGAGATGCTAATTAAGAAAATCATCTGTTAGCGATAAGGTGTATGGTCATATCTTTGACTGGACTATGCAGTGTATGCATGCTGGGAAAATTCATTTTGTATGCTGTAAAATTATACAGTAACTAAATATCTTAAAAAAGTAAGAAAAATTTTAAAAAGCAAAACAAATGATCTTTTGAAAATTTGCGCTAATTGTCCCTTCCCTAACTTTATCTGTTTTATATAAATAATACTGTTGGCATTTGAGTCAAAATGCTTATTAAGAAATTGATAACTATTGGGTTGACCGAAGAGTCATGATGCATTTTTTGCATAGAAAAACATAGAAAATATACCGTGACTTTTCCAATGACCCAATAATTAGCTGTTCACTAATACTGGGTTGTAAAGAGTCCTCCAAAATTAGTCTCAAATTCTCAGTAAGAGACTGATTTAGTGTAAGAATCACAGACACACTGGCCTGGCAGGTCAAGCAACTGAAAGAAGTGGACCAAAGTAGAACCTTGACAAACTAGAGCACACTCATCCCCAGCATGTGACATGCTGCAGTGTGGCCCTGCCATGCCCAGGTTCATCCACTTTTTCAAGAAAAGGCAGACATCCAGATTTTTATGTGAAGCTGCCTGGTTTTTAAATGTTGGCAACTAATTTAAATAGTTTTAAAATACCACAGGGGCCAAATGAAACATGTCTACAGGCTGAACTTGGCTCTCAGACTGCTGCTCTGGCTTTCTAGTTTCCTCCCAACTTCTCAAATACCTCCAGTCTATGAAATTTCTTTTTAAAACTTGACACAAAGTCTAGGTAAACATTTTAGAACCCTGATTAGCATCGAAATCTTTTTTAAGATCAAAAGAAAATGTTGTTTCAAGTAAAATGAATATTCGCTGTATACTTTGATTCTGGCCAATACACTAGATATTTTAATACAGTTGTTCAGCATTTAATTAAGCAGAAAACAAGGAGAAGCAGCAATTTAAAGGGTGTAGAGTGTATTACTCATGAAGCTTTAAGACCATGATGAAGAAGAAATGAAAATTAATAGCAGAATCTTGTTATTGGCCCTTGAGAAAATTTTAATCTCATTGGATCCAATTTTCAGTTCATTTTAAAAGGGGGAAATTAATACCAGTACCCAGGAATCTTCTATGTCCTTTAGAGAAGGAATTGTAATTAGAGAAAGACCCACTCACCCAAGAAGCATATTAAATACTTTAACTACTAACAGATAAGTTTCTGGAAAAACCAAAGTAAGCAGTTTTGCATGAACTTTTCTTAAGTAGGATGGGTTTGGCTTGGCATTGTTATGATAATGTTAAAGACATTAGGGACCTCAATTGTTTCCACATTACCAAAACATACTAATGAGATAATTTTAAAGTGTTATTACTGTGTAGGCCATTGAAAAACATTGAAATCCTTAAAACAGCAACCTAAGATTACCAATAACCTTTGATTTCAAACTTAGAGGTAGATTATGGTAATTTTTAAAAAAAATCTCCAGACAGTATGTGCAGATGCCAGAGGGAGAGAGGGAGAGAACCCCCCAGTGGGGCATGGTCACACCATAATCCTTTTTCTGCCTTTTCTCCAAACCATCAGGATCCTTAACATGCATACACAAGCACTTCATGTGTTTTTCAAGCCACCAGAGCCAGCATTCAAACTGTGGTTGACCACATGGAATCCAGCACTCACTACACACTGCTTAACCACTATGCTACAGGGCCAACCCAATCATGTTTTTTGAAGTTTGTTCATTTTACTCATGATAGAGAGCATGTGTGCACATGTAAGATAAAAAGAGAGAGAAGCATCTTTGACAGGGTCTCATCACACTGTAATTCCCTTTCTCCAGCCCTCCTTCTCATCAGGATCTTAGGCACAAAAGCATACACCTGATGCGTTACCAAGCTGATCTGGGGATTTTAAAATAAATAAATAAATTATCATTATTATATATTTTTTAAAATTTGCTATAGGGAATGTACACTCACTAGAGAGAGATGGACAGGGAGTAGGGGGAGTGAGAAAGCAAGCCGCCAGGTCCAGGGCTCAAACCACGATCAGCCATGTGAGTCCAGTGCCTTAACCACCATGCCACTTGCTGGCCCCTGACCTGGGGATTTGATCCCCCAGTTAAGCCATGTGGCTTTCAGCACTGAAATTCAGTTTGCTATTACTGGCTGCACCACTAGTTTGACCCAATCATAATGATTATTCTTTCCTCTTTTAAATATATTATACTAGCAATCTGAATCTAAAATTAAGAAAACAATTTCATTTATGATAACATCAAAAAGAATAAAATGCTTGTAAATAAGTGTAATGAAGGAGGTGCAAAACTTGTTCTCTGAAAAGTAAAAATCATTGTTCAAAGAAATTAAAGGAGACTCAATAATTGGAGAGGTGTATCACTTCATAAGGCAGAAGATTTAACATTATTAAGATGGCAATACTCTCTCAAATTATCTACAATTCAATGCAATCCCTATCAAAATTCCAACAGCTATTTTTTTTGCATAAGTGAGAAATTCAATCCTCAAATTTATATGGAATTACATAGGGACCTAAATAAGAAAACAATATTGAAAAAGAAAAATAAGATTGAAGGACTCAACACTTCACAATGTCAGAACTTCTATAAAGTGAAAATAATCAAAATGGTGTGGTACTGTCATAAGGATAGAAATATAAACCAATGAAATAGAACTGATAGTCCAGAAATGAAGCCATATATCTGTATCAACTATTTTCAACATGAGTGCCAAGTATATTCAGTGGGAAAAGAACAGTCTCTTCAACAAATGGTATTGGGACAAATGGATAATCCCAAGTAAATGGATGAAGTTGGATCCCTACTTCACGTCATATATAAAAATTAATTGAAAAATGTATCAGAGACCTAAGTGTAAGAGCTAAATTATAAAACTCTTAGAAGAAAATATTGGCATGTATCTTGTAGATCTTGGGTTAGACAAAACCTTCTTAGATATGACACCAACGACACAGTGACAAAAGAAAAAAAGAGATAAATTGAATTTCATCCAAAGTAACAACTTTTGTGCTTCAAAGGACACTATCAAGAAAGTAAAATAAAACAACCACAAGATGTGATAAAACATTTGTGGATTATATATCTGCGAAGGTACTCATACACAAAGAACAATTACAACTCAATCATAAAAAGCAGTATGTCAATTAAAAATGTGCAAAGGACTTGAATAAACATTTCTCTGCAGGAAATATACAAACAGACAATAAGAAAATGAAAAGATGCTCAACATCTCTCATTGTTAGGAAAATGCTTATCAAAGCCACAATGAGATGCCACTTCACACCCATCATGATGGTCGAGAGAGAGAGAGAGAGAGGAGATGAGAGAGAGAACAAAACAAACAAACAAAACTCAGAAAACAGAAAATAGTAAATGTTAGTGAGATTGTGGAGAAATTGAAACTCTAATACATTGTTGATGAGAATGGCAAATGATCCAATTGCTATTGAAAAGAGTATGGTGGTTCCTTGAAAAAATTGAAACTAGAATTGCCATATTGTTCAACTATTCCACTTCTGGGGATATTCTCCAAAGAACTGAAAGTAAGTTCTCAAAGAGATAGTTGTATATTCATATTCATAGCAATATCATTCTATATTGGCAAAACATGGAAGCAACTCAAGTGTCATAAATGGATGAATGGATAAACAAAATCTGGTATATACATAAAATGAAATATTATTCAGCTTTAAGAAGAAAGGAAATTCTGACATGTGCTACAACATAGATGAATTTGAGAATATCAAGTGAAAAAATCCACTCACAAAAAAGACAAATACTGTATGATATACATACAGTACCTAGAGTAACCAAATCCAAAGAGACAGAAAGTAAAATGATGGTTACCAGAAACTGGGGGAGGGGAAGTTATTGTTTAATGAGTGTACAGTTTCATTTTTACAAGATGAAAAAAGAGTCCTGATGATGGATGGTGATGATGTTTGCACAATGTTGTTAATAAGTTTAATGCCACTGAATTGTATGTTTTAAATGGTTAATGTGATAACTTTTATGTTCTGTGTATTTTACCATCATTAGAAATATCTTTTTAACATTGGCAAAGGATTTGAATAGATAGTTCTCCAAACAAGATATACAAATAGCCAATAGCACATAAAAAGATGCTGAAAATCATTGATCACTAGGGAACTGCAAATCAAAACCATAATGAGATACTATTTTACACTTATTAAGATAGCTATAATACAAAATACAGACAGTGGCAAATGTTAACAATGTTGTAGAGAAATTGGAACCTTTGTATATTATTGGTAGAATTGGTAAATGGTGCAGCCACTTGGAAAAGAGTTTGATGGGTCTCAAAAAATTTACCATGGGGTTACCATATGTCCCAGCAATTCTAGGTATAAAGCCAAGAGAAATGAAAACATATGTCCAAAAATAATATTCATAACATTATTCATAATAGCTAAAAAGTGGAAACACCCAAATGTCATTCAACTGATGAATGGATTAGGTATGGTATGTTTGTACAATTAGGCTATTATTCATCAATAAAAAGGAATGAAGAATTGGTACAAGTGGCAACATGGATGAACTTTGAAAATACTGTGAAGGGAAAAAAAGTCAGTCATAAAACATCATATATTTATGGTTCCATTTATATTAAATGTTCAGAATAGGCTAATCTTTAGGGACAGAAAGTAGATAAGTGGTTGTGGTTGCCAGGGGCAGGGGAGAAGGGGTAAATGGCAAGTGTCTAATAATGGCTGCAGTTTTTCTTTCAGGGGGATGAGGAAAACATTCTAAAATTGATTGTGGTGATGGTTGCACAGTACTATGAATACACTTTAAATGGATACATTGTATATTATATAAAGTGTATCTCAGTAAAACTGTTCAATGTGATGCTATTCTTCCACACTTACAGAAATTGAACATTTATTTATTTCACAGACATTGATAGAGTCTATATGCCATGCCATGCACTGTGCTAAGTGCCATTAAAGCCAAAAAATTTATATTGAACATCATTACTGTCTGAGAGTTTATGGCTTAGTACATGTGCATCAATGACTACAATACATGGAAGAAAAAGAAAATTGAGCCCAGAGAGGCACCAAAAGTTATAATGTGGATAAGAATAAGCCTTTGTTTTACTTTTAAAAAATTTATTTCTTCCATTAGAGAGAGAGAGAGAGTTAGACCAACAGGCATTCCCAACAAGGTCCTCGTACCATGATCTACCACCAGTCTCAGCCAGCCTAGATCATGGGCATCAGCGTGCAAGCCTTATGTGCTCAGGGAGGTCCCAAGATGTGAACCCAGAACTTTCCTGTGTAGTCTAACATTACAGAACATTGCATTACTGCTGTACCACTGTCTGACTCCAAGAACAATTCTTAATGGACAAGATGCCATTTGGGGCTTTGGAGGGTAGTGGGATTTCAACATATAATTCAGTGAGAAAGGTAATCTGGCTGTGTGTGGGGAAGGGTGGAAAGTGAATAGCAACGTACAGGAAAAACAATGAAAATTAGAAGCATTCGTTGTTTTTAGGAAATGCCAATTATCACAGTGGCAACAAATGGGGTAATATGGACTCCCTAAGGCAGTGTAGGTAGGTTAGGCTATACCCTGGAGGACATTGAGTGTCATAATTAAGAGCTTAGACTTCCCTCACTGGGCAAGAGAGAAACGTGACGGCGTTTGAACAGGGAGTTACTGTGCTTTAGATGATATCTTTACTCCCACCCTCCTCCCACTCCCACTCTCATCCTGAACTACACAGTGCTCACTACACATCTCCTCATCAGGTGAGACATCTGAGCAAACAAATTCAAGAGGCTCATGACTTGAAGATACCAGGCACGGAAGAGGTTGTAATTTCAGCACAACAACGAAAGGAGATCTTAAAACCTCCAGAAAACCAGTTACATAGGATACAAAAGAGAATTCAAACGCTATCTGACTTCTGAAGAGCAAGATGTTACAAGATGCCACAAGATAATTGAACAATGCCATAAAAATGGGAAGAAAAATTATACTCAACCCATAATTCTATTTCCAAGTACAATACTAACTGAATGGCTAGGTTAAAGACTGTTTTAGTCCATTTTCTGTTGCTATAACCAAATACTGCAGACTAAGTAATTTATAAAGAAGTTTATTTAGCTCATGGTTCTGGAGGCTAGGAAGTTTAAGAGCATGATGCAGGCATCTAGTGAAGACTTGTTGCCTCAAAACATGGCAAAGCACATCACATGGCAAGAGGGAAGGAGTGAGAGAGACAGAGAGAGCTTGCTTTTATAACAAAGCTACTCCTGCAATAATAAGCTCACTTTTGTGATGGCAACATTAATCTATTCATGAAGGCAGAGAGATTATGTTTCCAACACATAAACTTTGGGGAACACAGTTAAATCATAGCAAATAGCTATTCAGAAATGCAAGGGATCAGAACATTTCTCTCCCCTTCATCTTTCTTCGAAATTACTGGAAGGTATGCTCTAGCAAAATAAGAGAATAAAACATGACCGAAGAAGAAATGGAATTCAGGAGAATGGATCCAACCTAAGAGAAAGGTTTGGGAAAGGCTCAGGATGACAAATGTGCAACAGATCTAAAGAACAAGCAGTCAAGATGGGTGCAAGAAGATGGCAGAGCCTAGGAAGGAGATGACTGAAAAAAATGGGAGAGGACTATTAACAATATTATGGAGAAGGTATAAAGAATTTTATATATGTGGATGATAGATAACAACAAAAAGAATTAGCGATTCAAGAAAAAATATATTATGAGAAAAATAAAATCAGGGAGTACTACTGGACCACCCACAATAAATTATAATAATCTAGTTGTATCATATACACACTTGTCTTATTTTAAAATATAATTAAAATCCAATACAATGATATAGTATAAGATTCTTAGATCTGTGTCTCTCTTGTGCTCTTTGAGTATAACAAGAAAACAATACATGGTGGGGACCCGATGGTGGTGCAGCAGTAACACAACACTGAGAGGCTGACCCACATGGGAAGGTTCCAGGTTCATGTCTGGAGACTTCCCTGAACCACCAGGCATGTGTGTGCCCATGATCTGGGGCTCACTAAAGCTGGGAGTGGATCCAGCCTCCTTCACCACCAGTATAGAAACTCTGTTGGGGTGCTGTCTTTCTGTCTCTCTCTCTCATGAAAGAAATAATAAATAATAAACAGCAAGGTCAGCAGATGGCATGGCAGTTAAGGTGCTGGACTACTACATGGCCAACCATGGTTTAGGTCTCGATAATCACACTGGGTATGTGTGGGCACATGCCCAAAATCCTCAGAAGAGAACGGAAAAGGGATTTCACAGTGGCCATTCCCCCTGGGGAGATGATTTCTCACTTTCCCTCTCTTTGTCTCTCTCTGGTGATTACATAGGCCCTATGGAAAAACCTAAAAAACAAAACAAACAAACCCAAAACAACAAAACCCCACAGCAGGTGTCTGAAATTGAGGAGTCTAAAAATACCAGTGAAATCATTCTGGAAATAAATATAGTCATTATTATGAAAAGAAACACCTAAAAGTGTTTGTGGAGTAGAACTAGAGTAAGGTAAAGGTTGAGTAGGGGAACTGTAGTTTTTCATTAAATGAAGTGACATCAAAAGTTTGTGGAAAATTGGGACCAGCAGTTAGCGTAATGGCTATGTTGCTGGACTCCCACGTAGTCGACCGCGGTTCGAGTCCCGGACCCGGTGGCTTAAACTCACGCCGGGCGCGTGTGCGTGCGTGCCCAAGATCCCGAGAGGAGAATGGAGGAGAAGGGATTGCGGCGTGGCCATCCCCCCTGGGGGATGCTATTCTTCCACACTTACAGAAATTGAACATTTATTTATTTCACAGACATTGATAGAGTCTATATGCCATGCCATGCACTGTGCTAAGTGCCATTAAAGCCAAAAAATTTATATTGAACATCATTACTGTCTGAGAGTTTATGGCTTAGTACATGTGCATCAATGACTACAATACATGGAAGAAAAAGAAAATTGAGCCCAGAGAGGCACCAAAAGTTATAATGTGGATAAGAATAAGCCTTTGTTTTACTTTTAAAAAATTTATTTCTTCCATTAGAGAGAGAGAGAGAGTTAGACCAACAGGCATTCCCAACAAGGTCCTCGTACCATGATCTACCACCAGTCTCAGCCAGCCTAGATCATGGGCATCAGCGTGCAAGCCTTATGTGCTCAGGGAGGTCCCAAGATGTGAACCCAGAACTTTCCTGTGTAGTCTAACATTACAGAACATTGCATTACTGCTGTACCACTGTCTGACTCCAAGAACAATTCTTAATGGACAAGATGCCATTTGGGGCTTTGGAGGGTAGTGGGATTTCAACATATAATTCAGTGAGAAAGGTAATCTGGCTGTGTGTGGGGAAGGGTGGAAAGTGAATAGCAACGTACAGGAAAAACAATGAAAATTAGAAGCATTCGTTGTTTTTAGGAAATGCCAATTATCACAGTGGCAACAAATGGGGTAATATGGACTCCCTAAGGCAGTGTAGGTAGGTTAGGCTATACCCTGGAGGACATTGAGTGTCATAATTAAGAGCTTAGACTTCCCTCACTGGGCAAGAGAGAAACGTGACGGCGTTTGAACAGGGAGTTACTGTGCTTTAGATGATATCTTTACTCCCACCCTCCTCCCACTCCCACTCTCATCCTGAACTACACAGTGCTCACTACACATCTCCTCATCAGGTGAGACATCTGAGCAAACAAATTCAAGAGGCTCATGACTTGAAGATACCAGGCACGGAAGAGGTTGTAATTTCAGCACAACAACGAAAGGAGATCTTAAAACCTCCAGAAAACCAGTTACATAGGATACAAAAGAGAATTCAAACGCTATCTGACTTCTGAAGAGCAAGATGTTACAAGATGCCACAAGATAATTGAACAATGCCATAAAAATGGGAAGAAAAATTATACTCAACCCATAATTCTATTTCCAAGTACAATACTAACTGAATGGCTAGGTTAAAGACTGTTTTAGTCCATTTTCTGTTGCTATAACCAAATACTGCAGACTAAGTAATTTATAAAGAAGTTTATTTAGCTCATGGTTCTGGAGGCTAGGAAGTTTAAGAGCATGATGCAGGCATCTAGTGAAGACTTGTTGCCTCAAAACATGGCAAAGCACATCACATGGCAAGAGGGAAGGAGTGAGAGAGACAGAGAGAGCTTGCTTTTATAACAAAGCTACTCCTGCAATAATAAGCTCACTTTTGTGATGGCAACATTAATCTATTCATGAAGGCAGAGAGATTATGTTTCCAACACATAAACTTTGGGGAACACAGTTAAATCATAGCAAATAGCTATTCAGAAATGCAAGGGATCAGAACATTTCTCTCCCCTTCATCTTTCTTCGAAATTACTGGAAGGTATGCTCTAGCAAAATAAGAGAATAAAACATGACCGAAGAAGAAATGGAATTCAGGAGAATGGATCCAACCTAAGAGAAAGGTTTGGGAAAGGCTCAGGATGACAAATGTGCAACAGATCTAAAGAACAAGCAGTCAAGATGGGTGCAAGAAGATGGCAGAGCCTAGGAAGGAGATGACTGAAAAAAATGGGAGAGGACTATTAACAATATTATGGAGAAGGTATAAAGAATTTTATATATGTGGATGATAGATAACAACAAAAAGAATTAGCGATTCAAGAAAAAATATATTATGAGAAAAATAAAATCAGGGAGTACTACTGGACCACCCACAATAAATTATAATAATCTAGTTGTATCATATACACACTTGTCTTATTTTAAAATATAATTAAAATCCAATACAATGATATAGTATAAGATTCTTAAAACGTTGTCTTCTTTGTGCTATAGTATAAGATTCTTAGATCTGTGTCTCTCTTGTGCTCTTTGAGTATAACAAGAAAACAATACATGGTGGGGACCCGATGGTGGTGCAGCAGTAACACAACACTGAGAGGCTGACCCACATGGGAAGGTTCCAGGTTCATGTCTGGAGACTTCCCTGAACCACCAGGCATGTGTGTGCCCATGATCTGGGGCTCACTAAAGCTGGGAGTGGATCCAGCCTCCTTCACCACCAGTATAGAAACTCTGTTGGGGTGCTGTCTTTCTGTCTCTCTCTCTCATGAAAGAAATAATAAATAATAAACAGCAAGGTCAGCAGATGGCATGGCAGTTAAGGTGCTGGACTACTACATGGCCAACCATGGTTTAGGTCTCGATAATCACACTGGGTATGTGTGGGCACATGCCCAAAATCCTCAGAAGAGAACGGAAAAGGGATTTCACAGTGGCCATTCCCCCTGGGGAGATGATTTCTCACTTTCCCTCTCTTTGTCTCTCTCTGGTGATTACATAGGCCCTATGGAAAAACCTAAAAAACAAAACAAACAAACCCAAAACAACAAAACCCCACAGCAGGTGTCTGAAATTGAGGAGTCTAAAAATACCAGTGAAATCATTCTGGAAATAAATATAGTCATTATTATGAAAAGAAACACCTAAAAGTGTTTGTGGAGTAGAACTAGAGTAAGGTAAAGGTTGAGTAGGGGAACTGTAGTTTTTCATTAAATGAAGTGACATCAAAAGTTTGTGGAAAATTGGGACCAGCAGTTAGCGTAATGGCTATGTTGCTGGACTCCCACGTAGTCGACCGCGGTTCGAGTCCCGGACCCGGTGGCTTAAACTCACGCCGGGCGCGTGTGCGTGCGTGCCCAAGATCCCGAGAGGAGAATGGAGGAGAAGGGATTGCGGCGTGGCCATCCCCCCTGGGGG
>NW_006160229.1:5921646-5922466 GCF_000334495.1 Tupaia belangeri chinensis
GAGAGCGCGTGCCCTTAAAGCAAAACCTGTTCAAAAAAAAAAAAAAAATCGTCCCAGGCACATGTGGATACAGGGCCAAGATCCCAGGAGGAGAATGAAGAGACCGCTTTGTGGCCATCCCCCCCGGGAGGTGATTTTTCACTTGCCCTCTCATTGTCTCTGTACCCCCCAACCCCAGTAGCACACAGCACACACATCCTTAGGCAAAAACCCCTTTTAAAATTAAAAACTTAAATAAAAATGCCTTCATTGGGGCCAGCAGATGGCATGGCAGTTAAGGTGCTGGACTACTACATGGCCAACCATGGTTTAGGTCTCGATAATCACACTGGGTATGTGTGGGCACATGCCCAAAATCCTCAGAAGAGAACGGAAAAGGGATTTCACAGTGGCCATTCCCCCTGGGGAGATGATTTCTCACTTTCCCTCTCTTTGTCTCTCTCTGGTGATTACATAGGCCCTATGGAAAAACCTAAAAAACAAAACAAACAAACCCAAAACAACAAAACCCCACAGCAGGTGTCTGAAATTGAGGAGTCTAAAAATACCAGTGAAATCATTCTGGAAATAAATATAGTCATTATTATGAAAAGAAACACCTAAAAGTGTTTGTGGAGTAGAACTAGAGTAAGGTAAAGGTTGAGTAGGGGAACTGTAGTTTTTCATTAAATGAAGTGACATCAAAAGTTTGTGGAAAATTGGGACCAGCAGTTAGCGTAATGGCTATGTTGCTGGACTCCCACGTAGTCGACCGCGGTTCGAGTCCCGGACCCGGTGGCTTAAACTCACGCCGGGCGCGTGTGCGTGCGTGCCCAAGATC
>NW_006160229.1:5922562-5940166 GCF_000334495.1 Tupaia belangeri chinensis
TTTTCTGCTTCGTGGGGGGGGGAATTTGCCCTAAAGAAAAAACCCCCCAAAAAAAAAAAAAAAAAAAAGTTTGTGGAAAATGGAATTAACGTACGAGTTTATTTTGGTACAAAAACTTTTGAAATTCATGCATAGTTTTTTCATAATATGCATCTTTATGAATTTCTTGAAGACCCCTCGTGTGACTTGATTCTGAATTGTTTTCTTAGAACATTAATATATCCTATTAATATATTAAATTACTCAATTATAAAAAAGAAATTACACTAACTCTGGAAGTGCTGTGAAGGTTGATTTGGAGAGGGTAGAAACTTAATTAGCAGGATAATGTCTTTAAAGGGGGGACTGGATGGTGGGACAGTGGTAATACAACGCAGTTCCAAACTGACTGGGAAGGTTCTGGCTTCCAGAACCTTCGCTGGGTACATTGTGTGCCCAAGAGCCAGGTTGGCTGGGACTGTTGTTATTTCGACTAAAGACCCTGTTGAGATTGTCTATCTCTCTGTCTCTCTCATGGAAGAAAGAAATAAATGAACTAAGAAAGAGAGTGCGAGAGAGAGGTAATAAGGGGCTGAACTAGGCTGGTTAGGCAAACAAACAATCAGATTTAATCAGTTCATAGCCAAACATGATTTGAGTCCCGAACCTGGCTGCTTGAAAATCATGCCAAGCACATGTGCTTGGATCCCCAAAATCCAGAAAAGAGAATGTCTCTCTCTCATGAGTGCACATGGCCTATGGCAAAGTCCTAAAATAATAATAATAATAAACTAAGATCAGTTACATACTGCCCCCTTCTAAAGAGGATGTGGAGTGAGTCAAGTCAACCTACAATTATAACAGGATTTTAAAATTCAATAGGTGAAATTTGTGATCAAGGGAAAATACGGGCAGGAAAATAAAATAAAAGTAAAGTTAAAACAGTATGCCGAAATGCTACAAGTAAATCCCAAACCTGGCTCTGGACTTCCTGATGGACAAAGGAAAAAAGGAATCAAGACCAAGTTCACATTGTCTGTAAAAGAAACCATACTCTTCCTTAAGATAAATGCAGCTTTTCCTAGTACAAGAGACTGAGGAAAATTTCTCTTATGGTTTCTATTAAGTTGAGGATATTGCACTCGAGAAGACCTATGCATTTCCTAAAAAGCAGCTTTATTGAGGTATATTCACATACCAAAAAATTCACTCATTTTAAGTGTACAATTCCCTGTCTTCTTAAAGGATTCTACATAAAAACTCAGGACCAGCAGTTGGTGTAATGGCTATGTCTCTGGACTCCCATGTAGTTGACCACAGTTTGAGTCCCAGACCCAGTGGCTTAAACTCACGCTGGGCATGTGTGCATGTGTGCATGCGTGCCCAAGATCCCAAGAGGAGAATGGAGGAGAAGGGATTGCGGCGTGGCCATCCTTCCGGGGGGGGGGTGATTTCTCGCCTTCTGTCTGTCTGTCTCTCTCTGTCTTTCTGGCAAGCACATGCTCCCTATAGCAAACCCCCCCCCAAAAAAAAAAGAATTCTACATAAAAACAACCAAGGAAGTTTTGTAATCAGAGGACAGAGTTCTTATATTTCCTTCAGATAAAGTGATTCATATGGTTAATTCATATGGTTAAAAAGCTCTGCAATTGTTAGCCTACTCTTTCTAATTCTAATCTTAGTAAGTATAGTATTAGGTCTGTTTTGTAAGATGGAGAGCCTAAGGATGAGCAATGTTGAGCAATTTAGCTGAAGTCAGACATGGAGCCAGGAGTAGACTGGAAACTGGAATGTTACACGAGGCATATTCTGATTCCAATTGCTTAATATGGGTTGATTTTCCTTGTGTACAGATTGCTACTCTTGCGGTGTGTTCATCTCACTCAATTGAAGTCCAGAAATGCGAAAAGAGTCCAGGAATTCAAACACTCTTAAGGCTCTATTTCAAATTGCTAAACACAGATTAAGTGTAAGTAATACATTCCAACATTCTAAATGAAGAAATAAGATGTTTGCTTTTTTATTTTTAGATAAACATATGAAAAAATGTGTTCTGAACATTTAAAAAGTAGGTAGAACATTCCATCAGATTAGTTCAGACATCAGTTTCTCAGAATATTGCTAACTGTTGGTTAATGACATGTGGCCCAACAGAAATATATAGATAACAGATCACAAGCAGAATGTGAAATATGCAGATATTATTGCAAAAGATCTTGCTCTTTTCCAGAAGCATATTAGCAGATGAATAACATAATGTCCAGAAGATTTGTAAATTCATCCTCTTTGTTTATCCAGAAGTTTTGAGCTCCTTGTAAAGTATCCTACAGAGCCAAGCAGGGATTTGGCCATTCTGGAGCCCACAGCCCTGGAGCATATGTTTATGATCTCTCCAGACTCCAGCCAGCATGGACTAAGAGCTGGAGAGGAACAGGAAGGCCAAAAGGTGCTCGTTTGGATTTTCTAAGAACCTAAGACAGTGCTGGTAACATCATAGGTGTTTCATAATTGGATTTTAACCTGAAGACAATGAATGGGAAAGTTTTTTTATTTTATTTTTTATACATTAATTTTCTTTCATGTCAGAGGGCGCTCATGTGTACATGTATGCTAGAGAGAGAATGAGTACCTCCTAATGGGGCCTAGTCATGCTGCAGTCATTTTTCTTTCAATTCTCCATCTCATCAGGATCCTGGGCATGCACACATGTGCCAGGCATGTCTTTCTAGCCAATGGGCCAGGGACTCAAACTCTGGTTGGATATGTAAGATCCAGCTTCCTCTGTGTAGTGCTTAAGTGCTAAGGCCAACTCTAAAATATTTGTTGTTGTTATGTATAAAGCTTGGTGAACTTTCACAACCTGACCACACCTATGTTACCAGTTACTTTTCCAGTGGAGGATTTTTAACAAGGGAATGAACAAAAATGAGTAAGGCCTGCCTTGGACCATGGAGAAAAACACAGTCCAGTAGGCAAGAACAAAACAACCACATTGTAATCCATGTGCTGAGGGCTCTAATAGAAGTATGTGCATGGTACCTAGGGATATGGTGAGGCAAGTGGCTCCCTTTATCTTGAGTGTTGTTGAAATCTTCTCAGGGAGGGAACATTTCAGATGGGTCTTAGAGGACAATAGCTTGTCAGTAAAAGGGTGGAGACAGCACTTGGCATATGGAAAGAATAGTGTGGACAAAGGCAAATCTGGGAGAACTGTGAGAAGGATAATGTGGCAGGAACACTGGGGACTAGAACATTCCCCTGTTGACAACTCAGCCCTCCCTATCAATACTCTTTTTTCCTTCTCCCCTCACGGTTCAACTTCTGCAAAGAATCATGTACTTACACTGCCTCTTCCTCATCTCCTCCTGTCCATTCCTCAACCCACTCCAATCTATCCTCCAGACTCTACTAAAAATCCTCTTGCTTTGATGTTGCCAAATCAAAGGAACACTCGTCTTTCCTCAAATTAGCTAGCTTTTCAGCAATAACCAAAAGTTAGTCATTCTCTTTCTCAGTGCAATCACTTTTCTTTGTTTTTGTGACATTCCGCGTTCTTGTGCTTCTACAGTTATTTGCTGGATCTTCCTCTATTCAGGCAAAGAAAAAATATAATAACACCTGAAAAGTGTTTAGAATAGTTCATGGTAAACAGTAAGCACTCAATAAATATTATCTATCATTAATTCTGGTTTCCTGGCAGCATCTTTTGCATTTTTCTGGTCTTGATACTGGTTTACTATGTTTTAGTTTAGTTTACTTTTGTTTTGCCATAGAGCATGCATGCTTGCCAGAGCGAGACAGAGAGAGAGTGAAAGCAAGAACTCATCCCTCCAGAGGGATGACCACTTGCCAACCCCTGTTCTACTAACTTTTTAAAAGAATTACTTATTCCATTTTATTTACTATTTTTTTTATTTTGCTATAGGGCACATGTGTTCACCAGAGAGAGACAGAAGGAGATGAGGGGAAACTGAGAAAGAAAGCCACCAGGTCTGGGACTCGAACCACAGTCGATTATGTGGGAGTCCAGGGCTTTAACCACTACGCCACCTGCTGGTCCCTCTAACTTTTTTTGAAAAGAGAGTTATATGTAAGATTCTCAGCACCATTCTCTTTTACTCTGTTGTGTTATATTGTTCCATAACTTATTTGTTATGTTTATGTGAATTCTTGTATTTGTCAGTCATTTTTCTGATCCCCTTCCTCCCCAGCCTCTGGCAACTCCCATGCAACCTCTGGTAACTGCAGTTGCCCTCTTCTTGCCATTATTAATCATCAAGGAAATGCAAACTAAAACTTCAATGAAATATTTCATACCTCCCAGATTGTCTAAAATTAAAACTATAGACAGCATAAAATATTAGCAAGGATATGGAGTAATGAGAAACTTCACACATTGTTTGGGAGAATTTAAAATGGTAAACCACTTTGGTAACTGTTTAGCAGATACTTATAAAATTAAATCTACCTTATGACCTAACAATTTCACTCATAGGTTTTATCCAAGTAAACATTTGTCCACGAAAAGATTCACATAAGAATGTTTATAGCAGCCTTATTCACATAGTCAAAACCTATATATGGGGGACAAAAACATACATAATCCATGGAAGAAAGGGGCAAATGATGATAAATTAATATGATGAGACACTGGGACCAGTAGTTAGCGTAATGGCTATGTTGCTGGACTCCCACGTAGTCGACCGTGGTTCGAGTCCCAGACCCGGTGGCTTAAACTCACGCCGGGCGTGTGTGCCTGCGTGCCCAAGATCCCGAGAGGAGAATGGAGGAGAAGAGATTGTGGCGTGGCCATCTCCCCTGGGGGGTGATTTCTCGCTTTCTGTCTCTCTGCCTCTCTCTATCTGTCTGGAGAGCACACGCGCCCTATAGCAAAAACCTCTTCAAAAAAAAAATATGATGAGATACTACTCACCAGTGAAAAGAGCCTACCACTGTTACATGCAAGAACATAGAGGCAGGCATAAGTGTAACCTAACCCCAGAATAACTTAGATTTTTTTTTTTTTAAAAAAGGTAAGTATCAGCAAGGCTGTGGTGAAAGGAGAACTTTCCTACACTGTTGATGGGAATGTAAATTAGTACGACCACTGTGGAGAACAATATGGAGGCTCCTCAAAGACCTACAGATAGAACTACCATATGATCCGGCAATTCCACTCTGTATCTACCCAAAGGATAGTAAAATGCTTAGTCGAAAAAGTGCTTGCACATCTATGTTTATTGTGATATTATTCATAAGTGCTCAGACATGGAACCAATCCAAATGTCCCGAAACAGATGAAAGGATTGAAAAAGTGTGGCACATATGCACTATGGAACACTGCTCAGCCATAAAAAAATAATATCCTGGCATTCGATAGAAAGTGAACAAATATGGATGATTTACTGCTGAATGATGCAAGCCAGGCTATGAAAGAGAGATATTTTATGTCTCCACTTAATATATACTGACTGTCTGCACTCTACGGCAGAAACTGAAAGATTAGAGGATACAGAAGCATTGAAAACAGTTATGAACACAAAAGACAACGTGGGAAGAGGGTGGAAGATGGGGGAGAGTGAGAGGAAAGGAATCAAGGAGAAAAATAGAGAGGCAAGGCATTTAAGGGACACAAAAATGGAGGATTGTCTGTTAATGTGTATGGAATCTTCAACTGGACTGGTCGGAAGTGTGTTCATGTTGGGTAAATTTATTTTATAAGCTGTAGTGATGTATAGTAATTGAATGTATAAAATAAATTAAAATATGTTTAAATCCCAAAGCTTGAAACAACAACAAATAGAACTCCAACTATCTGATTGCTATCAGTACTTGAATTGTTAAATAGGTTTCTCCAACTGAAACCTATCTTTTAGAGAGATTTTTGCTATAGGGTGCGTGTGCTCACCAGAGAAACAGAGAGACAGAAAGCAAGAAATCACCCCCTGGGGAGTGTGACGGCCATGCCACAACCCCATTTCGTCCATTATCCTCTTGAGATTTTGGGCATGTACCATGCACATGCTCCTGGTGTGAGTTTTAAATCGCTGGGTCTAGGGGATTTACGTGGGAGTCCAGTGATATAACCATCATGCCATCTGCTGATCTCCTGAACTCAGATTTTGAGTAGTCGTCTCAAAATCCTGACACCTTGAAGAAAATAAAATAAGGCCATGTGATAGACAGTGACTGAGTACAAGACTAATTGAGATACTGTAACTAGAGAGCCATGCAGTGAGCTGAGGGAAGAATATTCCAGATAGAGGGAAAGCAAATGCAATGACAAAAATAGAAATGAACTTGTTGTGTGCTTAGTGAGCAAGAAGAAAGTGCTGAGAGATATCAAGCAGGTAGGGTCTTCTAGGCAATGGGAAGGAGCTTTGATTTTATTCTGAGTGTGATGAGAAGGCACTGGAGGGTTGTAAGCAGGTGCATGGCATGACTTGATTTACATTATACAGGATCACTCTGACTGCTCTGTGGAAAATAGATATGGGATTTGGAGCATGGGGAACAGTGGAAGCAAAGTAGCCAGTCAGAAGGTGTGTTGGTTATTTCCCTTAACCTTTTCATCTATTCCCTACAGACAACATCTCCAGGGCTCCTTTGTTGCCTGGCTTCTGGTTGACTTTAGCCAATGGAAACACTAGCAGAAGATCAGAAGGTGGGAGAAGATGTCCGTTACCACTGTGCCCATCCCCAGACCCATTTCCTTAATTCCTCAGGTCCTGGCTATGGCTGTTTCTGCAGCTACAGTTCTCATTGCTTGCTCCTGGTGTTTTGCCATGTTTTGGTTACTTTGTTAGCCCTGTCCCATATCTTGGTTAATAGTTGCATCATTAAATTGTTAAGTTCATCTCTTTGGGGTACACCATCTATTTCCTGCAGATACTCTGAATGACCCAGGCAGCTGTTGTAGGCAAAAAGATGATGATGGCTTGAACTACAGTGGTAATGTTGGAGGTAGTAAAAAGAGGACAGATTTGAAATGTATTTTGGAGACAGAAACCATAGGATGTCCTTGTGGATTGGATGTGGAGGATGGGGGAAAGAGAGAAATAGAGGACAATTCCGAGGATCTGGTCTTAAATGATTGGTGGTGCTGTTCACTAAGGCAGGAAATCTGAGGGAGAGGAAGGCTTGTATGGGTGGAGATGGGGGAATCAAGAATGTGCTGTCAGCTATAATAACTTTGAGTTGTTGATTAGACATCCAAATAGAGATGTCATGTAGGCATGTAGACATAGAAGTCGGGAGCTTAGTAGAGATGTTTGGCTAGGGATAGAAATTTGGGAGGCATCAGTGTGTCCTGTTGGGAGCAGCCGAATCTGAGCTGAACAATGGTGACCTTTAAAGACGAACAGAGCACAGATTCTCTTGCTTGGATCTCTCACATGGGCTGATGCTGCACTGCACAGCTGGCGAGGTTCAAGGAAACTACGTTTCAGTCCAAGAAGGCCAGATAGGACTTATTTAGAACTACAGAAGCAAGTTGCTCCACAGCAGCAGTTGATAATAGAAGACACCTGGCTTTACCTTCCGCTTCTCCCTTCCCCCATTGGCATATAAAAGAATAAACTCAGGAAATGGCTCAGTGCCAGCGATTTCCATCAGGAACACCCAGACCGCTGGATACCTGCCTTTCTCTGCTTGTTCGTGAATTCTTTTCAAAATCCAACGCCAGTCCCACTCTGGGGGACTCCCTGCCCCCTTTTTACCTAGCAGGTCTCAGCAGTGTCCTAGTACTTTTTTTTTTTTTTGAGGTGTTTTTGCTATAGGGCATGTGCGCTTGCCAGAAAGACAGAGAGAGACCAAGAGACAGAAAGTGAGACATCGCCCTCCAGTGGGGATGGTCACGCCACAATCCCTTCTCCTCCATTCTCCTCTTGGGATCTTGGGCACGCACACACACGCGCCCGGCATGAGTTTTAAGCCACTGGGTCCAGGACTCGAACCACGGTCGGCTACGTGGGAGTCCAGCAACATAGCCATTATGCTGTCTGCTGGTCCCAGTGTCCCAGCATTTAAAGCTATGGGACAGGATGAGAACCCCTTGTGTGAATCATTAAGGGAAGCAGGGTCTGCCTTCCATGGAGGAAATGGAAAAGGCCAAACACTGACTTTTTCTGACCTCTGGCAGCACAGGCGAGAGCATGTGACCTAGGCTCAGCCAACATAGGACTCCTGTCCAGGACTTTGAATCTGGAGCCAGTCTTGCCAAAAAAGCAAGGGACAATTTTGAATTCATTCTGATAACAGCAGCCTGCAGCATCCATCGCATTGGCAGTGGCTACTGGCATACTACCCGTGGCCAGTGCTGTGGTGCCAGTGTTAGCATTCAGTGCCAGCAGGGTTGGAAGAGGTACCTAACCAGTCTGTTCCCAGAGTGTAGCCTTGGCTGGGACTCTGACCCCTGAGCTTTCCTCCTTCTCCAACTATTTTCTAAGCCTGGTTCACCAGCCTTCTCATCAATTATGCATGCAGCCCTAGGTCCTGCCAATAAAGTTCTTTTCTTAAATTAACCAGAGTTGGTTTCTGTTAGTCATAACTAACACTATTACTACAATGCCTTGAACTTTGTAAGTATGCAACAAATACCTGCCGTATCAATGTCTGACCTGTTTCCCTCTAACTTGAGAAGTTCTGTGCGTTTCCACCATGGCTGCTGTGGTCTAACGACAAGTACATGCTCTTCTTTTGATCGACTGACTGACTTCTTTGGAATTTTCAAAGGGCAAAGACACCAGAGACCAGCAGCTGAAGTAACTGTCATTGCAATCTAACAGGAATGGACATATTGACTCAAGAGTGATGTCAGTTTCCTTCTGAAAATGGCGTTGGGGAGGGATTCTCCTCTGGATCCTGGGGTATTTAATTATGCTCCACATCAACCCACCCATCAGTCCCCATATTTTAAACAACAGTTATATTGGGGTAATCGAGAAAGTCATGACACATCTTTGCATAGAAAAAAATGCATTTTGTCTTTCCTGAAGACCTAATAGAAACTCATGAACTCCTGATTTTAAGATTCATATCCACAGGGGTCAGCAAGTGGCATGGTGGTTAAGGTTCTGGATTCCCACTCAACTGTGCTTTGAGTCCTGAACCTGGTGGCTTGAAAATCACAACAAATAAATAGATGAACAAATAAATGTTAAAATAAATTTTTTTTGCTTTTGTTTTTGTTTTGCTTATAAGCAATGGAAATTTATTTCTCACAGTTCTAGAGGTTCAGAAGTTCAAAATCAAGGCACGGTAGATTTGCTGTCTGATAAGGATCTACTTTCTGGTTCATAGTCAGCACCTTCTCACTGTGTCCTCACATGGTGGAAGGGACAAGGGACTTATCTGGAGTCTCTTTTATAAAGGCACTAATCCCATTCATAAAGGCCCCATCATCATGACCTAATCACCTATCAATGGCTCCATCCCAAATACTATCGCCTTGGGGCTATAATTTCATCATAAAAAAAATCTAGGGGTACACAAGCATTCAGAGAATTAGTCTACTACCAGTTACTCCATCCACAACCAGAACCCAAGTGGGAAGATTTTAAGTTACTGATTCAATTTCTTTAATAGTTATGTAACTACTTAGCCTGCTTCTTGAGTCAAATTTGGTCATTCACATTTTTCTAGGGGTTCATCTAATTCCTATAATGATACATATTCACAACAAAAGCAAGGATACCTTTTTAAATTTATTATTATTAGTATTATTATTATTATTAAAATTTACCCACACCACCTTCCAGTCCACAAGTATCACTTTTTTTCTATGCAATTAGAATAAGGAACTCAGGGCCAGCAGGTGGTGTGGTGGTTAAAGCACTGGACTCCCATATGACTGATTGCCATTCTAGTCCCAGACCTGATGGCTTGCTCTCTCTCTCTCTCTTTCTCTCACTCTCTCTTTCCGTCTCTCTCTGGAGAGAACTAGAACAAATTTAAAAATAATAACAATAATAAAATAAGATTAAATATCAATAACTAATTAGAAAACAATAAAATAATAAGGAACTCACTTTCCACGTCTCAAAACTTCTCAGAGTAATTCAATTCCTCCTTTCCCCTTCAGTGCTTTTAAATGAAAGCCAACTGTTTTCATTGAGGAGACTTAAAGAAATTATTGGGACAGATGGGGTCTCGATCTCCTTTGGTAAAAACAAAAGCATGTGGAATTATCCTTCACTATTTTATTTTTCATTTTATTGATTGTGAGCTGCATTAGGAACCATCTGCTTGGGCTCCTGAAAAGAAACCAACTTTCTGTCTACAGACAACTCCAGACCCAAAGAGAAGGCCAGTTCCTCAGCTGTGGCGAGAACCCAATGCTAGAGAGTGTGCAGTCCATTGGAGCTCTAGTTGTTTGAAAAAATGAAGTCAGCAGATGGAGAAATAAGATCATTTTAAAAGGATCGATACATCTGAGACTAAATCCTGTCAGTTCCATTTTAATAATTCTCCTATACCTACACCCTCCTTCCCATCTCCATCTGGTCTTAGCCACTGCTTCTCAAACATTAATTTGCACACCAACTACTCAGAGATCTTGTTGTAATGGAGATTCTGACTCAGCAAGTGTTGTGAGATCCTGCTGGTTTAATAAAATCTCAGATGATGTAGGTACTGCTGGCCTTGGACCACAGTTTGAGTAGTCATGGTCTAGCCAATGCGACAAGTCTTTCCTAGGTAGTTACAGCAGCTTCCTAACTGGAAGAGCATGTGCACATGCATAAGATGAAAGTGAGAAAGAGACAGAATCCCCAGTGGTGCCTGGAAAATATTTTTTTCCTCCAATTCTCCATCATGTCAGGATCCTGGGTACATGCATAAGCACCCAGCATGTAAACTACTGGGGCCAGGCCTCAAACCCTGGTCAGCCATGTGGGATCCAGCTTTCTCAGCACAGAGCTTAACCTTTGGGCTACAGGGTTGATATTACTTTCAGTTATTCTTCAAAGAGAAGGCAAGGCAATAGAGATGGATAGGGAAAAGTGCTGTTTAGGATGGTGAGGAAAGGCCTCTTGGATAAGATGGTTATTTGGGCAGAGTACTGAATGAAGTAAGGGAGCAAACCATGCAGGCAGCAAACCATGTACCAATGCTCTAGACAGAGGGACTGGCAAGTGTGAAACCCATGAAAACAGGGTAAGCTGGACATTGTTTTAAAATTTGCTATAGGGTATGTGTGCTTGCTACAGAGAAATGGGGGAGGGGGGACATGATAAAGCACCCCCTCGGGAGGATGGGCATGCCACAATCCCTTCTCCTCCATTCTTTTCTCGGGATCTTGGGCACGCACACACACGCGCCCAGCGTGAGTTTAAGCCACCGGGTACAGGACTCAAACCATGGTTGACTACATGGGAGATCAGCAACATAGTCGTTATGGCAACTGCTGGTCCCTAACAGGACCACTTTCAAACATGAAGAAGATCATGGATTAAGTTGGAATGGTTTTCTTACATTCTACACCCACTGTGTAATTAAGTATGGTGAGTACCAAGAGCTATTGCTTACTGCACCCTTTCCACGGGCTAGTTATCTCTAATGCTCATAACAACTCCATAAAGAGGATACCAATTATATAAATGAAGCAACTGGGCCCATGGATAAATAACTTGCCAGAGGTCCTGCAGCAGTAATATGGGGATCTGCCTAACAGCCAAGCTGGTGCCATTTCTGCTATATTTTATCATATATCCTAGTAGTTTTTAAAAAAAGAGTATTCAATAATGTGAAAGCCTTTTGGTAGAGGGGGTGGAGAAATAAGACATTCTCATAGCTGACATGGTTTTTTAAAAAAAAGTCATGGTATACAGGTTAAAAGCACAAGAAATAACCAGAGCTTAAATGCCAGTTCTAAGAGCTTGATGTCACGATGCCTCCCTGCCTCCTCTCCTGTAAACATATATTCTGAATGAGAAATTGGATAGTTGGTATATTAGTTTCCTTTGGCTGCTGTAACAAATGACTACAAATTGGATGACTTAAAATAATAGAGATTTACTCTTTCACAGTTTCCTTCTATATAACTCCAATATCTGCCTCCATCTTCACATTTGTCATTAGGGCCCATCCAGGATCCAGAGTGAGCTCATCTCTAGACCCTTAATTACACCTGCAAAGACCCTTTCTCAAATAAAATTATACTCACAAGTTCTAGAGATTAGGAGATAGACCTTTTTTTTTTTTTTTGCAGGGCTGGGGATGGGGGAAAACCATTCAACCAACAGTTCGCGACATGAAACTGGGAGATTCTTGGTTCTCCCATGACCATTCCTGGGCTAGTACTGCCCTAACAGTGCCCTGATAGGCCTATCACCCCAGGACTGAAGCCTATAGCACAAGCTTTTACCATCCCTGTGACCCATACTCCCTTGTTCCTACTAATAAAAATTCCTCAGTTTTTCTTTTTTTAAATAATTATTTTATTAATTCATTATTATTATTATTTAATTTGACCAGAGAGAGACAGATGGAAAGTGACATCACAAGCTGCCAGGTCCAGGACTTGAAACATAGTAGGCCATGTGGGAGTCCAATGCCTTCACCACCATGCCACCTGCTGGCCCCCAAATTCCTCAGGATTTCTACCAATCTCTATGGATCATTTTTCATGTTTGGCCTAACCTTCAAAAAAGGAATTCATGCTAAGGTAGTAAAGAAAGAGGATGGCTTAATGTGAATTGGTATAGCCTATTAGTCAGTTGATAATGTCAAGTCAAGAATTAAATCACTTTATTGCAAAGTTCTTAGGGGCTTCATTAGAAAACATCATGGTTAAGACTTTGGGATCTTGAGTTATAGAGAACGGTTTCCAAATCTGACTGTGTGACCTTGGGGAAACTTAGATATCTTGTCTGGGCCCTATATTAATTTTCTGAAAATGGACATAGGACTAGTTTCTACCTCATAGCACTCCTCTGAGGATTAGAGAGAGTGTATACAAAGTTCTAGACAACATATAGTGTATCATAATTAATCATAAATTATGGATTTTATTTTAAAAATCTTAGAATATAAAAAAGACACATCCCATTGTGAGTATTAGTTGGCAGTCTGGACTGCTTCTGTGCTCTAGCTCTGGCTGGTGTTTAGAGAAGATAAGGGTGAGAAAGGAGAAAAAAAATCTACTAGGTCTTGCAAATATTTTCTCCTAATCTCTTTGTTGCCTCTCCACTCTATTAATTGTTACTTCCGTTGTGCAGAAGCTTTTTAGTTTGATGTACTCCCATTTATCTATTATTGCTTTTGTTGTCTGAACTTTTGGAGTTGAATCCCAAAAATCATTGCCCAGGTTGACATATGTATAGTATATATGTGTGTGTGTGAGTGCGTGTGTGTGTGTGTGTGTGAGTGTGTGTGTGTGTGTGTGTGTGTGTAGAGGGTCATAGGAAAAGTCACAACACGTTTTTGCATAGAAAAAAATACGGCATGATTTCTCCAACAACCCAATATATATCCTGTAGGTTAGATGGTATTCCCAAATATGAACGTATATTGCCACTACTACCAAATTATTTCTATGTAAATAACACATTACATAATGATCTTTCATTACTTTAACTGCAAACAGGGGTTACTTGGCAGTACTATTTTGTGATGGACCAGGAATGAACTATTAATACAAGTGGAATAGTCATAGAATAGACAATCTAGGGCCAAGTAAGTGTATTAGCCAGGAAGCTGCAAGAGGCCAGAAACAGATTGGAAATAAAGCATAAAAAGTAAAAGAACTTTAAGTAAACAAGACAAGATCCCTTGTCCCCTTTTTCTACTCAACTCTTCTTTTCAGCAACTGAAATAACCAGGAATGAACTATTAATACAAGTGGAATAGTCATAGAATAGACAATCTAGGGCCAAGTAAGTGTATTAGCCAGGAAGCTGCAAGAGGCCAGAAACAGATTGGAAATAAAGCATAAAAAGTAAAAGAACTTTAAGTAAACAAGACAAGATCCCTTGTCCCCTTTTTCTACTCAACTCTTCTTTTCAGCAACTGAAATAAAGACTGGAATTCAAAGTAACTGAATTTGGATGTGGCAAGAAGCTCAGAAAAGATGGTTAAATATCTTTGCATGACAGCATCAGGTTTCAAACAGCCCCAGAAAAAAAAATCTGACTTTCTGGTTTTATCAATATGAAAGAGCCCCTTTTATAACAAAAACACCCTAGGCATGACAGAATAAACAAACATATAAAGACTCTAAAAAGTGGTGCTATGGTTGGAATGTTTGTGTCCCCAAAAGACACATACGTTGAAATCTAGATCTCCAATGTTATTGATCATTAGAATTTAAGTCTGTCATTTTCTTATTTGTTTAATCTCCCCCACTACCATTTCTAATTCCTGTTTAACTTTCCTGCCTTCCTGTACATCCCTTGAACATTTTTTAATTGCATTATGATTTGTCTACACATATTTGAAAAATGAGGAAGGTAAAGTGTCTTAGCATTTTTTAAAAAAATGATATATGTATTCTCTAAGAAAATACAAGATTTTTCTACCATGGCCCTGGCTTCCTCCTGAGCCCTCCCTGGAAAAATCTTTAACAACCACTGTTCCATTAACAGTCTATCGAAGTTAATGTAGGATTTTCTATCATGCTCCTCAAAATCCTTCCAGCCTTTACCCATTACCCAATTCAAAAGTCACCTCCACATAATTAGGTATTCGTTACAGCAGCACTCTACGCCTGGTACCACAATCTGTATCAGTCAGAGTTCAACCAGGAAAATAGAACCAGAATGAGATATATATTGAGACTTACTGTGAAAAATTGGCTTACACAGTTGTGGGGGCCGGCTAGGCAATTCAGATAGGCCAACAGGAAAGACCATTTTGAACTCTTCAGTGTGAGGTGAATTTGCTATCCAGAGGCAGAATTCCTTCTTCTGAGAAGCCTTAGCTCTGCTTTGAAGGTCTTTCACTTGGTTGAATCAAGCCCACTCAGATATCTAGAATTATCTCCCTTATTTACAGTCAACTGATGGTGGACTTTCATCATATCTATGAAAGACCTTCAAAGTAACACCAAGATTAGTGTTTGATTGAATACCTGGAGACTGTAGCCTAACCAAAGACAAATTAAAGTATTACAGAATGTAAATTGCCATAATAAATATTGAAAATGTTTTACAATATATACTAAAGCTAAACATACAGATCCCCTATGATCTAACAAATGTCCTTTTGGGTTCATACTTAATATCATTGAATATATCATCAAAAATCATCTGTAAGAATACTTATTATAGCATTGTTTGTATTAACTGGAAACAACCAATATTTCCATCAACAAAAGAATGGATAAACTGTGTTAGATCTGTTCAAGGGATTACTACTTAGCAATGAAAAAGAACAAACTACAGCTATAGGCCACTGTATTGATATGTCTATATAATCTCACAGACATAATGGTGTTTTATATAAACTCAGAAAACAAACAGGGAAAAAAAAAAAAAAAAAAAAAAAAAAAAGAAGAAGAAATCAATTCACAAATGAGTACATCCTGTATGATTCCATTTATATAAAGTTAAAAAGCAGGAAACGGACCCACAGTATAATGGTTAGGTACAGAAAAGAGGAAGCTTAATTCCATGTGGCTGACCAGGGTTTGAATCCCACCTCCATTGGCTTCACACAGGGCACATATATGCATGCCCAGGATTCTTCTGGGATGGAGAATTGGAGAAAGGATTGCAGCAAGACCAGGGTCCATGTAGGGGTTCTTGCTCTCTCTCCCTTATGCACGCACTCTGTAACATAAAAAACAAAAACAGATAAAACTGGGGCTGGATGGTGGCATAGAGGTGGCATAATGCAATGCTCTGCAAGGCTGACCTACATGGGAAGGTTACTGGTTTTTGTCTGTAGGCCTCCTTATATATTCTAGGCATGCGCATACAGGCTTATGATTTAGGCTGGCTTAGGTTAGGAGTGCATTGCGCTGTGAAGACCACGTTGAAGATGCCTCTGTGTGTGTGTGTGTGTGTGTGTGTGTGTGTGTGTGTGTGTGAGTGTTTCTGTTTCTCTCATAGAAGAAATAAGTAAATATACATTAAAAATTTAAAAAGCAAAACTAATCTAGGGTAATAGAAATCAGTATAGCTGCTACCTAAGGATGAGAGAGCCTTCTGGATGCTCAAAATATTCTGTTTCTTGATCTGAATGGTGGTTACAGACACATACAGGTACGTATATGTTTGTGTGCATGTGTGTGTGTTGTAAATCCAGTTACACATAGAAGACCTATGCACTTTATATGAGTTACACCATAATACATTTTTTAAAATAATAAAAATATCCAGACAGGCAAGAAGAATATGTCGAAACCAACAAGATGATCTTTAATGTCTAATCATTTTAAAATACAGAATAAAAAGTACCAGCAGGTGATGTGGTGGTGAAGGCACCAGACACTCCCACATGGACGACCACAGTTTGAGTCCCAAACCTGGTGGCTTGCTTTCTCACTTTCCTTCTCCTTGTGTCTGTATGTCTCTCTCTGGTCAAATTAAAATAAATGAATGCATAAATAAAATAATTATTTTTAAAAATAGAGCATGCGAAAGAACTGATTTGGCAGCACGGAGAAAGGCATGAGGGCTTTAGTTGACCACAAGTTCCATGCGAGTCAGTCATATGACATGGCAATTTTTTTAGAATTATTTTACTTTTATGTATTTATTTATTTCTAATTTGACCAGACAGAGACAGAACAAAAGAGAGAGAGAGAGGGAAAGTAAGAAAGCAAGCCACCAGGTTCAAGACTCAAACCACGGTCAACTGTGTGGGAGCCCAGCACACTTAACTGCCACTCAACCTGCTGGTCCCAACATGGTAGTTTTAAAGTTCATGTAATTTAAGCTATGTTAGCAGATCCAGTGTCTGTTATATTCCAATTTGTTGATTCTAGCCCATTATTTTAAATTTCTTTCTATCTTAATTCTGTCATGCAGAACATGGAATTGTAGAGAAAACTATTAACTAGAAAAATGAACGCTTGGAACTATCTAACAAAGACAAGAATGTTTAAGGTTGAGCAAAAGTCAAATGAGCTGTTTTCTTTATAACTGGATTGGATTTAAAGACCAGATACAACACTCTTCAAAAGTTGTTGACAAATTTAAAAGGATTCATAGGCCAAGAGTTAAGATAGTAATGAGAACATTAACCCGGGCATATTTCAGAGGAGCTTTGAGATGAAAAACTCAGAAGAAACATAGAGAATTTTTACCTTGAATATTGAAAGGGCTGATATATGGATGAGGGCATATCTATTCACTCCCAAGGGCAGATCTAAACCTACAGGTAGATGTGATGATAAAGCTAACTTGCTTCGGCATTAAGAAGGCAACTCCTGGGACCAGCAGGTGGTAGACTCCCAAGTGACTGACTGCGGTTTGAGTTCTGGACCTAAAAGCTGGTTTTCTCATTTCTCTCTCTCTCTCTCTCTCTCTCTCTCTCTCTCTCTCTCTCTGTGTGTGTGTGTGTGTGTGTGTGTCTGGTGAGCATCATAGCAAAATAATAATAAATCAAATAAAATATATTTTTTTGAAAAAGAAGGAAACTCCTAATGCATAGGGTTCTACAAAGAAAGAACTGGCCCTCATG
>NW_006160229.1:5940244-5950105 GCF_000334495.1 Tupaia belangeri chinensis
AATGGCACCAAAAAAAAAAAAAAAAGCTGGGGGGTTTGGGAGGGGCTTATTAGTAGATAAATTAATCAGATGGGGCCTCCATGATTGAATTCTGGGGCTTTATAAGAAGCAAGAGAGAAACCAGAGCTGACACGTGTTCTTGCTCTCTTACCATGTGACGCCCTGTACCACCTAGGGACTTAGCAAACTTCCCGTCAAATAGGTTCCTACCAGGAGACCTCCAAAACATGAACTAAGTATAGACCTCCAAAACTAGGAGCTAAGTAAACCTTTATTCTTTTTTTCTTGTTTGTTGTTTAGAGGTTTTTGCCTTAGGGCACATGTGCGCACGAACATGAGAGAGATACAGAGACCATGAGAGGGAAACTGAGAAATCACCTCCAGGGGGATGGCCATGCTGCAATTCTTTCTCCTCCAGTCTCCTTCTGGGATATTGGGCACACATGCACATGTACCCAGCATGAGTGTCAAGCCACCGGGTCCTGGACTCGAACTGTGGTCAGCTATATTGGAGTCCAGTGGTGTAACAGCTACACCATCTAATGGTCCCACCTTTATTCTTCATAAAGTACCCAATCTGTGGCATTCAGTTATTAGCAACAGAAAATGGACTGAAGCACATCTCCAAAACTAATGTACAGTTATGCAGAAAAACCTACCAATCCTTATATGTTCACAATAAAGTGTTTTTGCTTTAACTATATATAATTTAGTAAAGTTGACATCAAATATAAAGGATTATGCCAGCCTGTGCTGGTTAATCTGACCCTGTCCAGAATGCAATGCTTATTTTATTATACAGCTGCAAAAGTATTGTCACAAATATCTTGAACTATTAAGCACATAACATTATTAAGATATATTGTCTTACTAAAACAACACAAAAAAATTACATAAACAAATAAAACTAAAAGCAAGCATATTACGTTTGCTTAAATAACACTAAGGAAGTCACTGAAGCAGAGCTTCTGATGGGCTGGCAGGCAGCAGGGAGATCATTTCCGTGATGATATGACATGATAAATTGCCTCTGCTGTACACAGTTTTTACTCCAGAAAATAACTCATCTCCTACTCCCATCACATTGTTCTTTCTCAGTGATGCATGTGTCATTTTCTTTATCTCTGGAGTCTGAGCAGGACCAAGTTTATCCTTTGTAGCTGTAGTTCCAAAACTGTAAATTACTGAAGAAAAATAAACCCACAAAGCATCAGCTGCTTTTGGGTAACTCATAAAATGTAAATGTCATTGTTTGAGTCTCTTGTGTGTGCTCACATTGAAAGGCCAGAGATACACATAGTAGTAATCTTTGGAGGCAAGGTACTTCCAGAGGAAGCAAGCGGAGCCACACAATGGACCTAGGGAAACTTGGCTTGGAGTTCTAGCACTTACCAGATTGTAACTTTGGGAAACTCAATGAACTCTTTGGTTTCCTCATCTGTAAAATATGAATAATAATATGCTTTCTTAGGGTTTTTAGGAAAATTAAGTGAAATATAGACTGAAAAGTATCTAGCCACATAGGTAGTATCTGCTAACTGGTATTGGGTATTATTATTTAGTCACTTAAGTATCTATTGAGCATCTATTTGCCAAACACAGTTCTGGGTGCTGAGAATATAGCAGTAAATAAAGTAACAAAAATCCCTTCCCTAATTGATTTTAAATCTAGTAAAGGGAGGGACCAGTAGTTAGTGTAATGGCTATGTCGCTGAACTCCCACGTAGTCGACCGCGGTTCGAGTCCCCGACCCGGTGGCTTAAACTCACGCCGGGCGCATGAGCATGTGTGCCCAAGATCCTGAGAGAAGAATGGAGGAGAAGGGATTGCGGCATGGCCATCCCCCCGGGAGGGGGAGATTTCTCGCTTTCTGTCTCTCTGTCTGTCTCTGTCTGTCTGGCGAGCGCACATGCCCTATAGCATAAACCTCTCCAAAAAAAAATTACATAAATATAGTAAAGGGAAATGAACAGAATAAATAAACATGCAGTTTTTCAGAGGGTAATAATCGCTATGAAGAAGAACATAGCATGTAGTGTGGAAGGAGACTAGGGAAATTTGAGTTTGAGGGTGGAGTGGCAGTTATGGATGGGATGGTCACCTAAGATGGTAACATGTGAGCAAAGACCTGAAGGAAATGAATGAGCCTTGAGGTATGAGGATTTATAGGAGAAGTGTGTTTCAGGTAGAGAGAAAAGTAATTCAAGAGCCCAGGAGCAGAAGCTTGTTTGGAGAGTTGAGAAGAGCAGAAAGACCATTGTGGAGCAGTACAAATGACAGGGTAAGTAGCAGGAAACTAAGTCAAAAAGGTAATGGGAGCCAGATCATGTAAAGCCTCATAGTGCCTGGCATGTAGCAAGTGTTGTATGTGTAATCATATTGTTCTAACACCATCGTCATTACCTGAGTTGGATATTTAAAGAATCACCCTTTGCTGGGTTAAAACTAAACTATAGGGGCCAGCAGGTGACATGGTGGTTAAGGTGCTGGACTTCTACATGGCGAACTGCAGTTTGAGTCCTGGATCTGGCAGCTTGCTTTCTCACTTTCTCTCTTCTCTCTCTCTCTCTCTTCTCTCTCTTGTGAGCACACGTGCCCGGTATCAAAATTTAAAATAGTAATCTATGAAATTAAATAAATGTTTTTAAAACTATAAAAGGGACAAGGGGGATAACAGAGATCACTGAAATTACGAGGCGAAAGACTGGTGACTGGGACAACAGTAATAGCATTGGAGGTTGTGAGACTTCATCAAATTCTTGCCATATTTTGAAGTTAGAGTCAACAGGATTTCCTGATGTAGTACATGTGGGGTGTGAGTGAGCAGAGTCAAAGGTTTTGATGTCTGAGCAACTGGAAGGATGGGGGTGTCGTAATCTAGAATGAAGACTATACAGGCAGAGTAGGCTCTAGGAGATCGGCGGCTAGTTTTGAAACAAGTTAAGTTTGCAGTGTCTGTTAGACGTCCATGAGGACAGGTTAAGTAGGCGTTTGGATATCCAAGTCTAGAGTTGGTGATATCAGTGTATAGATTACATATAAAACCACAGAACCAGATGAGATCACCAAGTGGGAAAGGTAGAGGAAAAGGGACAAAGCCTTGGAACACTCCAATGTCAAGAAATCAGGAAGAAAAATAGGCAGCCCCTTAGAGATACAAGTCAATTTGTGGTTATGTAAGCCTGGAGAAAGACCCCCAACAGGAAAGGAGTTACTTTTTTTTTTATTTTTTACATTCAATCGCTGTATATCTTTACAATATATAAAATGAATTTCTTCAGCATGAATACATTATATCTTAGTCCAATCATATACATTGTCATCAACAGATAATTTTCTGTTTTTTTAAAGAACTATTTTTTTAATTTATCATTATTAGTATTATTATTAGACCAAAGAAAAACAGACACACAGAGAGAGAAAGAGAGAGAGGGAAAGTGAGAAAGCAAGCTGCCAGGTCCAGGACTCGAACTGTGGTTGACCATGTGGCAGTCCAGTGCCTTAGCCACCATGCCACCTGCTGGCCTTGATTTTCTATTTTCTTGTCTGTTGAATGTTTTGCACTTTTTCCCCCTTTGACTTACCCCACCCCCACTTCCCACGCTCCTTCCATACTTTTCAGAGTAATGAAATGTTCTAAAATAAGTGGCGATGGTTGCACAACCCTGTGAGTATACTAAAAAAACACCTAATTGTATATAATAAATGGGTAAATTTTATGGTAAATAAGTTATATCTCAATTTTTTAAAAGTCAGAGTAAAGAGGAAGAATCAACACAAGAGATTCAGAAGGAGTGGTTAGGAAGGTAGGAAGAAAACAGGAGTGAATTGCCATGGAAGAAAAGAGAAAAAGAAAGTTTCTAAAGGAGTTCATCAAATGCTGCTGAAACTTCACCTAAGTTGAAGACAGAGGCTATATGACATTTACATCATGAGGTTATTGATACCTTGATAAGAGCCATTTAGGTGGAATCGTGGGAGTAAAAGTCTGGCATGAGATGGGATTAAAACAAGCAAGCAAACAAACCAACAAACCAAACAACAACAATGACCAAAAAGCCTCATTGGTCACTGCTGAAAGATACTTGGAAACCAATTCATTATTTTGAAAATTGGTAAATAAAGGGGAAAAAAAAATCAACCATCTCTCCTGCCTATCTATAGATATGGTACCACTATAAAACGTATGGTAGATGAGGGACTGTATTTGTTATAGAAATATTCCAGTTAATAAATAAAGATGGGATGATGGAATTCTAGTCTCACCTCCTTCAAACCCCAATAGAGCACCAATAGCTGCTAAAGGACACACTATCACAATTCCATGCCTCCTAATGAAAGTGCACACCACCACTGCTAAAGCAGTCTTGCCAGAACAAAGAAAGAAGAAAAGAAAGTCAAATTTAAAAATCTACATTAAGATTCTGGATCCAGGGGCCAGCAGGTAGTCTGGTGGTTAAGGACACTGGACTCTCACATGGCCTCTGGAGTTTGAGTCCCAGACCTGGTGGCTTGCTTTCTCACTTTCTCTCTCTCAATCTGTCCATCTCTGGTCAAATTAAAATAAATAAATAAATAAACTTAAATATTAATTCTTAAAAAAAAAAAAAGATTCTAGATCCAACTAGCAATGTATTGCAAATGCAGGGGACAGGAGAGCATGTTAAATGACAACACAAAGATACAGCCAGCAACCTCCAAACTGAGAGAATGCTATAGGATAAACAACCAGTTTCTCAACAAATAAATTTTAAGGGGAAAAAATAGATGAGAAGAGAACTTGTGAATTGAAAGACATGTATCAATTAACTGTAATGTGTGGACCTTAATCGGATCCTACTTTAAATACTTTTTTTTTAAAGTCATGACACTATGAGACAGCTGTAAATGTTAATACTGACTGGACATTAAGGACATCTTTTACAGATATATACTGAATAATAGTTAAAATTAACAATGTATAATTTTTGCTTGAAAGTAATTTGAGAGGAAAGTGGGTGATGGAACAGACTTTAAAATGCTAGCCATCACTGTATAATTTTTTAAATTATTTCTTTATTCATGATAGAGAATGAGTGTGCACACATGAGAGAGGAGAGACAGTGTGTGTGAGAGAAAGAGAGATGAGCACCCTCTATAGCGTTGGTCACTCTGCGATCCCCTTCCTCCATTCCTTCAGCCCATTGGATCTTGGGCACTTGTATGTGTCCAGCGTATTTCAGGCTGACCAGAGTGGGGATTTGAACTGTAGTAGCCATGTGGGATCTGGCTTCGTTTTAGCAGCTCATTACTGCTGCACCATGAAGCTGGCCCTGACTGGATAATTTTTGAAGCTGGCTAATGGGTACGTGGGAGTCATTATATTATTCTTTCTACTTTCTACTATACAATACATTTCATGTTTACAAATCTTTGAAATTCTCCATAATAAAATATTGTAAACACATGATAAAAATATGCAAAAATTTAACAGTTTTTAATTTTTAATTCTGGATAATGGGAACATGAGTATTTATTATATTATCCTCTCTAGTTTTAGATATATTTATAATTTACTTAAAACTTCAACAAATATAAATTTAAAATGCAATAGAGGAAATATACTTTTCTGTACCTACGGTGTCTAAAAATTTTTTCTAGAACAACTTGAGTTCTTATTGTCTATCTTAAGAATTCTCATCATTTTCATGAAATTACATTTCTAAGGAATTCTTAAGCTCAGATGTTTTATCTTCATGTTTTTCTAAGTTTCCATTTCCGCTGCCCTCTAGAATTCTGTTCCTTGCTAACCATCTTTCTTCATCTTCTCCATATAAGTATGATACATTAATGAGAGTGATAAAGGGAGATAGGAGAGAATGAAAATGAATGGGAGGAGAGAATTTGGAGGCAATGAATATAGAAAACTCTTAAGAGTGTTTGGTGTAAAAAGAAAGAAAAATGGGACAGTTGCTCAAAAAGGAAGCAGGTCAAGGGACATGTTTTTCACTGGTGAGAACAATTGATAGAGCAGGAAAATGCAGTAATTTAGTAGAGGGGGGATTATTATAGCCACAGCCTTAGTAGATGAAAGGAGGTAGGAATCTAGTGAAAAACTGGAAGAGTTGCCCTTAGATAGGAGACAGACAGCTCTTCCATTGTAACATATTTGCTTGTGAAAGCTTTGGGAAGTTCTTTTAATCTTCTGATTGCTTCTATTTTCTCAGTAAAATAAGAAACAAGATCACATTCTGAGAGTAAAGATGGGGGAGAAGATGTTGAAGGTTTGGAGGGGAGAGTTGTAGATGTGACATAGCCTTCAAGGAGAGTTGGAGAGTCTATATGTAGAGTAATTGGGTTGTTGGGAAAGTCATGACACAGTTTTGCATAGAAAACCATTGAAAAATATGTCATGATTTTCCCGACGACCTCATACTTTGGTTGCCAGGCAACTCTGAGGACGTGCTTATGGCTAATGGTCATGAATTTTTAAAGTAGTTTTATTCATTATTATTATTATGTAAATTTGCTACAGGGCATGCATGCTTGCCAGAGAAAGAGGGAGAGAATGTGAGAAAGCAAGCTGCCAGGTCCAGGACTTGAACCACAGTTGGCCTGGTGGGAGTTCAGCACCTCAACCACCACACCATCTGCTGGCCCCAGTGGTCATGAATTTAAAGTGAGACCACTCATCGATAATCATGGTTTTGTATTTTTCCCCAGCCACCTTTTGGCTCCAGGTGTAGAGCAGGAAGAGTTGAATCTAACCGGTTTGAGGTTTTGCCAAGTGAGTGTGTAGATATGAGAAGGGCAAGGAGTTGGAGCATATGCAGGGAGTAATTACAGAAATGGAACACTAAATGTAAGCCCAGAAAGATGGAGAGAGAGCACATCAAGAGGATGAGAGACAGTGAAAAAACAGTAGGATCAATTGATTGGAAGTCCTATGCAATCAAAAGATCACTGGAGTCACTAGTGAAACAGCTGGACAGGCAGGACATGTTAGTCTCCTGCCCAGCCTTGTAATGACACGTTGAAAGTTTGGGTACTAACCTTGGTAATGCCCAGGTCTGGGGTATAATCATGGAAGTAAGAGGCTGAGATGGGGCTAGAGATGGACACAATCATTGGAGGGGAGGTCAAAGAACAAAGAGGCCAGGGTGGAAGGATATTCCACATAGAGGTTGAAGTGGCAGGTGTACTATTAAAAGCGGTGGCTCTTGTGATGGCAACAGCCGATGTGCTTGTGATTGTTGTTATCAGAAGGAGGCAAATACAGCCCTGTGATGACTTCAATGTCTGTCCCTCAGAGAGGTCTTCTCTGACCTTCCCGGTGAGACAAGCCCTCCCACACCCCATCTCTCCCCTGCCCTACTACCCTTCACCCCACTCCCCTATTTTACTTTCTTTAATGCTCTCATCACTATCTGGAAAACATGCTTGTGGAATTTCTTTTCTTTTCTTTTTTTTCCTATTGTCTTTTTTTTTCCCACTAGAATGTAAACTCCATGAATTTGTCATCTTCAATGTTTTTTTTTTTTTCCTCAGAGCCCATACTTAATAGTGCACTTAACAGAAGCCAGTTACAAAATGAAGAACAGGGAACCAGCAGTTAGCATAATGGCTATGTCACTGGACTCACACTTAGTCAACCGCAGTTCACGTCCCGGACCCGGTGGCTTAAAACTCACGCCAGGCGTGTGTGCGTGCGTGCCCAAGATCCCAAGAGGAGAATGGAGGAGAAGGGATTGCGACGTGGACATCCCCCCTGGGGGGCAATTTCTCGCTTTCTGTCTCTATGTCTCTCTCTCTGTCTGTCTGGCGAGAGCACGCGCCCTATAGTGAAAACCTCTCAAAAAAAAAAAAATGAAGAACAGAGTGAATGAGTTCTATCATGAATGTGCTGCATCCTTAGTGTACAGAAAGACCCTTTAGGAGAACTTTGGTGGGTTGGGAGAATAGAATACATTCGGGAAAAGGTATGCCTGTGTCAAGTGGGGACGAGAGACTCTGAACAGGAGGATTTTGTGAAGTGTAGGACCAAGTTCTGAGCTTCATTTTCTGTAAAGTGTGGCCACGTTGTTCCTTTAGGAGAATGTTAGGTGTTACACGTTCAGTGAATATAGAATTCACTTGGATGACTTCTCTCACACAGCCTATTGAGGATTTAATCTTCATTTCCAGCAAACAAACCTGTAACAGTGGAGGAATACTGCAACCTTGGGCTGCAACTGGGCCCACAAAGTGTTACCTTTCCTCCCACAAGCTATTTCTGCCTCTTCACATCCCATTCTCTTCTCCACTGAGTCCAATTAGTATTCCATGCCCCCTCACCTCTTATCAAGCCAAAGCTGTTATGAAGGACATTAATGGCCTCGCTGGACCCAATTCATTGTGTTTCTCTCAACACTTAGCAGTAGCATTAGACATTCAAACATCTCCCCCTTCCTTGGAAACACTTTTTGTCTCCCAGCTGCTTCAAAGAAAAGCCTCTGAGCTTTCCCCCATCTCACTGACTGCTCCCACTCTTCTGCTTGACCTCTAAATGTGGTCTTAGGGGTTTCCAGGCTCAGTTGTTGGTCCTCTCCTTTTCTGCACACTTTCCACTTCCATGGCCTGCACTGCCACAACTTCCATCTCTACTAACAGCTCTTCTTAGGCCAGAACCCTGCCCTGGGCTTTAGACTCCTGTATTTTTACCTGCCTACTAGATATCTCCTCAAACTTAAAATGTCTATAAAGAAGCTTTTCACCTTGCCTTATCCCCTCAGTAAATCTCATACTGTCTCTGCCATCTCTTTAAATGGCACTGACATATCTAGTTGCTCAGGTCAAAAACCTAAGAGGCATCATTGAATCTTCTCTCTCCTTTACTCACCTCTACAAGCAAATCCCTCATCAAGCCCCGTCAGTCTAAATATCTCTAAATATCTCATGGATCTGTCCCCTTATCTACATCTCCTTCTGCCAGTCTTGTACAACCCAATATCCTCTCTTGCCTGGGTGACTGGACTCATCTCCTTGCTGCCACTCCTGCTACCCTACAGTCCACTCTCCCCATAGCAGTCAGAGTAACCGTCTCTTCAAAACATAAATTGCATTGCATCTCTCTCCTACTTAACACTATTTAATGGTTCCTCCATTGTTGTCAGAATCCAAATCCCATGTCCATAGCATGCCTGTGTCTACCTCTCCAGTCTTGTCTCCCACAACCTCTCTCCACTTCCTGAAACTGTGTGAATATTTCATCCTCCAGATAGCTGTATGTACTGTGAGCATTGGACCTTCACATTTTTTCTCACCTCTGTTTCTAGGGGCAGGGCATTCTTGTCCTCGCCCCTACTTCATCCTTTGATCTGGATAAGTTCAATCCAGCTCAAGTGTCATTCCTCCAGAAAATCTTCTCTGACCCTTTCACTCAGCTTTCAGGACCCTTACTCTCTGTTTCCAGGGTTCTCTGTAGACTCTTCCTATTGCATATTGATCTAACTGCATTGTACAATAACTGCTTATCTATTTGTCTGTATTCCCACCTAGATTATTATCTCTGGAAAGCAGGGATCTCTTATCTTTTGTTCCCCTTTATTATTCAAGAGTCTAGCTCATGGGGCCAGCATGTTGCATGCTGGTTAAGTTGCTGGACTACCACATGATCAACTGCAGTTCAAGTCCTAGACCTGATGGCTTGCTTTCTCACTTTCTCTTTCTCTGGTGAGTGCATGTGTTCTATAAAAATTTTTTTTTTCAAAAAAAGAAAAAAAATTTTTTTTTTTTTCCGTTGGAGAGGTTTTTGCTATAGGGTGCGTGTGCTTGCCAGACAGACAGAGAAAGACAGAGATAGAAAGTGAGAAATCACCCCCCAGAGGGGATGGCCACGCTGCA
>NW_006160229.1:5950191-5953276 GCF_000334495.1 Tupaia belangeri chinensis
ACTTTGTGGGAGCCCACCAATTTAGCCATTACGCTAACTGCTGGTCCCGTATAGAAAATTTTTTAAAAAATAATAATAATTAATAAAATTAAATCATTTTTATTTAAAAGAGTCTAGTTTATACATTGAATACTCTTTTACTGTTTGTTTTATTTTGTTTTGCCATGAGGGTGCGTGTGTTCACTGGAGAGAGGCAAAGAGAAAGTAAGAACGAATCCCCATGGTCATGACACAATCACGTCTTCCCCATTTTACTATCCTTTTGAGATCTAGGGCATGCATGCACACGCACCCGGCATGTTTCTCAAGCTCACAGGTCTGGAACTTGAACCATGCAGTCAACCATATGGGATCCAGCCACCTTAACCACCACACCATGGGCTGGCCCCTCTTCTTCTTAAAAAGCCTAGTTATTCATCCTTTAGACCTCAGGTTTAAGGCCATCTCCTCGAGGATGCTGCCCTTGGTCACACTACCTGAGCTAGCCACCCAGACACTCTATCATAGCACCCTAATTTCATTGTGTTGAACTTGCCACTCTTGGATGTTTTCCTTATTATTTTTTTTTTTGTTAGCTTATTGTCTGTCTTCCCCAGCAGGAAAATACACAGCAGGAATATACACTCCATGGGAATAGGACCCTTATCTGCTTTTGCCCAGCATTGTAACTAACACGGCATCTAGGTTAAGGCTTGGCACATGGTAGAATGAATGTTGGATGAATATATGTTGGACAGCTGAGTGGATGAACTAATGAATGAATAAGTAAATAGATCAAAGAAGAGCAGAAGTCCTTAAGTGGAAGCAGTAAAACAAGTGAAGAGCCTGTGAAGCCTCAGCTGGGACCCAAGATGGGTCATCAATGGTTCCCTAAGGGCTGTGGCCTACATTCTCCCAGCATGAATTATTTCTGGCATTCACTAAAGGAGGACACTAGGGAAAGTTCTTTTTTAAAAATGTCCAAATGGGGTAGACCTTTGATATGGGAAGAAGAACAAATAGCTCCCCATGGTGGGCTGAAGTAAAGGACTAGGAGAGAGCAACTTCTCAGAACTTTTGGTGGGTGCTGGAGACTGGTTAATCAGTGACAGGTAAGGACTGGAACACAGTTGTCACACGGACACTCATTAAAAACAGCATACCACTGGATAAAACTAATGACAAGACCCAGGGCGGGAATGAGTTGCCTGAATGTCTAATGGCCCATTTGAACAGTCTTAGGATAACAGTCTATACATTCCATTGCTGCCTAGCCTCTAGCTGTCTTCAACAGCCCCCACCTCTTCACTCCCCAACTCCTCCCATTCCCCCCCACACACTACCAACAACAAGAACAGAAAGTCATCATTCCATCTCCAAAAGTTCTTCCCACAGAAACGTGTCCAACCTACTAAGCAGACATCTTCACTCCTATGAATACTAAGAAGTGAACCTAAACAGAGCCCTTGCCAAGGCAACTTCCTTCTTTCTCAGTTTCAAAGTTGAGGTTCTGAGCTTTCCAACGAGCATTTCTAAAGCCACCCCCTTTCTTTAAAAGAAAAAATGGAAAAGTAAAGAGCTCTCTAGCAAAGAGCCCCTCCTCCACCTCTCCCTTTGGTGGTGAGTCATGCCAGTTTCGACACTTTCCAAGGTCCAATGATGCCAGACATTTTATGAACAAAGCACAGGTTCCTTCATATGTTGCCCAACTGATGGAAGTACTGTAGGATTCAACCCTGGGAAGAGTCACACCTGAAAATCACTCAATGATTAAGTACCACCAGAATAGACACTAAGCTCAAAGTATAAAACGAAACATTCTAAATTCCCATTTGCTTGCTATTTTACATGTCACTGTAGACAATTAATCACACTAAGTGCCTTCTAGACCAAGATTCGAGTCTCTATGTGGTGGTGCACAAATAATAAAAGACATAAATTCCTGTCCTCAGAAGGGTTCAATGGGACCAGGTCACCATATGTGCAAGGGACATGTGTTAATGAAGAGACATTAGTGCAAACACTGGCTCTGTGGTGCTCAAGAGAAGCCAGATCCCTCATGGTGACCACAGTTTGAATCCCTGGCCTGGTCAGACTGTAACATGCTGAACATGTGCGTGAGTGCCCAAGATTTAACAAGCTGGAGAACTGAAGAAAGGGGATTGTGATGTGGCCAGACCCTGTAGAGGGTACTCTCCCTGTACTTCCTCCCTCTCTCTCACATGCATCTGCATAAGCTCTAACATGAATGAAGAAAAAAATGAAAAGAGACATTAGTACAGATAAATGTGGGTTGACTGGCATCCTTTACCTGTACTACCTCTGATGACTGGCCTGATGTTCTTAGCTTTCTTTTGGGAATCAACACACAAAGATCCAGCTCCAAAACATCAGTATCAGGTCCCACTCTCCACACAGGGCTAGTGGTAGCAGATACAGTTTAAATTCTAGTCTCTGGAGCAAGAAAGTCTCAGAACAAAAGAGGCTCTCAGCCTAAACTACCCACTGACTGATTCAGAGCAGAGAGTGGGTTGCAAATCTTGGAATACTGGGAAAGCGTTTACTTGCATGGCTCCAGCTCTAATCCTTCTGGCTTCCTAGTAATCTACTTGACCATTCTCAACCATGGAAACACTTTCAGTGTACTGGAAAGTATATATACAAACACGGAACTGAGTGACTCCCCCCAGAATCCTCGGTCTGAAAGTGTGGCAGGGCAGAAATCAGTGAAGCAACTGTGAGCTCTTGAAATTTAGACATTTTTTGTGATAGGCAGTGGCTCTTGATGAAAAGAAGACAGAAGATCCCAAAAAAGTGCTTAACTTGTTATCTTTTTGCTTCAGAACTGGCTGCCTGATACCCTCATTGCTGAGTGAGTTTAAGGAAAATGAGAAAGCAGAAATGTGGAGTAGTAAGTAGGCAGCTTATGGTTTTCCAAAACCACCAAACTCCAACTCCCTTCACCACAGCTGTCCAGAGCACACAGCAGTGTGTGAGATGAGAGGGACCACCAAACGCTGACCTCGCCTCTGCCTCCACTCTTTTCCAACAACGCCAGGCCCACCCACGGCAAACCACATTCCAACTCCTCGTGGACTCTTTACCA
>NW_006160229.1:5953403-5967835 GCF_000334495.1 Tupaia belangeri chinensis
AACTTGGCTGTGAGAAATGGAATGGAGCAAAGGGTTTCCTCATGTCCACCCACATCATTTTTAGCCAAATGGGTACAATGTACCAAGCCACAGCAAAATCCACTGACAGCACTTGGAAAGAGCTGAGGAAACAGGACAGATGGTAAAGCCATTTAAAGTATGGGAGCGGCCCCTAAATAGGGAGGGGAAAGCCATGGGCTGAGCATATCATTTTGTGAGAAATAAAAAGGTCTAACTATGAAAGACATGCACCAAAAGATGTTTCCAACGTAAGACCTTGACCTCCAGTTCCTTGAGTGAAGTTACCTTGCCTCTGAAGACATTGTATGTTGACTGCCTTTTAGGGAATTACCTTCAGAATCTGTAGCCAATTCCTTGGAATGTCTTTTAGTGTCCAATTTAATTTTTCAAAAAATGAGCCAACATTGATTCATGGCAACTAGGCAGGTGTTCCAACAAAGCTGTACTGCTTTGAGTCCAAGAAGGAGGTGGAGTGGATTTCTCAGGTGTCACACAGTTTGGCTCTGAAAAGCAGTCCCGGCAACATCCAACACTGGCAACAGCATTGGAATAAGTGTGCAACCTCCTCAGGGAACTTTTTGGAAAGGCAACACTCATTTAATACATGTGCAAGTTCTGATGTCATTTAATAAATATGAAAGCGCTGATATGCTTGTTAAAAATCAGTCTCTGCCTTTTAGTTGTACCATGTATTTGCGGAGGAGGGAATAGATGGTGGTGCTCAGAGTTATGGTATGTCACTCAATTCACATGCTCTCTTCCTAGGGAATAGGAGAAGGTTTCAGTGTAGCGTTCAGCAAACTTCTGTAAGGGCCAGTTAGTAAGTATTTTCAGCTTTGCAGGCCATATGGACTCGGTTATATCAACTCAACTCTGCCGTCATAGTGTGAACACAGCCATAGACAATACTCAAACGAATCAGTATGGCTGTGTGCCAATAAAGCTTTATTTGCAAAATCAGCCAGGATCAGATTTGCCCAGTGGGCCCAGTTTGGTCCACTGGCCCGAGTTTGCCAACTCTGCTCTTGTGCAATGTGGACACTCATCTGCAGACTCTTATCGTTCAACATCTCCAAACAACTTGCTGAAAGGTAAAGGGGCAAATCAAGGTCCCAGGGCTCCCATAATCACTTCTCTTCAACCATTCTCAGTCTAATCCCATGATGTCATTCTGAAACGCAGTGGGTCATTGACAGGGTCACATTACTCAGAGAAAAACAGGATGTTTGACACCTAAAATATTCAGAACGAGCCCAGAGTTCATCCCTACAAAAATGCTCTTATATAATGGGAAGCAAGTAAATTGGGAAGGCAGCGGTAGGAGACCAAGAGGAGCCAGCCACTTTTGAACAAAGTGCATTGAGTGGGGCTCAGATAGTGGGTCTGCTGCCCTGGAGAGGACATCTCTGCTTGCAGCTGTCACTTCAGTGGACAGATGACTTCATTTCAGCTCCCCCCTCAATAAAGGGACAGTAATCTCTCACTTGAGAGAAATACCATATGGTAGATGCTTTGAAAAGTTGTAAGAAAAGCACAAAGTACTTAAGAGGAAAAACCACTTCCAAAAGCATGAAATTTATCCGGCAAAAAAATCAGGCAGTCTCTTTGAAATACCATAGCTTCCTAGAAAATTGAGTCTAAATGAGTAGGATTAGGTAACAAGAGGGGGATTATCAAGGCAAGTTAACAGGGAGATCTCCTTCGTTATGTTTACATACCTTTGCTGTGGCCCGAATCTGCAACAGTTATTCACAAAACTTTCCTATAACCTGTCCTTGCTGAAATCTCAGCATCCACCACTCTTTGTCTTGTACTTCAAATTCAAAATTATAGGTCTTCTAATTCCCCAAAGACCCAGAGACCTGTAGCTTCATGCCTCTGGGTCTTTGGTCATGTGAGTTTCTTGCCTAGAAGGCCCTTTCAGCTCTTCAAAATCCAGTTGCCTTGGGCTGTTTCCTGGTCCTCTCAAATATGTTTAGCACATCTATGCTACCTTAAAATCTTGGACATATTTCTTCTGTTGTATTTACCAGGCTGTTGAGTCATTGTTTGGTTATTTTTTCCTCCACTAGCCTGGGAGCTCCTTGCTGTCTGATTGTCTCAAGATCCTTAGAGGGTAGACAGTGTTGGGCTCGTGGGAAGTGCTCCATAAACATTTGCAGAATTGGATGTCCCACAGTGAGGGCATTTCATTTGCCCAGTTGTTCTCTTTTGGGCCAGAAATATATTTTCCAGGGCTAGCCGAGGTTAAGGCTCCAGTTTGAGGTCCCTAGAACAAAACCATCTGTAGCTAGGGGATCCTTCGCATGGAACTCTGGTCAACCAAGTGCCTGGCACAGCTCTTTCATTAGCTCTATCTTTAAACTTATCCAGAGGGCACATGTGCTTGCCAGAGAGACAGGGAAAGTGAGAAAGTACCCCCAATGAGGAACAGTCATGCTATAATCCCTTCTCCTCCATTTCCCTCCTTTCAGGACTTTGGGCACGTGCTCAAAAATCTAATACCACCCTAAACATACACACACATACACACACACACACACATACACACACACTTCCAGCATGTTTCTTAATCCATGGGGTATGGGACTAGAACCATGTACGGTACGGTAGGCCATGTGGGAATCAGTCACCTTCACCACCATGCCATGTCTGGCCCTCATTTGCTATCTTAATTAAGCTCTTATACATCTATTGATAGATTTCCAGTCCAATTACTGAGAGTCTCCCAGTTGGCTCCTTTTCATCGTTTGGGTCTCATCTAAACTGTCACCTTTTCTGACTCCCTAGTCTCTCTGGGAGGTCTTCCTATAACTTTGTCGTGGCACACTGTTCTTTTGCTTTATTCTACTAGCCACAATCTGTGATGATTTGTAACATTTCTTAACTCATTTATTGTCTTCCTCTCCCACCAGAAGGTTAGCTTCATGTAGCCAGGGACTATCTTGGTCTCATTCACTGCTGTTAGCCCTGGCCTAGCTCAGGACATGGCATTTAGTAGGCATTCGATAAACATCTGTGGAATAAGTGAGTGAAGGCATGCTGTGAGGTATGAGTAAGCTAACACCCATGGACAGACTCATTGCCTGTAGGCATAGAGTAAGTGTTTTCTTTATCAACATCCCTTCAAACACACTAATGGCAAGAAGCAACTAGGATAACAAAGTGACATTTCCCCCATTCCAGCGCTTACAGAAAAGCTTCCTTCCATCTCCAGAGAAATGTAAAGGGAGACAAATGCCAAAAGGAAGGCCATTGTCACCTTTGATGTACAAGTAAGACATGTGCAGAAGTCAACCGTGTTCATGTTCCCTTCAAGTGTGGCAGAGGCTAAGCTCCCCACAGCTCAGGCAAATGGGAAGACAAGAAACACTCAAACATAACCTTAAAAGTGGATCTGACCATGCCGCGGAGTGAGGCAAGCCCTGCTTAGGAGATCATGCCCATATAAGGCCCCACAAGCAGCTCCCAGTGGAGCCTGAGATAATTTGGCACCTCTCAGCAAAGACCAACAGGATTGCTTACAGGGCTTTGCTCACAAATAACCCCAAGTCTACTGTCTACATTTCCATCTAAACATTTGGTGAAAAATCTAATACCACCCTGAACATCTCAGACCTCAAAGACTCTTGAAAGAAGTGCTGAAAATAACTTCAAGGAAACTGTCATCCAAAATTTTCCCTTGGGGTCCCTGGATATCTTCCCAAGTTATTGAGGAAATGCTCAGATGGGGGACACATCTCTGGAGACCACCTGAGCTCATAGATGGGATAAATCTGCTTCCTCTTCTGCCAGGGACAGAGTAAAGCAGCAGTTGGCAAACTCTTCTTGTCCAGGGCTCAATAGTAGGTGGTTTTGACTTTGCAGGCCACAGGTCTCTATGGCAACCACTCAACTCTGCCATAGCAGTGGAAAAGCCTTGAAAAGATGTAAGCGAATGGGTGTGGGTGTGTCAATAAAATTTTATTGATGGACACAGAAATGTGAATTTCGTATCATTTTTATTTGTCACTTTTTTTTTTTTGCCATTTAAAAATGTGCCAGCAGGTGGCATGGTGGTTAAGGCAGTGAATCCCACATGGCCAATGCTGCAGTTTGAGTCTCAGATTCACATTTCTTTCTCCTCCATTTTTGCATCATGTTGGGATTTGGAGCATATATGCGCGCGCCCCAGGTTTTCCAAGCCACCAGGATTGGAATTTGAACCATGGCTGGCCGTGTGGGAACTGGCTCCCTTAACTATTAGGCTATGGGGCCAGCCCTGGGATTCTCCTTGCTGATACCTCTAGTCTCTGGCACATAGTAGATACTCATGAAATGTTGGGTGAAAGAATGAATGAATAAAATAATTTAAATGCAGTCGCTTTGACTGACTAGCTTCTCAGGCTGTGGGGTTTCAATCCTTCTCACTAACATACTTACAGTTTTGGCCCAGTGTCCCAATTGGGTCATCACTGGGGACAAGTGGTTAGACAGGACTTAGTAAAATTTCACATAGTAGGTGCTCAATCATTGCTTGATGAGTGAATGAATAAATGAACAGTTTTTGCCCAAGCCAAGCAATAGCTTCGAGTATTTGAAATCCAAGAAAAGAAATCTCCCCTTCTCCTATCCCTGGGGCTCTTGATGTTGGGTGGAGAGTGTGGGGGGGGAGGGGGTCATTAGGATGAGAGGGACCTCTCAGAAAGTCCCATGGAGGCAGAGGGTGACTGTCCCACACTATTTCTTCTACTGTCTTCCTCAGCTGGTCCCACAATGGGATGCAGGCCTGCCCACCACCTGCCTTCCTAGGAGATGCAGCACTGACACAAACAAACAGTTCGGGGCTTTTAAGAGCCAAATTTCTATCTGCATACGCATCCTCGTCCAGAGGGCCATTGCTCCAGCTGCTAAGGTAAAAGAGGGGTTAGCCAGTGATTCGGGCCATGTGCTTCAAGGGGGAAACCATTTATTTTGATCTAAATAGCATCTGGTGCTCATCTACCCCTCATAAGGAGGCTGTGCAGATTCCTGGCTTTTGGGTAATTTTAAGTTTCAAAATTTCTCCAGGATCTTGGGAACAAGGCTGCAGAAAACATGGGAAAGGGAAATCATCTTGAGCTGGACACAGCAGTCCCTGAACCGCAAGAGTACCACAGGCAGCTGGGAAGGCCCAGCAAAGCTCTTCTTGGAGAAAGGTCCCAGCAAATCCAAGCCAGGCCAATAGGGTGTTGGTTTCCCACCCAGAGAAATGGCGCAGGACTCAATGAATACTCTGTGCTCGGCAGCTGACTGCCGGGAAGCCTCGGCCTCTGGCAGCACCAAGCAGGAGCCCGTAAGCTACGTAAGCAATGACAGGACTCTTAAAGGCTTCCAGCTTTCCTCCAGAGGAAGGCTTGACTTGGCTCCTCTGCAAATACTGTCCAGCACATCAGAGCTATTTCACAAAAGCACTCAGAAAATGGAAAATGTTAGGGCCATTTGTGGGAACCAAGGAGCCAAACACAAGCACAGCATCATATTCCCCATCACCCAAGGAGCCACCTTCCCAAGTCTTAAAGAATCAGAAGGGAAGCCAAGGGCCTCCTGGTCCATTCAGCAGGCCTCCATATGCTCTTGGAGGCCTTTGTGAGCCTGCTTTGAGCCAACTGTGGCATCAGCCATTTCTTATGATTAACAGTAATAATAGCAACCATAACAGCTTCCATCGTACCGTGTTCACAGGAGCCCAGGCAACATGCTAAGTAGCTGTGTGACCTTGGACAGTCATGGAATCTCTCCGAGCCTCAATTTCTTTCTTATCTCTAAGAGAAGGGTAATGGTGCTTAGCTCATAGGGTTGCTGTGTGTGAAGGGCTTAACTCTGTGCCTGGCTCAGACTGCGTGCTTTGACAAGTAGCAACTCCTACTATTACTATCACATGGGAAATAGCTGAAGATTAGGAGCAAAAGGGAAACTGAGAATGGTCTTCACTCTGTTTTACTTCTCTCTTCTCTCACCCTCACCCTTCTCCCTTTCCTTTGCCTCTTCCCCTGACCCTTTCAATTCTTCCCCAACTCCTGAGAAGGGCAGGTGGGCAAGCTGGTGTGGTTGGCTGCTGACAGGCAGCACTGATCATGCACCGTCTGTCTGCTCCTCAGCAGCAACTCTGAGCAGGCCACCTCCGCCTACTCCCTGCCTGGTCCATGTTCTGCCCCTTCCATCTCCTTGACAATACAACTTTGGCCTGGCTCCACAGGGCCACACTGGAGACAAGCCCCCAAAATGTGCCAAGTAGCCAGGGCACTATCGTGCCAGCCTGTGTAGCTCGGAGTCAGAAACTCCAAGGCACTCGAAAGCAAAATTCACCCCTCTGGGCTACCCCACGGTGTGGTGGTTAAGGCTCATGGGCATGGTGGTTAAGGCAGCTGGATCCCACATAGCCAACCATGTGGTTCACATCTTGGACTGGAGCCTGGGAAAACATGCCAGGCACTTGTGTTTGTGTGTGTGTATGTATGCGTGCTCTTAAAATTCCAAAAGGGGAGAGGGATGGGAGAGAAGGTATTGTGGCATGAGCATGCCCCATGGGGAATGCTCTCTCTCTCTCTCCCCCGCCCCGGCAAGTGCACATACCCTATGGCAAAACTAAGGGGAAAAAAGTTACTTGCTGATGATAATGCAGATGGTAATGTCTCTGACTGACTAATATGCACTGTATTCATGCTGGGAAACACCATGTTGTACTCTGTAAAGATACACAGAGATCAAATGTAAATAGATAAAAATAAAGAAAAGAAAGGAAGTGAAATGAAACAGTGGAACTCAGCAGCCCGGGAAAGCGAATGCACAGGGCACAGAGCCTCGAAAGGCAACTTTTGGCCATGGTCCCTCTGGCTTCCCGTGACTCTGCGCCTGTTTCTCACCCGTCCCTGAGCACACTGATCAGGCTCTTGTTGCCAGCCCTCGGGAACAAGTAAGCCCTCAAGAAACACTCCCAATGTTAAAATACAAATACAAAATACAAGCTAAAAATGCAAACTCCAACACACAGCAGGATTCCAGTCTTCTGAACCTTATTTCTGTACATGTGAGTGGCCATGCACATGGAGTGAAGCTTTTTTCTTTTCTTTTTTTTTTTTTTTAGGTTTTTGCTATAAGGTTGTGTGTGTGCACAAGAGAGAGACAGAGAGGGAAAGTGGCCCAGGGGACATAGCCACACCACAATCCTTTCTCCTCCATTCTTCTCTCGGGATTTTGGACACACATGCACATAGGCCTGGTGTGATTTTCAAACCACTGGGTCTGGGACTCAAAGCACAGTCAGTCATGTGGGAGTCCAGCACTTTAACCACCATGCCACCTGCTGGTCCCTGGAGTGAAACATTAACAGTGGTTATCTTTGGAAAGCATTCTGATATCCCTTGTTTTTTAGTTAAACATTGTGAGTTCTTCACAAATGAACATTATTTATTAAATAATGCTATGTCTATCAAAAGTAAAAGGATATGCAAAAGGCTGCATACTTTGTTATCTGTTTAGATGACATTCTGGAAAAGGCAAAACCACAGGCATGGAAAACAGGTCAGCGTTTGCCAGAAGCCTGGGGTAGGGGAAGGGGTTAACTACACGGGGGGCATTGGACAGTGTTTGCAGTACAGAAATGCTCTGCATCTTGATTGGAGTGATAGTTTCATGTCTATGTGTGTTTTTCAAAATTCTCAGAAGTGTACACCAGAAAGGATCAATTTTACAGTATATAAGTCCTACCTCAATAAGCCAGAGTTTTCCAAAAAGTCTGCATCATTTCTCCAGTTCCATTCTCTCTGGAGAATCTGATGGACCTAGGAAGGTCATGAAACTTTTGGAGTTTATGATCTAGAAAGGCAGACGTTTTGAATCAGATGGGGGTGTGGCCAACAGGTGGCATGGAGGTTAGGATGTTGGATTCCACGTGGCAGGCTGCGAGGTTTGAGTCCCAGACATGGTGGTTTGAAAATCATGCCAGGTGCACGCATACGCATACCCAAAAATCCCAAGAGGAGAATGGAGGAGAAGGGACTGTGGGATAGCCACCTTTCTGGGGGGTAATTTCTCACTCTCCCTCTCTCTGTCACTCTCCAGCAAAGCACAAACACCCTAGAGCAAACTAAACTAAACTAAAAAAGAATCAGATAAGGGAAATTTTTATATTCTTGTCAGTGTCTTCAAGTTCAGCCTTAGACGGCTGGGGATTGAGATTTGTTTTTTGTTCTTTGCTCCTTTTTTTTTAAAAGTCACTTGAGAACAGGATTTATGTGAAAGACATAGTATTTCTTAGTATTTAATGAGGTGACTTTAATATGAATTCAAGTATATGATTTACAACCCAAGTGATATCTTTATGAAACATTTACATCTGTGACAACACCTAATAAAACTTTTTATTGGAAACACAGCTTGTATGGTTAGAACAGACTGTCAAAACAATTCCCCATGGACCAAACACATAGCAAGCGGATCATTCGCCCTGATGCTCTTGCCAGTATCACATCTAAATTCAATACGATGGGAAACAGAGGAAAGGGCAAGCCAATGACATGAGTGTCTTTACGAAGAGTGGGGTTTTCGTTTACTACAAGAGATACAGCATAAAGACAATCTTAGAGTAAGCAATGACACGAGACAGAAGCTGGTGATTCCTGTCCTGAACTACCAGGATAGTCAGGGATTTTCAAATCCAGTCCAGTCATTTACAGATTTGGAACCTGTTTTGTGCTTTATTTAATATACAAGTGACTCATTGTCCATCAGCATGGACACTAGACACTGTATAACCTGGATGGAATTGAAGCTACCCTTTTGTTTCCTCCTTAGGTTAACAAGAGAAAATTCTGGGACCAGCACTTGGTGTAATGGCTATGTCGCTGGACTCCCATGTAGTCAACTGCGGTTCGAGTCTCAGACCCAGTGGCTTAAAACTCACGCCGGGCACGTGTGCGTGCGTGCCCAAGATCCCTAGAGGAGAATAGAGGAAAAGGGATTGTGGCGTGGCCTTCCCCCCAGGGGGTGATTTCTCGCTTTCGGTCTCTCTGTCTCTCTCTGTCTTTCTGGTGATCTCACAAGCCCTATAGAAAAAAAACTCTCAAAAACAAAAACAAAAAAAGAGAGAGAAAATTCTATGTGTATTAGTGTTATAAAGAAGGTATGCAACTGGCCCCATACACAGAGAAGCAGTGCTCTGGGTACTTCTGCTTTAAATATGCCTCAGAATCTCTTATATTTCTCCTTAGAAGTGGTTCCAAGTGTGTGGTGCCAAAATTGCATGGATAGATTCCCCTTGTTCAAATGAAGTCAGTTGAAAAATCGCAGAGAAATTCTGAATATATCTAAGCTATCAATCCTGGTAAAGGATATATTGAAAAGATGGCATGGAGTTCTCTTAAAAAATAAAATGCCCAGGGGCCACCAGGTGGTGTGGTGGTTGAAGGCACTGGTCTCCCACATGGCCAACTGTGGTTCGAGTCCTGGACCTGGTGGCTTGCTGTCTCATTCTCCTTCTCTCTCTCCTTTCATGAGCACACATGCCCAATTTAAGTCTATGATATATATAAACTAGGAATGTTGTGCTCTAAAACCATGAATTCAGTTACATCTGATTATAAAAGTCTGTCTCCACCAGTAGACTGTGAGCTTCTTGAAGGTAAGCGCTATGCCTTATTCACCTCTGAATTTCCAGTAGATAGTACAGCAAGGCACCCAGACAAAGTTTGTTAAAGAGAATAGAAGGGAGGGCAGGAAGGGGCCAGACCATGATAAGACGTGTTGTTCTGTGGGGCTGGCAGGTGGTGTGGTGGTTAAAGGCACTGGACTCCCACACAGTCAACTACAGTTCAAGTCCTGGACCTGGCAGCTTGCTTTCTCACTTTCCTTCTCTCTCTCTCTCACTCTCTGGTCAAATTAAAATAAATAAATAAAGTTCAATAAAACAATTCTTTCAAAAAACTGTAACTTTAGAAAAAAAAAGTTGCTCTGTGACACTGACTTACATGGGAAGGTTCTGCATTTACATCCAGAGACTTTCCTGAGTATACAGGCATGTGTATGCCCATGATCTTGAGCTGGTTGAAGCTAAAGATGGGGTAAATTGCAGTGTCAAGACCCTAAAGGGGTGCTGTTTCTTTCTCTCTTGCTCACACATGGAAGAAATAAACTTATTTAAAAAGAAGGAATGAAGGAAGGATGATGGATGAATTAGGAGAACCAAGTTATTAGTATCCTATGAAAGGTAAAGGTTTTGATCTCTCTACTGATATCCTTACCAATGGGTCAGAAAGAGAAGAGCTTGAGCTGGTTCTATGATCCGGTAGTTAAGGTAGCCGAATCCCACATGACTAACCACACAGTTTGAATCCAGGCCCCAGGGGTTTAAAAGCATACAAAACACATATGCATAAATGCCCACAGTGCCAACAGGGTGGAGAAATGGAGAAGAAGGGATTGTGGTGAGATCATGCTCCATTGATGTGTGTCTTTCTCATTCTCTGTGTGTGTCTCTCTCTCCAGTGAGAACATGTGCCATCTGGCAGATTCAAACAAGAAAGAAAGAGAAGAGCTCAGCTGGATAGAGCACAGTGTAATCAGAGCAAAGTTGCTGGCTCCATCACCACCCATTCCATCCAGCCTTCCCTTGCACATTAACTACAGGCCAGCTGTGAGTTTCAATCAGCCATCTTGAACATGCTGCGTTGGTTTACCAAGAGTAGACGAGAACACAGACGCACCACTCAAATGGCAGCAGGGTCTAGCCCCAGGAAGAAATCTTCCTTCTCTGGTTGGTCTCTCCACCTGAGCTCCCTTTGTGTGGTGGGATTAGTACTGGTTTAAGAAAACCTTGGGGAGACAGAGAGAGGAGGCTTTTCCTTCCTTGGTGTCTCCAAAGGCTACACATCCAACTCCATTCTCTACTGGGAAATAACATTGTTTTCAGAGATGTAGAATATATTTTGTGAGGTTCTGGGTTTAATATACATTTTTAGGTCTGCATATCCACAATTTCTGGGTGAAGGAACAAAATTCTGTTGAGGGAGGAATGTAATTGTGATTTAACGGGGAAGCAATTTTAGAAAATACCTATCAGGACCAACATTACATTTAAAAAAAAATGACACCTCTCTGAGCATCAACTTTCTCTCAAGGTAGTTCTGAAATGACTTTTCCCAACTACTCCGGAGGCAATGAAGACTTCATTTTGGAAACATTGGCTGGGTGAGCCGGTGACTCACACCTCAGATGAATTAATAAAGTTGAGAAAACAAAAACCAGATGTTTCCTTCATCTTAATATAGGTCTCTATGCTTTCTTTTTTCAGTTACACTGTCACTTTCTAATTTCCTTCAATTGAGGCAAAAAAATCAATTTTTAGAAGTTTCTACTCATGCACATTTGATCAACTCTGTCACAACAGTTGCTATTTGGCTTCAACTTCCACCAAGACTGTAGCCTGGGACTGACTGTTCCAGCAAGCTAGCGGCACACAGTGCTTGAGAATAGCATGCCGGAGGGCTTCGGGCACCAGATTGGATCTGCTAGAGAACTCCTGCCTGTGGAGAAAAGCAAAAAGGGAAGCAGTCTCTGCTTGCATGTCCACCTCCACAGACCCAAAAAGGGTCTGGCCAGTTAGTTGTGACTTTCTTTACACATCCCGTATTCATTCCTTGGCCTTTGACACTCCTCAAAAATGCTAAGAATTGCATTTTAGATAACCCACAACATATATTTTCATTCTTATGTCCAGGCCAGCGATAGATACACTGAAATCCAGAGTGATGCACTGTTTAAAGTTTCCTAATAATACCGCCCACCATTCCCTGAGAACTTCTGAAGTTTTATGCTTTTTATAAGGAGGGAAAATAATTTTCCCCCTCATCCATTGTACTTTGGCTAAAACAATTATTTTCCCCAGACACCACCCATAGCAAAAAGCTCCAGATGTTCTTAGGTCCCAATGAGAGAAGAGACTAAAATCCTGGTGGTTTTCTTTCTTCTTTTTTTTTTTCTTAATGTGTTTATGCATTTCCTTTTATTTTTATGAAAATATTGTATATTAGTCCAAAGATATTACTATATACATTATCATCAACAGATTATTTTCCAGCACAGCAAAAGAAACAATAATTAGAGTGAAGAAACAACACTTGGAATGGGAGAATATATTTGCAAACTCTCTTTCAGATAAGGAATTGATAACAAAAGTATACAGAGAACATAAGCAGATTACCCACACACAAAAATTCAGCCCAGTTAGAAGATGGGCAAATGAGCTGAACAGACAACTTTCCAAGGAAGATATGTCAGCACAGCTAAAGAAACAATAATTAGAGTGAAGAAACAACACTTGGAATGGGAGAATATATTTGCAAACTCTCTTTCAGATAAGGAATTGATAACAAAAGTATACAGAGAACATAAGCAGATTACCCACACACAAAAATTCAGCCCAGTTAGAAGATGGGCAAATGAGCTGAACAGACAACTTTCCAAGGAAGATATGTGAACAGCCAAAAAAACACATTAAAAAAAGTTCAACATCTCTTATCTTAAGAGAGATGCAAATCAAAACCACAATAGGATACCACCTAGTGTTTTTCAAATTTGCACCCTTTTCCCATCTCTCTTCTCCCACCATCCTTTCACCATTAGACTCCATCTTTCTGTGATTCAGAAGCAAATGTATATTGGTGCTTTTATGGTGACATCTTTTTTTAAGGTTTTTGCCATAAGAAGTGTGTAAAGAGCAACAGAGAGAGGGAAAGTGGAAATCATACCTCCCCTCCAGGGAAAATGACCATGCCACAATTCCTTCTCCTCCATTCTCCTCTCAGGATTCTGAGCATACATGCATACACACCCAGCATGATTTTCAAGTCACCAGGTCCAGGACTTGAACTGGGGTTGGCCATGTGGGAATCTAGTACCTTAACCTCCACATTACCTGCTGGCCAACCATGACTTCTCTTAAGCTCTTGGTCCCAATGAGCATTTTCTAAAATTACAGTCACTACCATTCCATCCACCCATTTTCCCAATTCAGATGGCTGGAAATCATTGTAACCACCCCCACCTCCACACCTCACTCATTCACCACATTTAGTCTCTGTCTTAACACATTACTGCATTACTAATGGAAATACCTGAGACTGGGTGAATTTAAGAAAACAGAGGTTTACTTTGACTCACAATCTGGTAACTGAGAGATCTAAAGGTATCACAAGATGGCAGAAGGCAGAACTTTTAGCAGGGAAGAATGTGGTGTATCCATGAGGTTTTCTCTGCCATTCTGCTCTCATTCTCTCTATTAATAAACCCACCAGAACTCAGTCATGGAGACCCCGTCATAATGACTTTATCACACCTAAAGGCCCCACTCTGGGACACCATGAAGGGATTAAGTTTAAGTTTAATGCCTTCACAGTATAATCAAGTCCCAACACATAAATTTCTGGGAGACATCCAATAACATTGACCACTAGGACGAAATTCTAAAACATGAAACTTTGGGGGACAAACCGTTATCTAAACCCTAACAGTCTCCAAGTCCTGTTGAGTCTACCAACTAAATATCTATTGCATGTTCCCTCTTCTCCATCCCCACTGATGTTTGTCTAGTCTAGGTCACTGTTCTCTCACCTGGCCAAATCTTTGAACCATTGTCTCTGTGTCCACTCTTGCTCCACCCAAAAAAAATCCATCCTCCCCCCCTGCAACCTCTATGAGAGTGATCTAAAACCCAAATATGGTCATGTCTCCCATATACTGCCACTCCTTGGTAATAATGGAGTGTACATGGTGAACTGAGAAAACCCCTTACACCAGAAATGGCAAGTCCTTCTCCAGCCTCCTGATACTTTCCCATCCTGAGCATTTATCATCTGGCCTTTTCTCTATCATAGTTCCAATCTCACTGGACCATGGTTGTCTGACTTCTTGCTCGTCTCTGCCACTGGACTGTGAACTCTGAATCTTGCTCATTTCTCTTGCTCATTTCTGTATATAGAGAACCATGTACAGTGCCTGGCACAGAGCAGACATTAAGAAGTAAATAGGGGACCAGTAGATGGCGTAGCAATTACATCACTGCACTCCCACATGGCCCAACATGGTTTGAGTCCCAAACCCAATGGGTTGAAACTCATGCCGGGTGTGTGTGTGTGTGTGTGTGTGTGTGTGTGTTTGTGTGTGTGTCAAAGATCCAGGAAGTAGAATGAAGGAGAAGGCATTGGAGCATGGCCATCCTCCCTAGGGGGATGATTTCTCACTTTCCCTCTCACTATCTTTGTCTCTCTCTCTCTCTCTCTCACTCTAGTGCACATGCCCTAAGGCAAAAACTGCTAAAAAAGAAAGAAAGAAAGAAAGAAAGAAAGAAAGAAAGAAAGAAAGAAAGAAAGAAAGAAAGAAAGAAAGAAAGAAAGAGA
>NW_006160229.1:5968280-5972562 GCF_000334495.1 Tupaia belangeri chinensis
TTGCTTTCTGTCTCTCTTTCTGGCGAGTGCACGTGCCCTATAGCAAAAAAAAAAAAAAACCCTCTTCAAAGAAAAAAAGAAAAAACTCCAAAAAATAAAAAATGAAAGAAAGAGAAAAGCAAGAAAAAAGTAAATAGTAACGGAGATAATAATCTCTCCTTCAAAGGCAGAGTGTTAGTCTCCTATTGCTGCTATAACAAACTACCATCAATTTAATAGCTTAAAATACACCCATGGGCCAGCAGTTAGTGTGGTGGTTAAGGTGCTGGACTCCTGCATGGCTAGCCATGGTTCAAGTCCTGGACCTGGCAGCTTGCTTTCTCACTTTCTCTCTCTCTCCTCTCTCTCTCATGAGCACACATGCCGTGTAGCAAAATAAATAAATTAATTAAATTTAAAATTCTTTTTAAAAAACTCTACTTTCTGTCTAATGGGTCTGTAGATCAGAAGTCTGACAAATGTATCACTGGGCTAAAATCAAGGTGTCAGTGGGGCATCTACTTCTGGAGGACTGCTTTAGTCTGCTCTTCTGTCACTAACAACTGGATACCACAAACTAGGTAATTGATAAAAAAAAGAGGTTGACTTAGCTCACAGTTTTCAGGTCAAAGGCCAGGGGGCCACATCTGGTGAGAGCATTCTTGTTGGTGGGGACTCTGTGGAGTCCTGAGGTGGTACATGGCATCACATGGGGAGACAGAGCAAGAGCAGAGCACGTGTGTCTGTGTCTGTCTTATAATGCCACCAGAATTCAATCACGTGGGCTTCAATTTGATGACTTTATCTTTTTTTCTTTTCTTTTTTTTGGAGAGGTTTTTGCTATAGGGTGCATGCGCTCGCCAGAAAGACAGAGACAGACAGAGAGATAGAAAGCGAGAAATCACTCCCCAGGGGGGATGGCCACACTGCAATCCTTTCTCCTCCATTCTCCTCTCGGGATCCTGGGCACGCACGCACACACGCCCGGTGTGAATTTAAGCTACTGGGTCTGGGACTCGAACTGCGGTCGACTACGTGGGAGTCTAGCCGACATAGCCATTATGCTAACTGCTGGTCCCGATGACTTAATCTTAATCTCCTCCCAAAGATTCCAGCTTTCAACACTAGAGTCAGATTAAATGTTCACACTCTTAATCCTGTTACAACCAAATTTCAGTGCATGAATTTGAGGAGGATATGTTCAAATCATAGCAAGGCACTGGGAGAGAATCCATTTCTGTGCCTTTGCTAGCTTCTAGAGACCCATTTCCTTTATCTTCAAAGTCAGCAATGTAGCATATCTCTGATCCTGCTTCTAGTCTCACATTTCTTTCTCTGGCCACAGCAAGGAAAAATTCTCCAGTTTTAAGTACCTGTGTAAATTGATTGGGCCTACCTGGATAATCCAGTATAATCTATCTCAATGTTGTCAGATTAGCAAACTTAATTTCATCTCTACCCTTAATTCTCTATGTCATGTGATCTAACATGTTCACGGGTTCCAGGGATTAGAGTGTGGACATGTTTGGGAGGGCATCACTCTGCTCACCATAGAATGCAGTAAGTGAGAAACCTGAATTCCTCACAGCAGCCCCATTCTAATGCTTTTCACACAATTGCAATGCTCTTACCTAGTTGGCTATGTTCGCCATGATTTAGTCATCTGTGTGTCCCTGTGCCTCACCCAGGACTCAACCCAAGTGAGATGCTCAGGTTCTATTGACCAGAAAGTAGTAACTAAAATATTGGTTGGCTTGAGTATTTAAATATCATCTTCTTGGTTCCTCTAAGAAAATGAAACTGCAAGAGCTGGCAAGTGGTATGGTGGTTGGGGACACTAGACTCCCATGTGGCCGACTGTGGTTCAAGTCCTGGACCTGGCAGTTTGCTTTTTCACTTTCCCTCTCTCTCTTTCACACTCTGTCCCTCTCTGGTCAAATTAAAATAAGTAAATAAATGAAAAAAAAAAAAAAGAAGAAGTGACAAATCTGGCTTTAAAAAAATGAAAATGAAACTGCAATAGTTGAGTTTCAAGAAAATGTTTTTTAAAAAACAATTTTAGGGGGCCAGCAGTTGGTGTAATGGCTATGTCACTGGACTCTCATGTAGTTGGCCATGGTTCAAGTCCCAGACCTGGTGGCTTAAACTCACTCCAGGCATCATATGTGCGTGCGTGCCCCAGATCCCAAGAGGAGAATGGAGGAGAAGGGATTGCGGCGTGACTATCCCCCCAGGGGGTGATTTCTTGCTTTCTGTCTCTCTGTCTCTCTCTCTTTCTGGGGAGTGCACACATCCTATAGCAAAAAAAAAAAAACCACTTTTATAGGGGGCCAGCAGATAGCAAAACGGTTACATAGCTGGACTCCCACATAGCCAACCACAGTTCAAGTCCCGGACCCCGCGGCTCGCGGCTAAAAACTCATGGTAGGCATGTGTGCATGCATGCCCAAAATCCCTAGAGGAGAATAGAGGAGAAGGGATTGCAGTGTGGCTATCCCCATGGGGAGTGATTTCTTGCTTTCTGTCTCTCTGGCAAGCATACACACCCTATAGCAAAAATCTCTCTCTAAAAAAAAATTTTATAGCACAATCAAGGGTCCAGTTGCCATTTTCTTGCTTTTTCACACTAAACCAGACCTAAGATTGAAAAAACAGGCAACTTCTATTTCTGGCAGAAGTCTTTCAGATCTCCTGCATGAAGAAACAGCTTACATGCTTTCTATCTAGTCCACATGTGAACACACAGGAAATTCAAATGAATTACCAAAAAAATGCAATAAAGCTTCATGACTCCCGAAGCAATGAAGAATTGAATACTTCTCAAGCAATTTTTGTAGGATTAGTATTTAAATACACAGCAAACCACTCAGTTCCAACAAGTCTAGAGAAATTAAACCTCGTTTCCAAGAAGTGCTCACAAAGCAATACATGAGAAATACATTTTTCCATCACTGCAGAAGAAGTGGCCTGCCGGGACCCAGTGCCCAACAGACAGCTCCAAGTGGAGAATGAGCAAACCTTGTGTCCAACCAGGACACAGAGCGCAGATTCCCCCAACTGCAACTGCAGTATGGGTTCAAGGTAAAGGACAAGAGTTCTTTCATTTGGTAGAACTGGTCAGAAATGGTCAGGTCTCATAGAGTTCAGGCTCTAGCCATGATAGCTCCAGCTAATTCGTACATTCTCAGAGTTCAGTCTTAACCATGGCAACCACTTGGGACCCCTCCAACTTGCTGAACTGGAGATTCCAGAGGAAGGAAAGCAGCCCAGAGTAGCAGCATGGTCTGTAAAGAGTTTTCCACATTTTATTCAAATAGCACCTCATCAAAAAAACCTTACAGAATACTCAACCTCGGTTTCAAGAGGCTTCTGAATCCCAGTCAAAATGTTTCAATGTACATCACTTCATCTGAACCTTCTAACAGGCCTGGCAGCCACTTGGGGCTGGAATCATAATCCAGTCAGTACCTACCGCAGTGCCTGGCGCATGGTAATAGCTCAATAAATGTTTACTGAATTCGTGAACTGTCATCATTTTAGGAAGAAAGAAAACAGTCTTAGGTTTAAGGGGCTTCCTAAAAGCACACACTAACAGGCAGAACTGGGATTCTGGCCTCCCGTTAGCCTATTGCTTCTCCCATTCTGCCATGCTGGCCTTCAAACTCCAACTAAATAAAGGTCAGGAGGGCATTTCACCCCTTTTCAACAAGTATTCATTGAGTATCTACCCTCAACCAGAACTTTCTATCGCCCTTATCCTATTCTCTGCCAGGCTCTTATTTATTTATTATTTTTTAAAGAATGGGGTCTTGTGGGCCAGCTCCGTTGTCTAGTGATTAAGAGAATTGGATCCTACATGGGACTATGGTTCAAGTCCTGACACTGGTGGCTTGGAAAACATACTGGGCAAACATGTGCACATGCCCCAAATCCAGACAGGATGGAGAGATGGAGATGGGATTACAGTGTGACCACGTCCCACAGGGGTGTACTTTTTTCCCTCTCTCTCTGTCTCTTCAGTGAGCACACACACCTTCTGCTAATAAAAAAATTAAATTAAATTAAAAAAAAAACCAGAATCTCATTATATCGCAATTCTTCTGCCTTAGCCTCGAGTAGCTGGGATTACTGGCATGCTAGGCTTTTTGGGGTGGGCTGATAATCAAACCAAGACCTCCTGTGTGGTTGCAGCCTGCTGAGTAGCAGTGTCAACCAGTGTGTGGCACCATGACTGGGCTGCGGCAATTTCAAGTTTATATATATGTGTGTGTGCGTGCGTGTGTGTGTGTGTGTGTGTGTGTGT
>NW_006160229.1:5973684-5977420 GCF_000334495.1 Tupaia belangeri chinensis
TCCCATTCTGCCATGCTGGCCTTCAAACTCCAACTAAATAAAGGTCAGGAGGGCATTTCACCCCTTTTCAACAAGTATTCATTGAGTATCTACCCTCAACCAGAACTTTCTATCGCCCTTATCCTATTCTCTGCCAGGCTCTTATTTATTTATTATTTTTTAAAGAATGGGGTCTTGTGGGCCAGCTCCGTTGTCTAGTGATTAAGAGAATTGGATCCTACATGGGACTATGGTTCAAGTCCTGACACTGGTGGCTTGGAAAACATACTGGGCAAACATGTGCACATGCCCCAAATCCAGACAGGATGGAGAGATGGAGATGGGATTACAGTGTGACCACGTCCCACAGGGGTGTACTTTTTTCCCTCTCTCTCTGTCTCTTCAGTGAGCACACACACCTTCTGCTAATAAAAAAATTAAATTAAATTAAAAAAAAAACCAGAATCTCATTATATCGCAATTCTTCTGCCTTAGCCTCGAGTAGCTGGGATTACTGGCATGCTAGGCTTTTTGGGGTGGGCTGATAATCAAACCAAGACCTCCTGTGTGGTTGCAGCCTGCTGAGTAGCAGTGTCAACCAGTGTGTGGCACCATGACTGGGCTGCGGCAATTTCAAGTTTATATATATGTGTGTGTGCGTGCGTGTGTGTGTGTGTGTGTGTGTGTGTGTATGTGTGTGCATGTGTGTGTGTATTGAGAGAGATTTTTGCTATAGGGCACATATGTTTGCTGGAGAGACAGAGAGACAGAAAGCAAGAAATCATTCCCCATGGGGATGGCCACATCATAATCCCTTCTGCATTCTCCTCCAGGATTTTGGGCACGCATGCATGCACACGTGCCTGGCATGAGTTTTAAGCCACCTGGCCTGGGACACGAACAGCAGTCAACTACGTGGGAGTCCAGCAATGTAATCATTATGCCATCTGCTGGTTCCTCATTCTTTGTTTTAAAGTTAGCTCTTAAGCAAGAACTTGTGACCTCACACACCCACCCCACCTCTTCACATCCATCACCCTATACCACATTTCGTATTGTCACTTATCCCAAGCATTTTTAGTTTTAGTTTACATTGCGAGAGAGAGAGAAAGCACCCCCTAATGGGTTGTGGTCATGCTGCAATCCCTTCTCCTCCATTTCCCCATTCTGTCAGCATTTGGGGGACACATATGCACACATGCCTGACATGTTTTTCAAACCACTGTACCTGGGATTTGAACCACAGTCGGCCAAGTGGGATCCAGCTTCCTTAACCACTAGGCTACAGGGCAGCCCCTCCCAACCTTTACATTTTTTATGTATGTGTTTTTATGTCTGTCTTCCCCGACTGGACTGTAAGCTCCACAGGGCAGGGTGCTGGCCCAGACTTTTGCTGACACTGTGAGATGAGGGTGTGGCCCAAGTGCAGAGGCTCAATCAGTCAAGTACTGGTCTGCGTGCCGGAAGCCATACAGCCCAGTGCGGCTTCAGCTCTCTAGCTGACCTGAAACAGACCAACATCCTGACTAGCTGGAAGACTGGGAGAAGGGGATCAAGGCATGACAAGACCTTGCTGAGGTCTCTCATTGAAGAAATAAAGAACTTAAAAAACATTTTCTTTTTTTTGCCAGAGGGCACATGCACTCATCATCAGAGAAAGGGAATGTGAAAAAGCACCCCCCGTGGGGCATGGTCCCACCAAAATCCCTTGTCCTCTATCTCTCCCTCCTTTCAGGATTTTGGGCATGCATACACACATGCCCAGTGTTTCTCAAGCCACTGGGTCTAGGACTTGAACTGCACAGTCAGCCATGTGGGATCCAGCCACCACAACCACCAGGCCATGGGCTGGTCCAGAAATTAAAAAAGAAAAAGCCTTTTTAAAAGCGACGGTGTGATACAGTCACGGAAACAAAGCCAGTGTGGTCTTAGGCATACTCATAAACATGTCTAGAGCAATGGATTTCTGGAAGATGTCCTCAGGATACAAAGGGAATAGGATTGTTTAGCATGGGAACAGAAAACTCAGGGAGGGCATTACCAGTTCCTCTTTTCAAATGTCCAAATGTACCAACACAGAAAAGGGTAGTGGGCTTGTCCTAAGAGACCCAGCAGGACAGGGGAAAGGGAGAAAGCTTCAGGAGGGCCAATTTGGGCTTAAGGTCCTCCTAGTTACACTCGTACCTATATAATTGTCAGACACCTACTATCTTCCCTACTAACATGCAAGTGCCATTAGGGTAGCCCCACATCCATTTCATTCTTCACTATCTCTGTATAGCACAGCACAGGGTATGTCTGCCACTCAGTAAATATTGGGCTGAATGGATGTTGGGTGGAATGTCAGTTACAGCAGCAGTCCCCAACCTTTTTAGCAACAGGGACTGCATTCAAGAATTTTTCCATGGACTGGGGGTAGGGGTGGTTTCAGGATGATTCGAGCACATTACATTTGTTGTGCTCTTTCTTTCTATTATTATTACATTGTAATATATAATGAAATAATTATACGATTCACCATAATGCAGAATCGTGGGAGCCCTGAGCTTGTTTGCCTGCACCTAGTCGCACCTGGGGGCTCCTATGAGAATCTAATGCCGCCACTGATCTGACAGGGGCAGAGCTCAGTGGTAATGCAAGTGATGGGGAGTGGCCGCAAATACAGATGACGCTTCACTTGCTCACCTACTGCTCAGCTCCTGGGATGTGGCCTGAATTATGAGTCACCCTTCACTCTGCCTGGCATGCTCCTCGCCCTCACTCACCTGCCTGACCCTTTACTTACTCCCGAGGTCTAAGCTCAAATGACACTTTATCAGGACAGTCTCTCCCAGTCTTGTATCACCAGATTGTAGTATGCCCTCACAGATCCTAGTACTTTCCCTCACAGCGTTTATGGTGATTGTACGTAGAGTTATTTGTTGGTTAATTAAGAAAGACATTCCCCTTCTAGAAGGCAGTTAGTCTTTCTTGGATGACTGATTCCTAAAGAGCCCGAGATGCTTGACTAGAGCCCCTGTGGGAGCTGAGACAGTTGTTCGCTGCTACCTCCACTGCATGTGGCACAAAGGAAGCACTCAGTTCTTGAATGAATTAACCTCACAGTGAAGAAAATGAACAGGCTTAGAGAAATCAAGTAACTGGCCCACATCACACAATAAGCAAGTAATTTGAGGCCCTGCTGCTGTGGCATGGTCTGCTAAGACTGTGCTCTTCTGGCTGGGACCAGGTGAGAGACCCGGGTTCTGTTTCCAGCCCAGCATGAAGGCGCAGCCTGCTAGTGCACACCTGTGACCCTAGCACCTTGGCAGACTGAGGCAGGGGGATCAGGAGCTTGAGGCTGGCCTGGGCAGCAGAGTGAGCCTCTGTCTAAAACAGAGTTAGGAGGCAAAGCAGGAGAATGGTGACGAGGTGAGAAAAATAAGGGGAAAAAAGCATGTAATCTGAACACAGGTCAGTATAATTCCAAAGTTAGGGCTTTCCCAACTACATTAAAGCCCTCATTCAGGGCCTCCAACTGTGCCACGAAGGACTGCCTGAGGCAAAAATGTGGAAGGCATGGTGTGAAGGAATGCTGCTGGCCAGGCTGCCTCACCTGTGGGTCCATGAGACACAGGGGTTCAGCTCTAAGAATGTCAGAGGGCCCTCTCAGCCAGAGTGCTGGTGCCCAGTAGCCAGCAGAGCAGCAAACAGAGGGGCAGAGTTGACATGTAATGCCCTGCCTAGCTTCACCACACAGGTGGCAGGAGGCTGCTAG
>NW_006160229.1:5977648-5982684 GCF_000334495.1 Tupaia belangeri chinensis
TGTGTGTGTGTGTGTGTGTGTGTGTGTGTGTGTGTCTTATGAGCACACACAGCCAATGGCAAAAATTTTTTTAAAATCTGGGCTTTGGAGTCAGGCTGGGCTTGAGTCCTGGTTCTGTCACTAACCATGTGACAACTGCTCTGCACCTGTTTCCTCATCTATGGAACAAGAATAAGAGAATGTACCTTTATATCGCAATTAAGATTAAATTAAGGAGCCAGCAGATGGTGTAAATGGTTACATTGCTGGACTCACGAGTAGCCAACCACTGCTCAAGTCCCAGACCTGGTAGCTTAAAACTCAAGCTGGGTTTCCTTAAGAAGTCTTTGCCTATCCCTACCCCAATGTCTCCCAGACTTTCCCCAGTGTTTTCCACCAGTAGTTTTATAGTTTGTAGTCTTAGGTTTAGATCTTTGATCCACTTTGAGTTGATGTTTGTTGATGGTGACAGATAGGGTTTCAGATTTATCTTTCTGCACATGGATATCCAGGTTTTCCAACACCATTTGCTAAAGAGTTTTCCTTTTACCACTGGATTGACTGGTACCCATTGTCAAAGATCAGTTGGCTGTATGTTTTGAGGTTTATTTCTGGGGTCTCTACTCTGTTCCATTGGTCCTCATGTCTGTTTTCATGCCAATACCATGCTGTTTTGATTATCACTGCTCTGTAATATGATCTGGGGTCAGGAAGTGAGATGCCACCCACTCCACATTTCTTGCGCGGATGACTTTTGCAATATGGGGTCTTTTATGATTCTAGACAAATTCTGCCTGTCTTTTCTACATGTGTGAAGAATGTCTCTGGTAATTTTACAGAAATTATTTTATAGGTATTACATTGAATATGTAGATTAATTTGGGTAGGATTGCCATTTTGCTTATATTAATTCTTCCCATCCCAGATCATGGGATGTCCTTCCACTTTTTTGTGTCATTTTTTTCTTTCTTTTTTAAGATTTTCCTTATAGAGGCCCTTGACTTACTTGGTTAGTTTTATTCCTAGGTATACTTTTTTTGACTATGGTAAATGGGATTACTTTCTTTAGTCCCATCCCAGATCATGGGATGTCCTTCCACTTTTTTGTGTCATTTTTTTCTTTCTTTTTTAAGATTTTCCTTATAGAGGCCCTTGACTTACTTGGTTAGTTTTATTCCTAGGTATACTTTTTTTGACTATGGTAAATGGGATTACTTTCTTTAGTTCTGTCTCTGTTGTTTGTATATAGAAGTGCTATAGATTTTTGTAAATTAATTTTGTATCTTGCCACTTTACTTACTGAGTGCATTTATTACTTCAAGGAGTTTTTTCATGGATATTATTGGGTCTCCTATGTATACAATCATGTCATCTGCAAACAGAGATAATTTCAGCTGCTTGCCCTATTGGAATGCCTTTTATGTCATTCTCCTGTTTGATCACATTGACTAGGACTTCCAGTACTATACTGAATAGGAATGGAGAGAGTGGGCAGCCTCGTCTTGTACCAGTTTAGACAGGTGGGATCACATTAGATTAAGAAGTTTCTGCACAGCAAAGGACACAGTAATTAGTGTGAATCTACAGCCCTCAGAATCGAAGAAAATTTTTGTTAACTATGCCTGAGATAAGGGACTGATAGCCAGAATACACAGGGAACTCAAGTGGCTTACCCAGAAGAAAATGATGAACCCAATTAAAGTTTGGGAAAATGAGCTAAATAAACAACTCTCTAAGGAAGACATATGAACAGTCGAAAAGCATATAAAAAATGCTCAACATCCCTCATCATAAAGGAGATGCAGATCAAAACCACAAAGAAATACCACCTAACCCCAATCAGAATGGTGAAGATTAAAGAAGAAGAAGAAGAAGAAGAAGAAGAAGAAGAAGAAGAAGAAGAAGAAGAAGAAGAAGAAGAAGAAGAAGAAGAAGAAGAAGAAGAAGAAGAAGAAGAAGAAGAAGAAGAAGAAGAAGAAGAAGAAGAAGAAGAAGAAGAAGAAGAAGAAGAAGAAGAAGAAGAAGAAGAAGAAGAAGAAGAAGAAGAATGATAAGTGCTGGTGAGGATGTGGTGAAAGGGGAACTCTCCTGCATTGCTGTTGGGAATGTAAATTGGTCCAGCCACTGGGGAGAACAATATGGAGGTTCCTCAAGGGCCTTCAACTAGAACTACCATATGATCCAGCAATTCCATTCCTGGGTATCTATACAAAGGACAGCATAGCGTTCAGTCAGAAAAGCACTTGCACAACTATATTTATTGCAGCATTATTCACGATTGCTAAGACATGGAACCAACTCAAATGTCCACAAACAGATGAATGGATTGAAAAAGTGTGGCACATATACCCCATGGAATACTATTCAGCCATAAAAAAACAAGACCCTGGCATTTGATATAAAGTGGATGAACATGGAAGATTATTGCTAAGCAAAGCAAACAAGAGAGACATTGTGTGTCCCCAGTTAATATACACCAAATGTCTACGTTCCATGGCAGAAATTGAAAGATTAAATGATATAAAAGCATGGAGAACAGCTGTGGATACTGTTATGGATACTGGGGTCAAAGTGAAAGGAGAGTTGGAAAGGGGAAGAGTGCAGGAAGGGAAATTTGGGAACAAATGGAGAAAACATTTGTGGGTCAACAGATATGATTTGTTGCCTGTTAATGATGTGTTGTATGGTATTCTCAACTCACCTGCTGTGTGGTGTATATCATGTTGGGTAAAATCTCTGTACAATCTAAATGATATGTAATGATTGAATGTATACATAATAATAAATAATAATTTAAAAAGATAACTCAAGCTGGGCATGTGTGTGTGAATGCCTAAGATTCTGAGAAGAGAATAAAGAAGGGATTGTGGTATGGCCATTCCCCCTGGGGGGTGATTTCTTGTTTTTTGTCTCTCCACCTCTTTTCTCTCCAGTGAGCACATGCACCCTATAGCAAAATATCTCTCTCAACAAAAAGATTAAAATGTAATTTCAAAAAATACCTGATAGGGAACCAGCAGTTAGCGTAATGGCTATGTCGCTGGACTCCCACGTAGTCGACCGCGGTTCGTGTCCTGGACCCGGTGGCTTAAAAAACTCACGCCGGGCGCGTGTGCGTGCGTGTCCAAGATCCCAAGAGGAGAATGGAGGAGAAGGGATTGTGGCATGACCATCCCCCCTGGGGGGTGATTTCTCGCTTTCTGTCTCTATGTCTCTCTCTGTCTGTCTGGCGAGCACACGCGCCCTACAGTGAAACTCTCTCAAAAAAAAAAAAAAAATACCTGATACACATTGCCTGTACCTAAAAGGGGCTCAAAAAATGGGAACTACTATTGTGATTATTTCCAATTTTTTAATTTGCTATAGGATGCATGCTCTCACTGGAGAGAGACAAAGGGAGTGAGAAAGCACTCCCAGGGGAATGGCCATGCTGCAATACCTTCCCCCCATTCTCTTCTAGGGATTTTGGGCACGCATGCACATGTACTCGGTGTGATTCCCGAGCCATCAGGTCTGGGACTGTAACCACAAAGTCAGCCTTGTGGGATTCAGCTTCCCCACTACCACCTGCTGGCCCAATATATTTCCAAGCCTCCTACTGCAGTGTATTTCCTGTCAAGGCTTTCTGATCAAATCAAAACATCTACACTTTCACACCCCCATACTGGGTCAGGTTAACAAATGCACTTGCTCAAATCTAATACAGAATTTTATGTGGTAAATTAGAAAATCTAAGCTGGTTCTAGTAAACAGCCTGTTGTGAGGAGGCCCCCAACTCTCTCTCACTGGGCCATGGAGTAGACAGCAACAAAACACAAGATGTGTCTGGCGCCACTGCTGGCCTTAACAAAACTGTCGTTGGCAAACTCTAACCTATGGGACTTCTCACGGGAAAAGGGATGGACCTTGAACTTGGAGGAAGGACTATTTGTGTGATCATGCTTTCAACCAAACTCGGAACAGCCTTTCTACCTAACTGGATACACCACGACTCTCCCCACATAATGGAAGAAATGTTTTCATGACATTATCCATTACTAAGCTCACAGGCTACAAATCAATGGAACGGAATTCAAGCGCTCTGACTCATATTTCTGAAATGGTCCAACTGTGACCATAACCAAACAACACATCAGCCCTTGCACATAAGCACCCACAATTTGCCACCCCATAAGTTCTGTCGGGTTTCTGTTTCTTTTTTTAAACACCAGTCTTGCCCTTCTTCTAGTAGGTATATAGGTAGAAAAATAAATGAAGTCAGCACTCTTTACATCTCCGTAGAATAAACTGACTCAAATACAGTGCGTGGTTATTTGCAAGGCTATAATTTTTTTTAATGACAGATTTTCCTAAAAGAAACCACTATAACATCTGTCCAAGTACTCCAGGAGAAAACAAAAAATACATAAAGATTAAAAGTCTATTACTTTAACAGCACATTGCCAAACACGGACAACTAGGATAAATGCCAAGAAACCTTAAAAATAACTTTAAAAGATGCAACGTTCAAGTCATTCAAACGTGTAGGTTCCACAAAAAACAGAAAAACAAGTCCGAGAGCAGTTCTACTTGTGCATGGTAGGAACTCGGACTGTACTTCATCAAAGTTCGTTCAGGTGTCTAAAGCCAATAGGTGTCTGAGCAGAGTTTGTTTCTCTTCTTTGCTTAAAGATGTGTACACAGATTCGAGGAGAGGAGAATGTTCCAGATGCTGATGTGAGCACGGCAGGCTTGGTTCCCCTTGGATAAAGTATGAAGGCAGATTTAGTTGACTCGAGCTTTATCAGTTTCCCTAATGAGAAGGCTTATTATACATGCTGCAACAGACAAGTTACTTGAATTTGTCATGCTAAGTATTTACAGCTATTTTCGTAAAGTGAGCTCAGTAACCTGGCGGAATAAAAAAGGTGGCTGTTAAATTATTGTATAACCTTTTACAACTTGAATAACTCTGTGGGTTAATGATGCTGACACTCAAAGCCCCTCAAACACACATTAACAAGAAATTATTTACTGCATGAAGAGGCACACATCATATAAAACGTATGTTGCACGGA
>NW_006160229.1:5982707-5984059 GCF_000334495.1 Tupaia belangeri chinensis
AGGAAACTTGCTACACCACTTAACGAACAGCTACGCCAACAGCCAAAGCTGCCGCGAAAGGGCACAACCCTAGAATTCCCTTAAAATCTCAAGGAGTGTTTACAATAGCACAGAGAGCTTCTGGAGAGTAAGTACATGTTTTGCTTGGAAGGATATTTTTTTTGTTGGAGAATTTGAATATCATGTGAAGAAATCAATGTTCTAATTGGTTAAGATTTAAGGCAATGCTACTCAGACCTGGGGACCTGGGTGGCGGAATGGAATTTACAGAAGTTTTTTTTTTTTTTTCCCTTCTTCTGAATAATTAACGGGTCAGAATCAACATCAAAAAGTATTCCCCTTCTAAATGTTCAATACACCTTTAGGTATTTTCAGCACTACAAAAAAAAAAAAAATCCACTTTCATACTCAGAATGTGAAATGGGAAATTGGTCTGTGCTCTTCCTTGAAAACTGTAAAAAAAAAATAATAAAGTAAAATAAAATAACATGTGGCAGCTCAGGTATTTCATATTAAAAAGTAACATACAGGAAAATGATGACAACTACACCTGTCACACACAAAGGAGTCACCTTCCTGGCAATCAACGATCCTGGCATTACATTTCTCTGCCAACTGACTTTGGTGTAGTGTGGAACGCCCGTGGATTCATAAATTAACCTTTAACATCAACTACAGACTAACAAATAACAATTAAACACAGTAAGTTCAAAAATTTTACATCTTGCTCCTGTTTGGCTGCTAAAGAGCAGCCATTTAGATTGATATAAAAACTTCTGACATCAAAGCCTGCTATACAGATAAAGTACATAATCAAAAATTAAGCAGCAATTACATATCTTATTTAAACTTATATGGTATAGAATATTTACATATTTGGGAAGAGAGATCTCCGTAACCACCATTCTCTTTACTTCCCTCTTGCCTTCTGCCCCTCTCAGCCTGCCCCAGCCCCTCCAAATCTCAATCGAGTGCCCTGAACTTTGGCCGAGCCAGCTGGGTGCGACTCCTTCTATGCTCTTGGTGTGATGAAATAGAAATAAGGTTTTGGAAGTCATTGGAGCCTTTTTTTTTTTCCTGAACAACAGTGTGCTGTAGCCAATGCATTTGTTCTTTCACTGCAAGGAGGAAAAACGGCCCCCCCTTCATTCCTCAACCTGAATGGGGCATGAGGTCCTTGCACTGCAACAGGCCACAAGGGGAAAGGGAAAGAAAATGGCCATGACAAAGGCAGCAGCAATTAACACAAGTTTCCCAACACAGGAAACCCTCCCTGGGTTCCCTAGGAAATAACATTCTCTCTTCCCTCTCCCTTCCCCACCACAAAAAAAAAAAAAAAATTAGTTCACATC
>NW_006160229.1:5984090-5989000 GCF_000334495.1 Tupaia belangeri chinensis
CACGAGAACTTGGTACTCTGGTTAAGTGTCGGGTAAATATAAGAAAGAGTAAATCCGTCACTTTTTACACTTTAACTGAGACATAAAGCTAACAGAACACACAACATCACTGTGAAAGGAACTTTCTAAAACAGATCCAGTCTACACAGTGCAGCCAGTAAAACTTAAAAAGAATAGTTTGTTCACGATCTGCCTTGTACTGGATAGTTACATTCTTTCTAGGCCATATAAATAGCATTTATATAGCTTACACATTCAGAGACATGCACTGGGACTTTTTAGGTAGTACAAATTTCTTCACAATCACATGTGCAAATTTTACAAATCACTAAGTGAGTATTAATAAGCTTAGGCTGGACCGTGTCTCGTATTATCTAACAAATTTAACGGGGGCTCAGAATCATCCATAGGAAGAACCAGGCGTGTGCCCCGAATGACCAATTCGTGGTCCCCAAATGCAAGCTCCCGATCCAAGGCATCTTCAGAACTGTTCCCCAGAAATCTCCTGGGGGCACTGGATGTCGCTGATTCCGTGTTCACAGTAGAATCCCCGTATGTCAAACTGATATCGCCATCGTTGAGAATAAGATCGGAATCATCATCCTTCAACTGCTCCTGGTTCTAAATGCAAATTAAAATCAGGTTTAAGAATTGTTACAGGATTCCAGAGACATTTCTAATTGCAGGACTTTAGGGGACTGTCTATTTAAAATTCTTGAGTGGTAGCTGCTGCTCTCAGGAGAAAGTTGTAAGTCCTGACCTTGGCTTAACAGGCACACTGACTTGGTCGCTTCAGTTTCACTTCCTGCCACCATCAGCCTGGCCCGCCCCAACGGCCATGTTGTGTGGCAGCCAGACCCAATTGCTCACGGTTGCCCAGCTCTCCAGTGCTTTCTCTTGCCTCAGCATGCTGTCCCCCTGCTCCTTCACATGACTAGCACCTCCTTAGCACTTTCTGCCAGATATCTCCCTGGATCTTCGAGGACTGGTGAGGTGTCCTTCCTGTGTGCTCTTGTAGCATTCTGTGCGTGGCCCTCTCCTGGGAGTAGCACTTACTCTGTCCATGTCTGTCTGCCCTCGAGGGGCTTCAAGTGTGTGTGGAGGGGTAAAGACCAGATAGATACGCATGTGGTTCTGCTGGAAGGGTCAGTGCCAACCACTTAACATGGCTCAGGACACAGAGAAATACAAGGGCTCTTTGAAAAGTGTGTAGAAGTGCTTATTATGAAAAACACAAATGCATGGACTTTGAAAACTTTCTGTACCAAAATAAACTTGTACTTCCATTCCGTTTTTCCGTGAACTTGTTAAAGTCCCCTGGTGTGTTGAACCCTCACTGCATACCTGTCTCCCAGCCCCAGAAATTTAAGTTCTAATGGAAAGTTTGTGACCAAAATATTGGGTCATCAGAAAAGTCAGGACCTATGTTTATCTATGCAAAAATGTGTCATGACTGGGAACCAGCAGTTAGTTTAATGGCTATGTCGCTGGACTCCCACGTGGTCGACCGCGGTTCGCGTCCTGCACCCGGTGGCTTAAAACTCACGCCGGGCGCATGTGCGTGCATGCCCAAGATCCCGAGAGGAGAATGGAGGAGAAGGGATTGTGGCATGACCATCCTCCCTGGGGGGTGATTTCTCGCTTTCTGTCTCTATGTCTCTCTCTGTCTGTCTGGCGAGTGCACGCGCCCTACAGCGAAAATCTCTCCAAAAAAAAAAGTGTCATGACTTTTCTGATGACTCAATAGTACACTTAGATAAAGTTCTACAAGAGGGAGAAGAGGTAAGAATATATGATCCCATTTTGGTAAAAGAAAAATGTATGTGTACCTGGAACAGTCTGGAAGGGCATTCAACAGAATAATGGCTCTGAATGACAGGTTTGCTAATGTTCCATTTCCTCCTTTATATGTTTCTGTACTATCTGAAAGGAGGTTTTTTGTTTGTTTTTACATCAGGCTGATTTTATTGTTCAAAATGAGGACATCCATTACAACCCAGCTATATAAAATAAATTGAACTTAGACTAGACTTCCAAATTAACATAGTACCAATAATTTAAGGTAGATTTTTGTAAAAAAATGAAACATATTCAGTCACATTCCTCTTGATAAAAATAGTAATCATTTAGTAAGATACAAAAAGGATTTGTACTATTAGATCTATTTACAAAAAATAAGTATTTTGTCTGTTTGCTTTTGAGAGATTTTTTTCTATAGGGAATGTGTGCCTGCCAGAGAGACAGAGACAGAGCGACAAAGTGAGAAATCACTCCCTCCCTGGGATTTCTCGCTTTCTGTCTCTATGTCTCTCTCTGTCTGTCTGGCGAGTGCACGCGCCCTACAGCGAAAATCTCTCCAAAAAAAAAAGTGTCATGACTTTTCTGATGACTCAATAGTACACTTAGATAAAGTTCTACAAGAGGGAGAAGAGGTAAGAATATATGATCCCATTTTGGTAAAAGAAAAATGTATGTGTACCTGGAACAGTCTGGAAGGGCATTCAACAGAATAATGGCTCTGAATGACAGGTTTGCTAATGTTCCATTTCCTCCTTTATATGTTTCTGTACTATCTGAAAGGAGGTTTTTTGTTTGTTTTTACATCAGGCTGATTTTATTGTTCAAAATGAGGACATCCATTACAACCCAGCTATATAAAATAAATTGAACTTAGACTAGACTTCCAAATTAACATAGTACCAATAATTTAAGGTAGATTTTTGTAAAAAAATGAAACATATTCAGTCACATTCCTCTTGATAAAAATAGTAATCATTTAGTAAGATACAAAAAGGATTTGTACTATTAGATCTATTTACAAAAAATAAGTATTTTGTCTGTTTGCTTTTGAGAGATTTTTTTCTATAGGGAATGTGTGCCTGCCAGAGAGACAGAGACAGAGCGACAAAGTGAGAAATCACTCCCCAGGTGGGATGGCCACATTACAATCCCTTCTCTTCCATTCTCCTCTTGGGACTCTGGGCATACATGCAAATGCACCCGGTATAAGCCCCAAGCTGCTGGATCCAGAACCTGAACCGTGGTTGACCACATGGGAATCTAGCAACACAAACACTAAGCCCTCTCCTGGTCCGCAGAAAATAAATATTTGAAGGGACTTTTTATTCCATGTTGACCTCATGCTCTTGACATTTCAATGTTTCTTTTCCAATGTACCTAATATAATACATGTGTACATATCTTGTACATGAATATGGCACACATGCTCAAAGGTTTTTAGTGCTAGAATTGATCATTCGATCTTTTTGGAGGCTATTGCTTTAGGCTAAAGATTCCTGGGACTGGGAGATGGCACAATGGCCGTGTCGCTGGACTCCCACAGAGTGGCTTAAAACTCATGCCAGGCATGTGTGTGCACATGTCCAAGATCCCAAGAGGAGAATGGAGAAAGGACCACATCATGGGCATACCCCCGGGCAGTGACCTCTCTCTTTCCATCTGTCTCTCCAGCAAGTGCACACTTCCCACAGCAAAAGTCTCCCTAAAGAAAACGAAAAGATCCTTAAACTTTTAGGGGTAGGAAAGAGTCACAGACTCCTGTGAAACAATAAAAGATATGCACTCTCTTAGAAAAACTATGCACTCATTCTGCCGAATAGAAAAGTTTATTATAACAAAAGCTTATTACTTTCAAACAAAACAAAAGTCATTGTTTTCTAGTATAAAGAATAAGAATCATTCTAAATATTCACACTGAACTGACCAAAAAAATCTATATTTAATACTCCTTGAGGGGAGTAGAGCTGATAGAAACATCTCAAATACTAGTAAATCCAAATACTGTGTTTGAAAATGCTTAATTTGGGGGCCAACAGGTGATGTGATGATTAGGGCGCCTGACTCCCACATGGCCAAACACAGTTCAAGTCCCAGACCTGGTGTCTTGAAAAATCACCGGACATGTGTGCCCCAAAACCCGAGAAAAGAATGGAGGAGAAGGGACTATAGCCTAGCCATCTCTTTTGAGGAGTGATTTCTCACTCCCCGCCCACCCCTCCTCTCTCTGTCTCTCCAGCGAGTACACACTCCCTATGTCAACAACCTAAAAATTCCTAAAAAAAAAAAAAAAAAAAGGTTTTTAGTGCTAGAATTGATCATTCGATCTTTTTGGAGGCTATTGCTTTAGGCTAAAGATTCCTGGGACTGGGAGATGGCACAATGGCCATGTCGCTGGACTCCCACAGAGTGGCTTAAAACTCATGCCAGGCATGTGTGTGCACATGTCCAAGATCCCAAGAGGAGAATGGAGAAAGGACCACATCATGGGCATACCCCCGGGCAGTGACCTCTCTCTTTCCATCTGTCTCTCCAGCAAGTGCACACTTCCCACAGCAAAAGTCTCCCTAAAGAAAACGAAAAGATCCTTAAACTTTTAGGGGTAGGAAAGAGTCACAGACTCCTGTGAAACAATAAAAGATATGCACTCTCTTAGAAAAACTATGCACTCATTCTGCCGAATAGAAAAGTTTATTATAACAAAAGCTTATTACTTTCAAACAAAACAATAGTCATTGTTTTCTAGTATAAAGAATAAGAATCATTCTAAATATTCACACTGAACTGACCAAAAAAATCTATATTTAATACTCCTTGAGGGGAGTAGAGCTGATAGAAATAGCTCAAATACTAGTAAATCCAAATACTGTGTTTGAAAATGCTTAATTTGGGGGCCAACAGGTGATGTGATGATTAGGGCGCCTGACTCCCACATGGCCAAACACAGTTCAAGTCCCAGACCTGGTGTCTTGAAAAATCACTGGACATGTGTGCCCCAAAACCCGAGAAAAGAATGGAGGAGAAGGGACTATAGCCTAGCCATCTCTTTTGAGGAGTGATTTCTCACTCCCCGCCCACCCCTCCTCTCTCTGTCTCTCCAGCGAGTGCACACA
>NW_006160229.1:5989033-5991021 GCF_000334495.1 Tupaia belangeri chinensis
AAAAAAAAAAACATTAGAAGGAAAAACGTTACAAATAAAGGCTGGTTAGCATGGCTGTAATTTTGTTCTCAGCAGCACTATTTACTAAATCACCAATCACATGTTGGTAGCCAGAAAAAACACAGAATCTCAATTCTATCCAAATATGCTCATGCCTTCCAGCAGTGTGAACAGGGGCAGATAAACTGTCCTGATAGCTACGAGCTCACAGGCATGAAATTACAAAAGTTACCAAATGTTTTACACTTTAGGGGTATCAAAAATTGTTTTCTCATCCTCTCAGTTTAACTGCAACAACCCTCGCTTGTAGCTAGTAACATACACATTTCGTACTGAGCTCAGGCCACATGCTACAACTGCAACTGGATGAAAACAAGCCCAGGGACAGAAGGACTTAAGTCACCTACAGGAATCAACACTACAGTAAGAGGAGATATGATTCTCTGTTTTTAAATATTTCAAAGACTATGAATTGTATTTATAGACTTAAGTGTATTTTCTGGTTGAGCTAAATATGCTTAAATTCCCTCTTATGCATTTTACACCTCAAAAGCACAAACTCAAACCAAAATAAGACCAAATGAAAGCAGCAACCCATCCACACAGCAGATAAGTTTTATGTACTGAGGAATTTAGTTTGGAATAAACCAACTTACTTCGTAAGCCTGGGGGCTGGTTAGGCACCTGGCGATGGGTCCACAGCAAGCAGGGAGGGTGGTGGTCAGAGGAGGTCCACTGTGGGTCAGCAGAGGCTTCAGATAGCTGTGCTGGTTAAGGAAGAGCTGCTGTCCCTGCTTCACAAACTTCAAAGAACAACTCATTTGGTGATAATCACCATCCCGTGTGCCAACTTCCTCAGAGCATAGCAGAGCACCTTCCCACGTGTGGTCCCATTTCCTCATTCATTATGGCAGTGAGATAGCACAGAGAGAGATGTTATTCTCATCTCTACTTCACAGGTATGGGAGCTGAGGTTCAGAGAGGTCACTGACCTGCCTAGAGTTACACAATTAAGTATATGGGGACTTGATCCACTAACCCAGTTTGGTTTGATTTCAAATCTGTGTCCTTTCTACTACAGCACATTGGTTTTCTGATTTTACTAAACCCAAAAGGAACACAAAAATTACTGTAATTTAAGCACTGAAGGAGATAAGGGAGAAAGTAAAGAATGATAACAGTCAGAGTAGAGATAAATAATTCCACTAGTATGTTAATTCAGTAATAAAAAATTATCTTAATCATTTAGGGTGGCTTTGGCTGGCGCCTTGAATGCTTTAAGTTGAAACCTCAGTATCTGGTTCTGTCTTTTCCCGTAAAGCTATAAGGAGGAAAGTAAAGTTAATTCTTACCATGTTTTTAAAAATTACGTATCATGAGTTACTCTACCATAGATATATATTTTTTTGAGAGATTTTCGCTATAGGGCGCGTGCACTTGCCAGACAGACAGAGAGAGACATAGAGACAGAAAGCGAGAAATCACCCCGCAGGGGGGATGGTCACGCAGCAATTCCTTCTCCTCCATTCTCCTCTCGGGATCTTGGGCACGCACGCACACGCGCCTGGTGTGAGTTTTAAGCCACTGGGTCCGGGACATGAACCGTGGTTGACTACGTGGGAGTCCAGCAACATAGCCATTATGCTAACTGCTGGTTCCCACTACCATAGATATTTATTTATTCATTTATTTTCCAAAGAGTAAAAATAGATATAACATGATACAAGAAAAACGAGGGAATCACTAGAAATAAGAGAAATGAACAAAGACACATATACTATATTACCCACTTTCTTTTTTCTTTTTTTTTTTTTTGGAGAGGTTTTTCGCTATAGGGTAAGTGCACTCGCCAGACAGAGAGAGACAAAGAGATAGAAAGCGAGAAATCACCCCCCATGGGGGATGGCCACACCACAATCCCTTCTCCTCCATTCTCCTCTCGGGATCTTGGGCATGCACGCACACGCACCCGGCGTGAGTTTTAAGCC
>NW_006160229.1:5991110-5993334 GCF_000334495.1 Tupaia belangeri chinensis
TCAAGGACGCGAACCGTGGTTGACTACATGGGAGTCCAGCAACATAGTCATTACGCTAACTGCTGGTCCCAATATTCCCCACTTTCTAAAATGAGAATCTAAGATGAGTTCTCAGTTAAAAATGAAAAAGTCCGAAAATTTCATAAATTTCCACATTAATAAATTTTAAGCAAAGATTTAAAGCACTCAGTATAGACACACCTTATAAAATATTTGGTCATATAAAGGCACTGAAAAACTGGAATGATTAATTCAACTAGCCTATTACGTAGAGAAATGATCAGGTCTTAGTCTTGGTACTGAGTAGGGTAGTATTGAGGTTAACAACTCTCTGTGTTTGACTCTACAAGAACAAATTTCAGGGGGGAAGAAAACTTGTCAAATATTGACAAAATTTTAAAAATTGAAATAGTCCTATATCTACTAAAGAAATTAAAATATGGGAGGCCAGCCAGAGGTTTAATGGTAATGAAATGCTCTGCAATGGTAGACTCATGCAGGCAGGTCCTGGGTTCACATCCCAAAGTCCTCCTGTATACGTTGGGCATGCAGGCACGAGCATATGATCCAGGCTGGCTAAGGCCAGGGGTGGACTGCTACATGAAGACGCAGCTGAAGGGGTGGTGTTTGTTTCTCTATCTCTTTCTCTTGTAAGAAATATCTATATTACCTACACTTTTTAAAAGAATTTTAAAAATTTTATTTATTATATTATTATTATTAATTTGCTATAGGATACAAGCACTCACTAGAGACAGAAAGTGAGAACCACAAGGTTCAGGACTTGAACCACATGTGGGAATGCAGCACCCAAACCACCATGCCACCTGCTGACCCCAAAATAAATGAACTTTTCAAAAAAGAAATCTAAAAGCCTTCCAATACTGGGCCAGCTAGGTAGTATAGTGGTTAAAGTGGCTGGATCCTACCTGGCCAACTGCAGGGTTCAAGTCCCAGACCTGGGGACTTGAAAATCAAACCAGGCATGTGCGCATACGTGTCCAAAGTCCTGATAAGGGAAGGAATTGTGGCGTGGCCATCCCCCCAGGAGGTGATTTCTCACTTTCTCTCTCTCATGCTGTGCGTCTCTCCAAATATAAAAAGCTCTAGGCCCAGACGGCTTCACTGATAAAACACTCCCATCATTTAAGGAAGAAATAACACTAATTTTATATAAACTCCTTCAGGGAACAAAAAAAAGGGAATATTTCCCAACTAATCTTGTAGAAACATAAGGACATTACCAGAAAGAAAAAAAAAAAAATGCAAGCCATTGATTCTCAAGAAATAGACACAAAAGATTAGGCCGAGGGAACCAGCAGTTAGTGTAATGGCTATGTCGCTGGACTCCCACGTAGTCAACTGCAGTTCGCGTCCCAGACCCGGTGGCTTAAAACTCACACCAGGCACATGTGCGTGCGTGCCCAAGATCCTGAGAGGAAAATGGAGGGAAGGGATTGCGGTGTGGCCATCTCCCCGGGGGGGGATTTCTCACTTTCTGTCTTTATGTCTCTCTCTCTGTCTGTCTGGCGAGCGCACACGCCCTATAGCGAAAACCTCTCAAAAAAAAAAAAAAAAATCAGGCCGGCAAGTGGTGTAGTGGTTAAGGAAGCTGGACTCCCACACGGCCAACTACGGTTCCAGTCTCAGAGCTGGTGTCTTGCTTCCTCACATTCTCTCTCTCTCTTGCTCTCGGTCTCACTTTCACTCTGTCCCTCTATGATCAAATTAAAAAAAATAAATTAAGTTAAATAATTATTTGAAAAAAAAAGAAATAGACATAAAAAATCAAAACATAAAATACTAGCAAATTAAATCCAGTGACATATACAAAGGAACATTCTTGACAAAGTAGAATTCATTCTAGCAAATGCAAAACTGATTTAACAATGAAGCAATCAAGTGATGAAAATCAACATGACAGAAAATTAAAGGAAAAAAGATAAATACATCATCATCTTAATGCAGAAAAAGCATCTGGTAATATTCAATACTTGTTCATAATTTAAAAAAAAAGTCTCAGCAGCCTAGAAAAGAGATGGAATATTATGTTTTAAAAGTTTATTTGTTCTGTGATCAAGAAACAGAAGGAAGGGGGACCAGCAGTTAGCGTAATGGCTATGTTGCTGGACTCCCACGTAGTCGACCGCGGTTCGAGTCCCGGACCCGGTGGCTTAAACTCACGCCGGGCACATGTGCGTGCGTGCCCAAGATCCTGAGAGGA
>NW_006160229.1:5993509-5996802 GCF_000334495.1 Tupaia belangeri chinensis
CAACACTGGGATCCACCCACCCCCAGCCTTCAGCTAGCTCAGATCACGGACAAACTTAGAGAGTTTTCCAGACTTGGACAGGGAACTTTGCCACGTGAGATAACCTTATAGAGCGTTACATTATATGGCCGCACCACAGAAGGGAATACTCCCCACAATATGCAAGCACCTAGATCTTAACAAGCTGGAGGGCTGTGGGAAGGGGATCACAGGAGCGCAAGACCCTGTCGAGGGTGTGTGCCCCCATCCACCTTTCTCACAGGCATGTAGACACATTCCTATGAAAAAAAATTTTTTTAAGAAAACTCTGAAGTAGGGGCCAGCAGGTTGTGCCATGGTTAAGGTGCTGGACTCCCACGTGGCCAACTAAGGTTCAAGTCCCAGACCTGGTAGCTTGCTCTCTCACTTTCCCAGTCTTTCTCTGACTGTCTCTCTCTGGTGAGCACGTGTCCCATAGCAAATTTAAAAAAAATTAACAACAACAAAAAGAAACTTTACAGCTCAAAAATAAGAGAAAGAGCTAATTTTGCAGAGCAGTAGATGGCATAATGGTTACATCCCTGGACTTCCACATAGCTGACTGCGGTTCGAGTCCCAGACTCACTTAAAACTCACGCTGGGCACGTATGTGCGTGCCCAAGATCCTGAGAGGAGAATGGGGGAGAAGGGATTGCAGCATGGCCATCCACCCAGAGGGTGATTTCTGTCTCTCTAGTGAATGCACATGCCCTATAACGAAACTTTCTCAAATAAATAAATAAATAAAAATAAAAAAGAGAATTTTAAATTTTTAAAAAAGAAAACCCTGAAGTATATTTATACTATGAAACACTACTGAATACAGAAATAAAGAAGAATGAATAATTACTATATGCAACAATATGGATAAATAACAGATCTTGAAGGCACCAAAGTATTTATGATTCCATTTATATGAAGTTCAAAAACAGGTCAAACTAATCCACCTTCATGGGAGTCAATCATGGTTACACCTTTGTGGGGTCTGGGGGAGAGGTAGAGAAGGTATTCCTGATGCAAGATAATACAAGACACCTACTGGAATACTAGAAATGCTTAAATATAATCTTTCTATGGGTGGCAGGCACACAGGTGTGGACATAGGTCAAAATCCATTAAGCTGTACACTTGAGATTCATGTCCTTTATTATATTCAAGTTATATCTATTTGCTCTTTATTTAATTCATGACATTGGTCTGTAGTTTTTCTTTTTTGTTACATCCTTTTCTGTTGTGTGGATAAGGGTGATGGAGGCTTTATAAAATTAATTTGGCAGAGGTCTTTACTTCTGGATGTTTAGAAATAGTTTGAGTAGTATGGGGCTAGCTCTTCCATGACAGAGTATGTAGACATTCACAAGAAGGAGAGGGAGAAAGAGAAGTACACTGGACAAGGGCTCAACAAGCCATGATCCCCATTCCCCTAGCCTGTAGCTCGCCAGGATCCTGAACACCTCAACATGCGCTTTAGTGTTTTCAGGCCAACCCTGAGATCCAAACCTGCAGTTGGCACGTGGCTTCCAGCACCGTAGTTCAGTTTGCTATTGACTGAACCACTGAACTGGGCCACAGGTTATATCTCAATTATAGTAATCTGGCTATGCAAAGGAACTGAACGTTAGAGTGAGGAATAATGAATGCTACCAGGCCCCTGAGTATTAAAATGATCAGGTCTTAGTTGATTAGTACTTAACAGGGTAGTACTGAGTCAAGCAAGTCTTGGAATTTACTACTATAAGAATATACAGGGAAAAAAACCTATTATTCTACTTTCTCCACATCAGGATCATTTCATTGTTTTATATATTATGTAGAATATGTATAAAATATTTTATGAAGAAAACACTAAAAAAGTTTTTGTTTATATAAGAGGAATGATAAAATCCCAAGAGAGATGGGAGTGGCTTATATCCAAGATGCTGAAAATGGAGCCAAAAGTAATGACATAATCTTTAAACCATCTTAAAGAGCCAAGCACGCATGCCCTCTCTCTCTAATGTCCATAGACACGCTTGCATTCTTGTTTCTGTACAGTAATTTAATTTTGAAGTAAAAAGTAAATGCAAAAACCTAGAAAGCAAGGCACAGTAAATAGCTGTTTCCAATCGTAAGTGTCAAGTGCATTTCCCTTAAATATAAAAGGTTTGATCAGGACACTGAAAGCAAAGAAAAGAAAAACTATGTCCTAAATTTGTTTTGATAGACTATAAACAAATTTTGATTCACTTAAAATAAATCTTAGCCTGAAAAAATTCAATGTTTCCCTTTTCTAGTTCAATTTTCAAGAAATGAGTTTTTATAGTGATAAAATGTCTTTAAAAAGACGTGATTTAAACAGATCATGGCCTGGCTGCTCAGAAGTCCAACAATTTTAAGACAAGCTGCCCTACATACTTTGGATCTAACTGTGTAAAGAAAACATCAGTCAAATGATTCCAAAGATGACTGAGTCTAAGTGTCAATCCTTGGCAATACCAGAACTCTGGGGCCTAGAAGAGTGTGCATTTGAGATAAATGAAGCTTTAATGAGTTCTGTTAGTCTGTAAGTACATGAATAGCTACGTCTTCTCATATTCACACATACCTGTACATATATGTGTATAGCTATGAGAGGTGCACATAAGTGGGTGTACGCACATACCAAAGATAAACTGTTTGCAGTGTGTCCTGTCAACCTGACTTCTAACTATGCCATTGCAGTGTAGTCTCTAGTTAGGCTTTTTTGGGTTCAAATAAGTTTTTCTCTAAGGTAAAATTGAAAAGTGGAATAATTCTAAGTTACCTCTAAGTTATACTTTCATTCCCTGAAACTAGTTGTCATACTACTTGGGGGGGGGGAAGTATTTATTTATTTACTGAAATACTTTTAATTGTATTTACTGAAATAAAATATTTTGTTAAAAATTATTAATAAATGGGGCCAGAAGGTGATGTGGTGGTTGAGGGCGCTGGACTCACACATGGCCAAGTACAAATCAAATCCTAGACCTGGCACCTTGCTCTCTCTCTCTCTCTCGTCAAAATAAAAATAAAGTTAAATAGAATAATTATCAAAAAATGTAAAAAAAAAAACAAAAAACAAAAAACAGGTTATAGAATATCAATACTACTCCAAGTATAGCCATGTAGCTCACAACAGATAAGAAGGAAGTCTGAGGACCAGCAGATGGAGTGGTGGTTAAAGGTGCTGGACATGCTTAGATGTCCAACCATGGTTCAAGTCCCGGACCTAGTGGCTTTCTTTTTCACTTTCTCTCTCTCTCGCTCTCGCCCTC
>NW_006160229.1:5996993-6030982 GCF_000334495.1 Tupaia belangeri chinensis
TCGCTGGACTCCCACGTAGTCGACCGTGGTTCGTGTCCCGGACCCGGTGGCTTAAAACTCACACCGGGCGCGTGTGCATGTGTGCCCAGGATCCTGAGAGGAGAATGGAGAAGAAGGAATTGCGGCATGGCCATCCCCCCTGGGGGGTGATTTCTCGCTTTCTGTCTCTCTGTCTCTCTCTGTCTGTCTGGCGAGTGCACACACCCTATAGCAGAAACCTCTCCAAAAAGAAAAAAGAAAATGTCAGCTTTTTGGGGCATTCACTGAAGAGGAGACTCTCCCAGTCTTTGGAAAGATCAGGAGGGGAAAAGGACGATCACCAAACATTAGAGCATCACATTATGGTATATCAATTTCTTTCTCAACCTTTTCCCTAAAGCAGCCTGTCGTCTTTCAACCTAGTAACTACACCAAAAACCAACAAATACCTTTTGCAGGGATCACTAACTTAGTTACAGAACAATAAATAGTAAAATTTAATTGATAAATAAACCCATTATGTCAAAGAAGGCATGTTATTTGGGCTCTCAATTCCCCTCACACAACCAGCTTCTGCAGTAACCAGTCCCTGCTGGGTTTGTGGGCTCACAGAGGGATTTGTTTGTGTGGGTTTCCTTCTCCATTACACTCATAGGGAATAGGAAGACTAATGAGGGCTGGCTATGCCACTTCAGGAAGGGGCCAGTCAGATCCGTTGTTCATTAAACTGTCATTATCCATGTCTATGTTATCTTTTTATCTCATTAAGGATACTTATGATCAAAGTTATACCATATCCGGAAGAGCCAAGCACTCTCGGCTTTGGTGGTTCTCCTTTCACTTTCAGGAACACCCTGCAGACAATAATACATAAATTAATATGTATACAAAGACACAGACATTTGTTTAGAGCCATACCTGTGCGCAAGCGGAAAGAGAGCCCTACTATGCATAAGATACTCTTCAACATGTTAATAGAAGAAACATCTTGTATATGGCAGCTTTGGAATAACAAATTGAAATGTTTTTCTGAACACCTCTATTACTCATGCTGCTTGCTAATTTATGAATCTATCGTCATTTAAAAATATCAATGTGGGAGGGCCAGCAGGTGGCGTGGTGATTAAGGCACTGGGTTTCCATATGGCTGACCATGGTTTGCGTACCGGACCAGCGGCTTGAAAATCACGCTGGGCGTGTGTGTATGCATGCCCAAAATCCAAGGAGAAGGGATTGTGGCATGGCCATCCCCCTGGGGGATGATTTCTCACTTTCCTGCTCATTCTCTCCCTCTCTCTCTCTCAAGCACATGCACCTTATATATCAATGTGGGATAATTCACTTCCTAATCTGAAAGACTCATAACCCCCCCCCCCCCTTGATTCGTAAAGCCCCATACCCCCCCCCCCAATGTTACAGCACCTTACATCCTTACATAGCAAACATCCCATCAACATTCCCATCTTTGGGAGCTGTCAGGAATTTCAAAAGTAACTGGTATTTTTTTCTCAGGACACTAGCGAAATGAAAACAAGTAGGGAAATTCCACAGTGAGCCTGACTGGCTAGGAGGGAAAACTAAGAGAGCAGGCAGGCATCTTCTAAAATAGCCTCCAGAAAATATAAAACCATGTCCTTATTTGTCACATGGCACAGCCAGTAGTTGGGGCATTCAGGCAATTTGCTTCCAGCCCAGGCTTGTTGACATTAAGTGCGGGGGGTGAGGGGGGAAGTCTTTTCCCTCTCTGCACCCAAATTTCTTGGTGTATAAAATGTGAGGGTTAGAGAATCCCTAAGACCCTTTCCAGGGCTAATATTCTACCATTCCATTATTTTCTAAGAGCATAGAATTTTGAGTCTGGGTTTGGGCTCCTTCCTAATCCTCAAAATGAATGACTTTCTCTTAGCATGCATCAATATGTACATAATGGAAAAACGTCTGAGACACTAGACGGGTTTGCAAGAGCCAAAGAACACCATCTGTATTTCCTCTCCCATCATTAAGCATAGCTCATGTGTCTCCACTCCTCAAAGAGCACTTCATTTATGAATGTCACAACCCCTCCCCACACGCACACCTGTGCGCCTGCCCACCCCCCCCACACATTCTTACTATGTTTCTCTGTGTTTCCTAGAAGACACTTCAAATACTGAGTAAATACTATCAAGATATCCACAGGGCTCTGAAGCACAGGGGGAGATGGTATCTCTTTCTGTACGTCACATCTGGTACACACCTACCTGGCTCGCTCCCTGTCACTCCATTTCTGTTTCTCCTCTGTGGTGGCAGAGGTGACACCACTGATGGAGACTTATGTAGACAGTGATCAGGCATTTGTCTTGTGAGCTGTCTACTTGATTCTTGTTCTGCCACAGGGGGTGGAGGCGTGAGGAGCTATTCCCCATGGACACTACCCTGCTCTTTGACAATACAAGAACTGAGCCGGCATGGCTTGTACAAGTATTTCAAGCCCATGGAATTCTGCTTGAAGGTTCTGACCACAAAAGAAGCAAGGACTTACTATATCACAAGTATACATCCACACTCATTGCTCGATAGCTCATAAAATTAGTATTGAGGAAATGAGCCTGATAAACGTCTTATTTTCTAACCGCACCCTGAAGACAATTATACTAGGGCTTGTTTCAGACAAGGAAAAGAATTGTGTTTTGAAAGAGACATCTTCCATATTCAAAAAGCTAAGTTCTGGGGGCCTGCGAGTGGCATGGCAGTTAAGGCACTGGATTCCCACATGGCCAACTGCGGTTCAAGGCCTGGATCTAGCAGCTTGAAAATCACACTGGAAACGTGTGTGTGTGTGTGTGTGTGTGTGTGCGCCCAAAATCCTGAGAGGAGGATACATACAATAGAAGGTATTACAGTGTGGCCACTCTCCTGGGGCGGGGAGAGGTAATTTCTCACTTTCCCTCTCTCTTTGTCTCTCTCTGGTGAGTGGCACATGCCCTATAGGAAAAAAAAAAAAAGGAAAAAAAGAAAGAAAGAAAAAAAAGACCTAAGTTCTGCGATTCCTCATGTAATGTCTAGTACAGAGTCATGTATTTGGTGGAACTCAAAAACCATTAAAAAGCAGATGGAAAATGCCAGAAAATGTGGCCAGCCTAGAGAGGGCAGTGAGTTACACTGCACTTGGCCCAGCAGGCTCAGCTCATAGGAACACTGAGAAGCAGACACACGGAAGGAAGGAGGCAGGGCAGGAAATGTAGCCAAGGCTAGGGCACAGGGTAAGAGAGTACACTCCCCTGGACAGACGAGGGGGGGAGCTGGCTCAAGACTCAAATGCTTCCAGGCAGTTCTCCAGGGCAGCTGCTGTCATCTGATTTGCAAGTTACACAGGGAAGCCAACTAGAAAGGGCACCCGTCCGCTAGAAGCCATCAGGGGCAGACCAAAGTAGGACTTCCGTGCCACAGAAGGCACTGGGACCCCCTGGGGTACTTGAGGGATGACTCTCCTCTGTGCCAAAAGCCCAGGAAGGCCCACAGATAGGGACACTGTCACCTTGGATAACCACACAGTTTAAAGTTTGGTTTCGTCTCTATGGGGAAGCGAGAAGAGCCAGGAGTGATGTCAGTCAAAGGCTGAGGCAACCTGGACCAGATCTAAATAGTGGCATGAAGTTGACAGTAGACTGTTTTCTTTCTCAAAACCTGCACATTCAACAGAAATGCCAGGGAAAACACAAATGCATATTTACCAAATGTTCTTGGTCTGAATCAACACCAACCCTAAAGGAGAAACACAAAGAGCAAGTGAGATTTGAAAGCCAGAAAAAGGCTGTTCACATATGTACACCGGTAGGCAACTACTTTTCTCAGCCCACGAGCTATGGAGCAGCTAATACCTTCTTGCTTCTCTGGGGGTGCTGATGTCCATTTCTGGCTCTGGACACTTTCCTTGGCAATGGCTTGGACTCAAAGGAAAGTGGGGTGTCCTCATGATTCTCTTCCTACAATTTCACTTACCGATTTCAGAAAAACAGCATTGTCATTTCTGAATTTAAGTCTACTCTCAGCAGAGTTGAGAGAGCAGTCCTGACCCAGTTACTGAATAAGAACACGACTGGATGGGTCTAGAAGCGAGGCTGGCACAGCGCAGTTCTGGAGGGAGCAGCCTGTTTCTGGACCTCGCACCTCTCTGGCAACATTGTGTTATGATGGCTAAAGACGGGTCCTGTCATAGTTCTTCATAGGCTAATGGACAGACATTAGCCTTGGTTCTTCATAATTCCTTTTATCTGCTTAGAATCCCTGCTTCCCGTCTCCTGGGAGCAGCCTTGCAATAAAGTTCTCTGACTCCTCTCTGTCTCCTAAAGAGGAGCACTCACCAACCCTGCTCCCTGTCTAAGCTGCCTCTCAGGTCTCTCTCCTTCCCAGCCCAACTCCTCAAACATGGACCCTCATTCTGACATGGGGTCTGTTGGGTATAAGGTTTTCCAGCAGCCAGCTCTCCCCAGTTAGCCGTTGCAAGCACGGAACTCTCTGAGTAAAGATGTAAGTGGCTTAAGGGCCAGAGGGGCAAGTCTAAAGTCCTCTGTGTAACATTCAAAGCCCTCTACAAACTAGTGCCCCCTGACTCCAACCTACCTTTCCATCCTTATTTCCCGTCATTCTCTTTGACACACCCTAGACTCTCGTACCTGCCTGCTCCTCTCTCTGAACGCTGTCCTCTCCTAAGCCTCCATCCCTTTGCTCATGCTGCTCCCTCTAGCTGGAAAATTATCTATTTGTTTAATCTACTTCTTTTTCAAGTTTCAAAGTAACCATTCTATGATCCCTTGAAACAGAACCATTTTGTCCTCTGTGCATTTTGTGATGCTTTCTAGAGTCCTATTTATGGTGATACTTAGCACAGGAGCGTATCATTATTTCCCTGCCTGTCTCCTCAAAAAGGCTATAAGCTCCTTAAGGGTAAAGGCCATGTCTCAGTTCATCTCTGTATCCCCAGATCTAGCAGAGTACCTGACACACCATGGGTGCTTAACAGTTCATCGACTGAGCTAACTACTACAGACAGCACACAACCAAGAGTTATGTGAGAAGCTGTGGCGGCACTGTCCCAGAATCCAAATAACACTGAATGGGGGGAAAGAGAGGCAAGGCCGTATCTGGAAGGCAAAGGAATTCCAGTCAAGTACTGGAAAACAGATGGCCATGACTAGTTCATAATTCAAAGAAAGGCTGGTTTCTTTTTCTGTGTTAAAATGGCCAGAAGCTGCTCAGTGTCTTCTCAGCCACATGAAACCCTAACTACATTCATGTATCTCAAGTGACATCTAGTGGTCTTGGAGATAGTACATCTGCAGGACTCAGCCGGGACATTATCGTTGCCAAGTGAATGACACAAACATTTACAGAGCACTTATTATCTGCTAGGCCCAGGCATAGACGTGGATTACACACAGCCCAGGCCCTCAGGAACTCACAGACTGGTGGGGGAAACACGTGACTAGAGCATAGCTCTGAAGGGCTTGCCATCAGGGAGTGCTGGGTCCACATTTGACCTCAGTTGCTTTCTAGCTGTGAGACTTCATTCAAGTGACACAACCCTAGGGACTGTAATGTATCATCTGGAAAATGGGGCTAATGTCCACCGCACAGAGTTGCTGCCAAGATTAAATGAGAAAACGTATTGAGTGATTTTTTAAAAGGGCACCCCCGATGCATCACTAATGCTAAGCAGGAGCTCATATAACAATACTACAAGGCTGAATGAAACAGCGCTACAATAGAGGGACCCAACGTTATGCCATCAGAAGACTGGTTCCAAGAGGAAAGAAGAAGGAAAGGGGCAGAGGCATGTAGCTCTGTCATTTCCTGGCAGTGAGAGAGAATTCCAGGCAGAGGAAACAGCATGAGCAAAGGCTCAGAGACAGAGAAGTGCAAAGCATGTATAGTAAATGGCAGAGAGCCAAATGTGACTACCACAAACTATGCGAAAGGACACAAGAAAAGCTGCCTGGTTCTAATTTACTGAGGATCCACGGTCCATGCAACAGCTAGAGTGATCTTTTAACGATGTAAATTAGATCATTCTGATTTTTTAAAAATCCTCTAAGATTTCCAATTGCATTTTAAAACCCAAAGTCTTTCCCACGACCTATAAGACCCTACAGCAGGGGTCCACAAACTATAGCCCAGGGGCCACACTGGGTACCCCTCCTGCTTTTGCAAATAAACTTATGTTGGCACACAGCCACACCAACAGATTTATACAGTCTACAGCTGCTTTCACCCCAGAATTCAGTCACTGTATAGCCCGCAAAGCCTCAACTATTTGTTGGGTCATTCGAAAAGTCCTGACACATCTTTCTGTTTTTCTTTGCAAAAATGCATCATGACTTTTCTGATGACCCCCAATACTAACTGGCCCTTTATAGGAAACCTTTGCAGACCAGTGCCCCCATAGGATCTTGCCCACCTCATTTTCCATCACTACATCATTGTCTCTCCTCTTCGGTGTGGGATATGTTCCAAGGCCCTCAGTGAAAGCCAAAAACTCTGGCTAGTACAACGCACTATATATACCATGCTTTGCTTTGTCATTTTTCTTTTTTTCATTTTGCCAGAGGGCACATGTGCTTACTGGAGAGAGAGAGAAAGAGAAAGGGAGATAGCATTCCTGTGTGAAATGGTCATGGCGCAATTCCTTCTCCTCCATGTCTCCCCCCTTTTGGGGTTTTGGGCATGCACGCATACATGTCCAGCCTGTTTCGCAAGCCACCAGATCCAGACCTCCAACTATGCAGTCAGTCGGGTGGGATTCAGCTGCCTTAACCGCCATGCCACCCGCTGGCCCTACTTTTTTTTTTTAATCTGATAACTAAGATGGCCACTAAGTGACTAATGCACAGGTAGCATCAGTGTGGATACGATGGACAAAGAAAGGGATGATTCACATCCCAGGCAGCATGGCATGAGATTTCATCATGATACTCAGAATGGCATGCAATTTAAAACTTATGAATGATTTATTTTAATATTTTCAGACTGCAGTTGCTCACAGGTAGCTGAAACCACAGAAAGCGAAACTGTGGATAAAAGGAGCCTATTTGACTCCAGCGATGTGAGCCTTTTTTCCATTCATTAAACAGTCCAAGTCTGTTTCTGCCCCAGGAGCTTTGCATTTGCTTTTCTCTTGACCTGCATTGCCCTTGATGATCATTGTCATTCGGGTAGAAGGAGCTCAAATGTAACCCTTCAGAAACACCTGCCCTGTGCCAGCTGGTGGCATGGCGGTTAAGGCAGCCGGATCCCTCATGGCTGTGCAGTTCAAGTCCTGGACATGGCAGCTTGAAAAACACGCCAGACGTGTATATGTGTGCCTAAAATCCTGAAAGGAGAATGGAAGAGAAGGGATTGTGGCGTGATCATCTTTCCTGGTGGGGAGCTTTCTCACATTCTCTCTCACCAGCAAGTACATGTGCCTATAGTTAATTTGAAAAAGAATGAAAGGTCTTCTCTGACCTCCTCACATAAAATATACACCCATCCACAGTCACTATCCCAGCACCACAGGATTTAATACTACCTTGAATTGTTATGCTCATTTATTTACTAGTTTATTGTCTATCTTCTCCTACCAGAGCACGGACTTTATGAGACCAGGGATCTTTTCTATTTTATGACTGTTACTGTCCTTCTCTACAGCAGTTTCTTAACCTCAGCATTACTGACATTTTGGTCGAGATCAATCTTTGTTTGCAGAGAGGGGGAGACGGGGTAGAGAGGGGAAGAGCCTGCTCTGTACACTGTGAAGTGTTTAATAGCGTCCCTAACCTCTACTCACTCAATGCCAGTAGCAGCCCCTCTCCTAGGTGTGACAATCAAAAATGCCTCCAAACACCTCCAGTTATCCACAGGTGAGAACTGAGTTGGAGCCTAAAACAGTGCCCGACACATGATCAGTGTTCCACAAATACTGATGGACTAAATGACTAAAAAGGCACATTAAAAATGCTGTGCTGATGGGGCCGGCAGGTGGCATAATGGTTAAGGGTGCTGGACTCCCACATGGCCGACTGTAGTTTGAGTTCCAGACCTAGCAGCTTGCTTTCTCTCTTTCTCTTGCTCTCGCTCTGTCTCTCTCTGGTCAATTAAATAAATAAAAAAAGTTAAATTAAATCATTCTTTTAAAAAATGCTGTGCTGAGAGCTTTATGGACACTAGCTCACTGAATCCTTATGATGACTCCAGGAGGCAGGTACTACGACACCCATGTTACAGGTGGTGCTGGACTCCCACATGGCCGACTGTAGTTTGAGTTCCAGACCTAGCAGCTTGCTTTCTCTCTTTCTCTTGCTCTCGCTCTGTCTCTCTCTGGTCAATTAAATAAATAAAAAAAGTTAAATTAAATCATTCTTTTAAAAAATGCTGTGCTGAGAGCTTTATGGACACTAGCTCACTGAATCCTTATGATGACTCCAGGAGGCAGGTACTACGACACCCATGTTACAGGTGAGGAAACTGAGAATTTAAAAACTTAAAGAACTTGAGAAAGTATTAGTAAGAGAACAAGAACTCAAAGCCAAGTCTAAGTTTATGTGAACCTTCAACTTCCAGGACTTAACAGCATCTTCAAAATTATACTAGACAAACTTGAAGGGAGGAAAGAGAACCTTAAATTCAGCCTCTGTTTGCAAAGAGGTTGAAAAACAAGAAATCAAGGACTAATCTAAGACTGCAAGACAGTGTATGTAATTGTCAAGCTATGTTACAGGACAGGCAAGATGCGGCCAAAGAGAGAGGAACACAGAGCAGATTTTATGAGTAGGTAGGCTTTCAGTTCTGGCTTGTCTTTTGTGGGAGAGAACAATAAGTATGAGTGTTTTGTTTGGTTTGTGTGGAGGGTACTCAGGGAAGAGAACTGATTCTACTTAAACAACGTTGAACAGCATTATTTGTCCTAAATTATCTTATATTTAATTTTTTTTTCTCCTTAGTAAAAAGGTCTTGAGAAAAGAAATATACTTCATCCTTTTGAAATGTACCACCTCGTTTCTTGCAGCAACACGGAGTATAAGAAATTAAGTAAGATTTGAAGTTCCTCTGTCCACCATTTAATTATTGGTATGACCTTGAATAACTTGGAGCCTTTCTAAGCCTCTATTTCTTTGCTTGCAAAATGGAGTTATTGTGACTCAGTAAATACGTAAAATGCACTCAGCACAATACCTAGCACAAGTAGGTGCTCGATAAATGTAAAGTCCTCCTTGAACAAATAATTAGGACTATGAGAACATTATTTTTGTGTATCTTCTATTATATAGAACAATAGCATAGAAATTAGAAGAAAGGGATTTGAACAGTAAAGAGAGATTAAGACAGTAACAGCAACATTCAAAGTGATTCAGGGCTCGCTAGTCTTCACAATGTCAAAAAAAGGCTACAGAGAATGAAAAAAATGGAGGACAGATTCTCTAAAATGTGAAATACTGTTTCCTCTAATGAACCCTCCGTATTCTCAAAGCTCAGTAGCTCTTAACATCTATGAAGTTTCAGCCAAACACAGAACTAAAATCTACAAAGGCTTCAGCAACACAGGCTGCTGTCTCCATGGAAACAAATGCAGAACTCTTGACATACAAGGGAGCTTTCAAGTCGAATACATTAACTATATGTATTGAAGACTACGGCCTCAAGATCTTGGCTTTGAACGGTTAGGTTAGAAACAGTGCTAATCAAAAAGATGGGAAAGAATGGTAATATCTAGTATTGATTATAAATGGGCTAAATTGGAACTGCCTCATGTATTACAGATGGAAGCAAAGTATTTGATCCAACCTGGCGCTATGGCTCAAAAGCTTTAAAGAAATGCATAGCCTGTCAACTAAGCAATGCCACTTGTAGGAGTGCATCCTAAGGAAATAACCCAGCAAGTGCACGGTGGTGTATACATTTAAACTATTCACATTGTTAATGGTAATAGTAACAATGAAATCCACAAATGGCACTGGTAATAGCAAAATCCTAGAAACAATACAAAAGTCTAACAATAGGAATTTGGCAAAATACATCAGGACAATATGCAGCCATAAAATAATTATTTAAGTACATTTATTAATCTAAATGCCCATACTTCATTACGTTCAGTTCCCAACAATACATTTCCTGGTACCCTTTTTGGTTAAAAATATATATAGTGCATGTTCTGGAAAGATCTCTCTCAAAGTGTTAAAAATAGTTTTTATCTTTCTTTTGCACATTTTCTTCTGACTACGTTATAGTTTCCTTTTTAAAAGAAAAAAAATGATACATTACAGAGCTATCAAAGCTTACAATCTTATGACCAAAAGAAAAAAAATTAAATTAAAACTTAATGTTAAAACAAGGTCCCCACTTGGCACTTACCTTATATGCAGGCATGACAGCATGGCAGTAGTGCCACCACCAAATACCCACACAGTAAAAAACACAATCAGAAGCGTGGTGCTGAACATCATTTGCCGTGCGTAAGTGGCGGTATCTCGAATAGCCAAAGCAAATGCCATTGCACCACGAAGGCCTACAGGGGGATAGAAGAAATATTTCTTCAGAAGCTCATCACTGACACAAGCTTTGTAAGCTCAGAAATAAAACAAGTTCTAAAATCTTAGAATCATGGAAGCAAATGAGTAATAAGTATCAATATACCTAACATCTCTTTTAACAATTCTTTAAAATTTCTTTTTTCGGGGTCAGTAGGTGGCATGGGAGTTAAGGCACTGGATTCCTACATGACTGACCATGGTATGAGTCTGGGACCCAGCGGCTTGAAAATCACACCAGGCACACGTGCGTGCATGCTCAAAATCCTAAGTGGAGAACGGAGAAGGGATGGTGGTGCAGCTATTCTTAATCTCTGTCTCTCTCTGACAAGTGCATGTGCCCTATGGCAAAAACCTTAAAATATATACTTTTAAAGATGTACAGTAAGCTTCATTCTTTCTGGGATACAGTTCAGTGAGTTGCGACAAGTGCATAGAGGTGTGTGACCACTACCACAATCAATAGAGAAAACACGGGGGCCAGCAGCTGGTGTAATGGCTATGTCGCTGGACTCCCATGTAGTCGACCGCAGTTTGAGTCCTGGACCCGGTGGCTTAAACTCATGCCAGGTGCATGTGTGTGCATGCTCATGATCCTGAGAGGAGAATGGAGAAGAAGGGACTGCAGCATGGTCATCCCCCCTGGGGGGTGATTTCTCACTTTCTGTCTCTCTGTCTTTCTGGTGAGCGCACACACCCTATAACAAAAACCTCTCTAAAAAAGAGAGAGAGAGAGAGAGAATAGTTCCATCACTGCCACACACACACAAATTATTTTGTGCTACCTACCCCCTTTTGCAGTCCAACCTCTTTGGCCCCCCACCAAAACCCTGGCAACTACTGACCTGTCCTCCATAGCTATGCTTTTGTCTTTTTGAGACTGTCATATAAATATAATCTGTGGAGACTGCTGCTTTCACACAGCATAATGCCTCAGAGATGCATCCACATGGTTGGCTGGGTCAATCGTCTGTTCTTTCTAGTGTTGAGTAATGTTCCATGGCGTGGATGTACCACAGTCTGTTTAGTCATCCACCACCAGACAAGTGGGCTGTTTCCAGGTTTGGGCAAGTATGAACACTACTGCTATCAACCCTCACAGGTTTGTTGTGTGAAAACGCATTCATCTTTATCTTCCTCACTGTGAACGACTTATTTCAGAACCAAGGAATTGGAACCAGAAAATGAAAAAACTTTCATAGAAGGGAACAGGACACTATAAAAAGAATTGTTTCTACTTGAGGATACAACTTCAATGTTTAAACGAGTCTTATATTACCAGCATAACATTTCAGTTTGCAATCGAACTGGCATATGGATTGTGAATGGTTTCTCAGGGTGGGCAAGAGAGGAAATTGGTAACTTACCAGCAAACATCATCATATGTTGAAAATTCGATCCAATCTTACTTCTTCTACCCAAATTAAGTAAGAGGGACAAGGGATAAATATTGGCAGCTCTTCCCAAGAAAATAGCAATCTAAAATTATTGATTGTTAGTTAAGGATCATTTCTTTTGACTATTAATATTATCTCGATTATACATTCAAGCTGGTGAAAGGCTACTTTAGGGAGTTCAGTTTCAAACACAAAGTTGCTTGGTTCCACTGTCCAACCCAGTGCTGTCCAACAGAATTTTCCGCAGCGATGGCAATTTTCTGTAACTATACTGTCCAATATTGTGAGCACCCAAAATTGGACTAGTATGAGTGAGGAACTGAAATTTTCATTTTATTTCACTTTAAGTAATTTAAATTTAAATAATCACATGTGGCTGGTTGACAGCACAGCTCTAACATAAGAGAAATTCATTAGATGAAGAGAAACATGTTTAAGAGGAGAGCTTTGAGGGCCCATGGAGATGAAGCAGAAAACGTGGTGCTCTGTGAGGTGATCCCGCATGGGAAGGTTTACAGTTCAGGTCTGGATACCTCCCTGAGTATGCCAGACACGCATGTGCACACGATCCAGGACTGGCTGAAGCTGGAGATGGATTGTGACATTCAGACCCTACTAGGGGTAGTCTTTCTTCTTCTCTGTCTCTCTTGCTCATAGAAAAAAGAAATAAAAATATATTTTTTTAAGTAGAGCGTCTTTACAATATTGTGGGGTTTTTTTGTTTGTTTTTAAGAGAATGATTTTTTTAAAAAAAAGAATTACTTTATTTAACTTTATTTTTGATCAGAGGGACAGAGTGAGAGTGAGAAAGAAAGCCACCAGGTTCAAGACTGGTCCATGTGGGAGTCCAGCGCCCTTAACCACCAAGCCACCTGACAGCCTGCTTTACAATATTTTTATTTTTTAAATTCTAATTTAAAATTTTAATTTTTTAAAAAAAATTCGCTATGCGCACGAGTGCTCACCAGAAAGACAGATTGAGAGCGAGAGAGACAAAATAAGAAATCACCCCACAGGGCAGATGGACTAATCACAATCCCCTCTCCTTCATTGTCCCTCCTGGGATTTCTGGCGCACACATACACACACACACACACATACACTTGGCAGATTTTCACTTGGGACTCGAACCACTCCATTGGCCATGTGAGATTCAGTCACTCTAACTACCACACCAACTGGCTGGCCCATTTACAGTATTTTTAAGATTATTACTATAATAGGTTAGTTCATTTTCACTGTCAGTATTAGCAAGAGTGATACAGACTAAACAACTTCTTCCTCAGAACAAAGAAAAGGGTACTTTGCCCATACAGAACTGAAAATCCTGCCAGCCACTGAGTCTATACTTCCTTCCTATCTGCTTCAAAGAAAAGGTTTAATGTGACTTCAGATTGGTTTAACTTGAAACTAATTTTAATACTTCTTCTCCAGTTCATAGCAACTCCTTCACCAGTACAATTTTTATTTCAGGGGTCAAAATACAATCCCTATCACATACCCTGAGAGGAATATAAAGGAAAATCTAAAATGAAAAGAAAAACAAAGGACCTGGCCACAATAGGAAGGTGCTGCTGCATGCTGGCTGGGAATGCATAGGAAGCTGGTTCCCGGACCAACTCGAATGAGCTGGGCACAGCGGCATGCTCCCATGGTCCTAGGTGATGGGAGGACAGGGCAGGAGATCATGACATGGCGAGACTCTGTCAGAAATCTCTTCCTCCCCTTTCCTGTCCCCACAAAAAGTAAAATGAAATAAAACAAGGTATGGGAAATAGTGCTGTTTTATCTAAATTGGAAAGCAGTAGAGTTTGTAAGACTAAAGGCAAAAGGCACTACACTTAAGCATTAGATAGCTGTTTCCCGGGCTGGCTCCGTGATGCGGTGGTAATGTGCTGCTCCAGAGTAGCCAGATGCCATATGGCAACTTGCATAAATTCCCAGCTGGGTTAGCCTACGGCATACCAGGCACGTGCATGAGAGCCCCAGATCTGACAGGCTGGAGGAAGAGGACTACATGGAGGGTGTTCATCTTTCTTTCTTTCTCTCATGTGCACATGCATGTGCTCTATCATTGATAAAGAAGAAAAAGATTAATTAAATTCAGTTGTTGGGGCCAGTAGATGGCATAGCAGTTACATCGCTGGACTCCCACATGGAAAAAACACAATCAGAAGCGTGGTGCTGAACATCATTTGCCGTGCGTAAGTGGCGGTATCTCGAATAGCCAAAGCAAATGCCATTGCACCACGAAGGCCTACAGGGGGATAGAAGAAATATTTCTTCAGAAGCTCATCACTGACACAAGCTTTGTAAGCTCAGAAATAAAACAAGTTCTAAAATCTTAGAATCATGGAAGCAAATGAGTAATAAGTATCAATATACCTAACATCTCTTTTAACAATTCTTTAAAATTTCTTTTTTCGGGGTCAGTAGGTGGCATGGGAGTTAAGGCACTGGATTCCTACATGACTGACCATGGTATGAGTCTGGGACCCAGCGGCTTGAAAATCACACCAGGCACACGTGCGTGCATGCTCAAAATCCTAAGTGGAGAACGGAGAAGGGATGGTGGTGCAGCTATTCTTAATCTCTGTCTCTCTCTGACAAGTGCATGTGCCCTATGGCAAAAACCTTAAAATATATACTTTTAAAGATGTACAGTAAGCTTCATTCTTTCTGGGATACAGTTCAGTGAGTTGCGACAAGTGCATAGAGGTGTGTGACCACTACCACAATCAATAGAGAAAACACGGGGGCCAGCAGCTGGTGTAATGGCTATGTCGCTGGACTCCCATGTAGTCGACCGCAGTTTGAGTCCTGGACCCGGTGGCTTAAACTCATGCCAGGTGCATGTGTGTGCATGCTCATGATCCTGAGAGGAGAATGGAGAAGAAGGGACTGCAGCATGGTCATCCCCCCTGGGGGGTGATTTCTCACTTTCTGTCTCTCTGTCTTTCTGGTGAGCGCACACACCCTATAACAAAAACCTCTCTAAAAAAGAGAGAGAGAGAGAGAGAATAGTTCCATCACTGCCACACACACACAAATTATTTTGTGCTACCTACCCCCTTTTGCAGTCCAACCTCTTTGGCCCCCCACCAAAACCCTGGCAACTACTGACCTGTCCTCCATAGCTATGCTTTTGTCTTTTTGAGACTGTCATATAAATATAATCTGTGGAGACTGCTGCTTTCACACAGCATAATGCCTCAGAGATGCATCCACATGGTTGGCTGGGTCAATCGTCTGTTCTTTCTAGTGTTGAGTAATGTTCCATGGCGTGGATGTACCACAGTCTGTTTAGTCATCCACCACCAGACAAGTGGGCTGTTTCCAGGTTTGGGCAAGTATGAACACTACTGCTATCAACCCTCACAGGTTTGTTGTGTGAAAACGCATTCATCTTTATCTTCCTCACTGTGAACGACTTATTTCAGAACCAAGGAATTGGAACCAGAAAATGAAAAAACTTTCATAGAAGGGAACAGGACACTATAAAAAGAATTGTTTCTACTTGAGGATACAACTTCAATGTTTAAACGAGTCTTATATTACCAGCATAACATTTCAGTTTGCAATCGAACTGGCATATGGATTGTGAATGGTTTCTCAGGGTGGGCAAGAGAGGAAATTGGTAACTTACCAGCAAACATCATCATATGTTGAAAATTCGATCCAATCTTACTTCTTCTACCCAAATTAAGTAAGAGGGACAAGGGATAAATATTGGCAGCTCTTCCCAAGAAAATAGCAATCTAAAATTATTGATTGTTAGTTAAGGATCATTTCTTTTGACTATTAATATTATCTCGATTATACATTCAAGCTGGTGAAAGGCTACTTTAGGGAGTTCAGTTTCAAACACAAAGTTGCTTGGTTCCACTGTCCAACCCAGTGCTGTCCAACAGAATTTTCCGCAGCGATGGCAATTTTCTGTAACTATACTGTCCAATATTGTGAGCACCCAAAATTGGACTAGTATGAGTGAGGAACTGAAATTTTCATTTTATTTCACTTTAAGTAATTTAAATTTAAATAATCACATGTGGCTGGTTGACAGCACAGCTCTAACATAAGAGAAATTCATTAGATGAAGAGAAACATGTTTAAGAGGAGAGCTTTGAGGGCCCATGGAGATGAAGCAGAAAACGTGGTGCTCTGTGAGGTGATCCCGCATGGGAAGGTTTACAGTTCAGGTCTGGATACCTCCCTGAGTATGCCAGACACGCATGTGCACACGATCCAGGACTGGCTGAAGCTGGAGATGGATTGTGACATTCAGACCCTACTAGGGGTAGTCTTTCTTCTTCTCTGTCTCTCTTGCTCATAGAAAAAAGAAATAAAAATATATTTTTTTAAGTAGAGCGTCTTTACAATATTGTGGGGTTTTTTTGTTTGTTTTTAAGAGAATGATTTTTTTAAAAAAAAGAATTACTTTATTTAACTTTATTTTTGATCAGAGGGACAGAGTGAGAGTGAGAAAGAAAGCCACCAGGTTCAAGACTGGTCCATGTGGGAGTCCAGCGCCCTTAACCACCAAGCCACCTGACAGCCTGCTTTACAATATTTTTATTTTTTAAATTCTAATTTAAAATTTTAATTTTTTAAAAAAAATTCGCTATGCGCACGAGTGCTCACCAGAAAGACAGATTGAGAGCGAGAGAGACAAAATAAGAAATCACCCCACAGGGCAGATGGACTAATCACAATCCCCTCTCCTTCATTGTCCCTCCTGGGATTTCTGGCGCACACATACACACACACACACACATACACTTGGCAGATTTTCACTTGGGACTCGAACCACTCCATTGGCCATGTGAGATTCAGTCACTCTAACTACCACACCAACTGGCTGCCCCATTTACAGTATTTTTAAGATTATTACTATAATAGGTTAGTTCATTTTCACTGTCAGTATTAGCAAGAGTGATACAGACTAAACAACTTCTTCCTCAGAACAAAGAAAAGGGTACTTTGCCCATACAGAACTGAAAATCCTGCCAGCCACTGCGTCTATACTTCCTTCCTATCTGCTTCAAAGAAAAGGTTTAATGTGACTTCAGATTGGTTTAACTTGAAACTAATTTTAATACTTCTTCTCCAGTTCATAGCAACTCCTTCACCAGTACAATTTTTAATTCAGGGGTCAAAATACAATCCCTATCACATACCCTGAGAGGAATATAAAGGAAAATCTAAAATGAAAAGAAAAACAAAGGACCTGGCCACAATAGGAAGGTGCTGCTGCATGCTGGCTGGGAATGCATAGGAAGCTGGTTCCCGGACCAACTCGAATGAGCTGGGCACAGCGGCATGCTCCCATGGTCCTAGGTGATGGGAGGACAGGGCAGGAGATCATGACATGGCGAGACTCTGTCAGAAATCTCTTCCTCCCCTTTCCTGTCCCCACAAAAAGTAAAATGAAATAAAACAAGGTATGGGAAATAGTGCTGTTTTATCTAAATTGGAAAGCAGTAGAGTTTGTAAGACTAAAGGCAAAAGGCACTACACTTAAGCATTAGATAGCTGTTTCCCGGGCTGGCTCCGTGATGCGGTGGTAATGTGCTGCTCCAGAGTAGCCAGATGCCATATGGCAACTTGCATAAATTCCCAGCTGGGTTAGCCTACGGCATACCAGGCACGTGCATGAGAGCCCCAGATCTGACAGGCTGGAGGAAGAGGACTACATGGAGGGTGTTCATCTTTCTTTCTTTCTCTCATGTGCACATGCATGTGCTCTATCATTGATAAAGAAGAAAAAGATTAATTAAATTCAGTTGTTGGGGCCAGTAGATGGCATAGCAGTTACATCGCTGGACTCCCACATGGTCGACCACAGTTCAAGTCCTAGACCGGGTGGCTTGAAACTCATGCCAGGCATGTGTATGTGCATGATTTAGGATCCCAGGAGGAGAATGGAGGAGAAAGAATTGGGGCATTGCCATTCCTCCCTAGGGGGGCTAATTTCTCACTTTCCCTCTCACCATTTCTCTCTTTCTCTCTCCCCCTGGGCAAGTGCACGCTCCCTAAGGGGCAAAAAAAAAAAAAAAAGAACCTCTGTAAAGACAGTTGTTAACTATGGGAATATTGGTCAATAATTCTGAAACTGTGGCAACATGTGTCCTGGAACTGAACAATTAAGTAAGTGGATGGCAGCTGGTGAAAGACAGGTTTCTCACTGTTGGAAAGGGAGCTTATAGATCCAGCAAGGGAAGGCAGCTAGAGTGATCCATGTGGTAATTAGGGTTAGAGATATCAGTATGAATTCATGTTTATCTTGAGAGATATTGATGGTTATATACGAAATACTCATAGACAGATGTACACAAGTAAATATAAACATATATATTTCCTTGCTCTGCCACTGAGTATCCCCATTGACCAGATCCTGGTTTCGAATACCATTTTCCAAGAAAAGGAACCAGGACCCCTCAGAGAAATGGCCAATTTGGGGGATGAGACAGAAAATATACAAGATGGGCCTGAAGCATCTTATAATTCCAGAAAGTAAGCAAACACTCAAAAAAGGAAATCAGAAAACAATGATGGGTTCTAGCTCCATGCTATAGCAGTAATGCACTGCTCAAGAGAAGCTGGAGCCCACACGGTGACTGTGCTTTGAATCTCCAGCCCAGTCAGCCTGAAAAACACCAGGTACATTCACAAGCACCCAAGATCTGACGAGCTGGAGTACTGGAGGAAGGGGATCATGACATGACTGGACCCTATGGAAGGTGCTCCTCCCTCTCTCCTCCCCCCTTCTCTTTTATGACACACATGCTGTCATAAATGAAGGAAAAAAAAAACATTTAAATGATGGGGGTGGGCCAGCAGGTAGTGTGGAGGTTAAGGTGGCTGGATCTCACCTGGCTGACTGTGCAGTTCATGTCCTGGACCCAGCGACTTGAAAAAAAAAAAAAAAAGCCAGATACATGTGTGCGCGTGCCCAAAATCCCGAGAAGAGAATGGAGGAGAAAGGACTGCAGTGTGGCCATTTCCCCTGGGAGGTGCTTTCTCACTTTCCTGCTCTCCCTCTGTCTCTCTCCAGCGAGTGCACATGCCCTATAGCAAAAACGAAAAAGAAATAATAAATAAATACATGATGGGGACATGTCAAAGGGACACAGGAGCCCACTGAAAGAACTCCCAATGACCAAAGCCCTAGTTTAAGCAACAAAATTTAAAAAGTATTACTGTATCACAACCCAAAATATAAAATAAATATCATTGAGTTCACACTGATATAAATAAATGACCAGGGAACCAGCAGTTGGCGTCATGGCTATGTCACTGGACTCCCATGAAGTCGACCACAATTCAAGTCCTGGACCCGGCGACTTAAACTCTCACTGGGCGTGTGTGCGTGCGTGCCCAGAATTCTGAGAATGAAGGCGGAGGAATTGCGGCAAGGCCATCGCCCCTGGGGAGTGACTTCTCGCTTTCTATCTTTCTCTGTCTCTCTCTCTCTGTTCTTCTGGTGAGTGCACATGCCCTATAGCAAAAACTTCTCCAAAAATAAATAGCTAGATAAGAGAAAAAATTGGGAAGACAGATAAATCTCCTATATAAAGGTCATATAATTTTTTTAAAAGAATTATTTTATTTTATTCACTGTCATTATTTTATTAATTTATTTATTTTATTGAAGTTGACCACAGAGAGACAGAGAGAGAAGGAACGTGAGAAGGCAAGCGGCCGGGTCTGGGACTTGAACGATGGTCAGTCATGTGGGCGTCCTATAGGTTCCAGCCACCTTAACCATCATGCCACCTGTTGGCCCCCATGACCATATAATTTTAAAAATAATTACTTAATTTTATTTATTATTATTTTAGTTTGCTATAGGGTTCATGCACTCACCAGAGAAAAAGAGACAGAGAGAAAGAGGCAGGGGGAGTGAGAAATCAATCCACCAGGTCCAGGACTTGAACCAGTCAGTCGTGTGGGAGTTCAGAGCTTTAACTACCACACCACCTGTTGGCCCCATGTCCACAAAATTTTGTAGATATTCTTTCCTTAGGAGGTAGAACCTAACTCCCCTCTCCCCAGCCCCTACACATAGTAGCTTCCTTCTAAGTAGTACAACACAAAAAGGGGGAAAATGAGTAACTTTGTGATAGAGAAAGCTGAGAAACACTACTCAACCAAGTAACAGTATGTGCCCTTGATGTGATGCGATATGATGAGATTAGTACATTATCTCTGTGGTCTTCTCTCAAAGAACACACACCCCAGGCTAATCATGGGGGAAATACCAGACAAATTCCAAATACAGGACATTCTAGAAAATAACTAGCTAGTGCCCCCTTAAAAGCGGTCATCAAAAACAAGGAATAGGGGGGCAAATGGTGGCACAGTAGTAACTCAATGCACTGCAAAGTTGACCCACAGGGGTGGGTTCCAGGTTCATGTCTGAACATGTCAGTCATGTATGTGCCCATGATCTGAGGCTAGCTGAGGCTAGAGGTGGATCACAGTGTGACTAGCCTGTTGAGGGTACCTGTCTGTGTAAGGAAATAAGGAAGGAAGGAAGACAAGGAACATCTGAGGAACTGTCACAGTCACGCAGAGCCTAAAAAGACATGATAACTCAATGTAATATGGTATCCTGAATAGGACCTTGTAAAAAAAAAGGACATCAGGGAAACACGATTGGAATCTGAATAAATAATGCACAAATACTGGTTCACTCATTTTGACAAATATGCTATTCTAATATGTTAGTAACAAGAGAAATTAGTTAAGGGGTATATGATAACTTTCCAAACTTACAATTTTTCTACAAACCTAAAATAATTCTAAAATTTAAAAATTATTAAAAATAGTGATTCCTGGGGCCTGCCAGTAGCATAAAGGTTATGGTGCTAGATCCCACACGGCCAACTGTGTGGTATGAGTCCTGGACCTGGCGTCTTGAAAAACACACCAGGCATGTGCGCGTATACCAAAGAGGAGAATGCAGAAGGGACTGGGGCATAGCCATTCCCCTGGAGGGTGATTTCTTACTTTCTCTTGCTCTTTCCATCTCTGTTCCTCTCTCTGGTGAGTGCATGCACCCTAGAGCAAAAATTAAAAAAAAAAATTAAGTGATTCCCTTTAAAAAGTAAACACAACAGAAACAATAAAATATTGTGGGCCAATGTGGCAATGACTGCTAGTTCTCCCCAGGACCTATTCTTCCTCTCTTCTACAGTAGTAGATACTTTTCCCTCCCATCTCTGATATTTACCTGCGTACACAGCCACCCAGATATAGAAGATAATCCCCAGTTTCCCTTGCAGGTAGGTGTAACCTATGAGGTTAAGAGGAAGGGATGTGGGAATAATCTGGACTGTGTCCTTAAGAGCTACTGGAAAGCACAGGAGTGAGCTACCTTGGACCGTGAGAACAAGCACAACTCTCTAAGGATGTTAGCCACAAGGTTGCTTAGGCTCCTGATGACTTTGTGGAGAAGAGTTACCACACCAGTTTAGACTTTACATGAGAAAGAAGCAAACTTCTGGCCTAGTCAGGTGGCAAAGTGCATAGCATATTGCACTGCAGTGATGGAAGCCACGTGACAGACCATGGGTTCAGATCCCCAGGTTGACCTGAAAACATATCAAGTGCAGTGCCCAAGACCCTGAAGAGCTAGAGAGCTGAAGAAAGGGGTTCATGGCATGACATGACCCTGTCAAGGGTGCTTCTCTCTCTCTCCCTCTTTCTCGGTTTCATGTGCATACTCTATCATTAAAAAGAAGAAAATAAAAGAAATAAAGTTCTAACTTGTTTATAGCGGGGTTAATCTGTGTCTTTGCTACATGAAAACAAACATATATTCTAACTAACATAGCCAGAAAGAAAACAACTCTCTCCTGTTATGAGTCAACAGTCATGGTAGGTGGGTTTTATTTTTTTAGAATTATTTTTATTTAATTTTATTTATTCATTCATTCATTCATTTTAATTTGATGAGAGAGAGACAGAGAAAGTGAGAAAGTAAGCCGCCAGTCCAGGACTCAAACCGTGGTCACCTATGTGGGAGGGTCGAGCACTTTAACCACCATGCTACCTACTGGTCCTGGTAGGGTTTTTATTCAATTCACTTCAATTCCTAACAGATTCTGAAATCTACAGAGAATATTAAGCCTTGTTTCCAAATTAAACATAGTGGATCAAGCCCTCCATGACTTAAAAAACTTCTCCAAGGCTAACAAGATATGAAGCTACTGATCTCTAAGCATGGAAAAAAAATAAACTTTTTTTGGAGAGAGAGAAACAGTGAGAGAAAGTGAGAAATCACTCCCCAAGAGAAATAGCCATGCTGCCATCCCTTCTCCATTCTCCTATCGAAATCTTGGGCATGCATGCACATGCACCCAGTGTGAGATTTAAGATGCTGGGTCCAGGACTTGAACCGCGGTTGCGTACATGGGAGTCCAGCGACATAACCATTATGTCATCTGCTAGTACCAAAAATAAACATTTTTTAAAAAATTGACTTCATTCAACCTTTCCTCATCTTTTACCTACCGCCCTGTGGCATAAACTGCTAATTATTCTCCAGTATCCATCCTCTCCTTCCCTCTAGTAATGGCAGACAGTTTTACCTTTGGGGGTTGACAGAAGGGTAGGGGGCTTCTCTGTCATTTCAACTGTCAGCATTATTCAAATGACAACAGAATAGAACAGAACTGAAATCCCAACTTGTTTAACTCAGAAGAAAATGTTACATATTTAAGTGTATTCTGTCTTTAAAGAATTATGTTATTTATCATCATTTTTTTATTTGCTATAGGATGCATGGGCTCACCAGAGAGAGACAGAGAGAGGGAAAGTGGGAAAGCAAGCAGGCAGGTTCGCAGTCAGCCATGTGGGAGTCTAGCACCTTACACACCCACCTTAAACACCTGCTTGCCCCTTTAAGTGCATTTTTATCAACCACATCCCCCCAAACCATATGAGAATATCAATTTAAAAAGGATACAAATGCTCCTACTACAAATGTTGGATTAAAGACATGGTTCTGGAAGGTGAACAGTGTAAGCCCCATGTAGGAGAAGATGAAATTCTCTGCCAAGAAATTGAGAAGCTCAAACAACTGAAACGAAATTGTGAAAAGTTAGTCCAGTAAATAAGTCAAATCACATCATTTAAAAACATGAGTACTGCTAAGATCATGAAAAGCACACTTCGACTACATACAGTTCATGTACAAACCTGAAAAGATGTGATTCGGGCAGAAGTGAAGTAGAGAGAACATTTCGAGTCCCACAGAAGCATCAAGAAATGTCACCCCCTTTCTTCCCCCAATTGGTTTCCCTTCAAATCTCCACCTTCAGTCATTCTCCTCCTTCTGTCTGGGTTTTATTGCACCCCACTCACAATGCTGCAGAAGGACCCTAACTGGTATCCTTACCATGGCCCATCTTCCACTCCCTATCTGCACCCAATCTTTCTAAAAGTGGTGGTTTCAAGATACTTCTCTCTTTATAAGCTATAAGATTTCATATGATTCTTTTTTTTTTTTAAGAGAGATTTTTTTTTCTATAGGCCATGTGCACTCACCAGAGAGAAAGAAAGTGAGAAATCACCCCTAGGAGGATGGCCATGCTGCAATCCCCTCTTCTCCATTCTCCTCTCAGGAGTTTGGGCACACATGCACCTGGCATGAGTTGGAACCTGCCAGTTCCGGGACTCGAACTACAGTCAACTACGTGGGAGTCCAGCTATGTAACTATTACACCCTCTACTGGTCCTCCATATGACTTCTTTTATTCTGGCAGAGTCCATGGCAACTCTTGTATCACCAATCTGCCATGTGGCTTCACTTTTTCCCCGAGTCTTACACCTTGTTTAGGGAGAAAGCATTCTAGACACAGGGCTTAGGCATGACAGCCCTGCAGCTGTGCCCTCTGCTGCTACCTGTCCTACCAGACCATTCTCATCACTGTCTCATTCAGAGTTACCAACATAGCAGGTGCAGGAAACTTGCTGCCTGGACAAATGCAAGCCCCCCATCCTCTGCTGCCTTCCTGGCTACCACTGTTACCTACCACTGCTCTGAGAGTCTTCTTCCCCCCAACAGGCTAGAGGTTAAGAAAGGGGGCTCAGGAATCAAAAAGCCCACACCTAAACCCTGCCTTCCGTAGCTACCTATACAGCTCTGGTAATAATTCGTCTTTGTAAACCAGTGTTATCACCAGGTCTTTGTCACAACTACTTCATTCTGCCAGTGTAGCAAAAAAACAGCCATTGATTATACACATTTTTTAAAGGGTGTGGTTGTGTGCCAAGTAAACCTTACTGGTGAGCACTGAAATTTGATGAGCCACCAGGCATCTTTTCTTGATATTTCTTCAAACATTAAAAAATGTGAAAATAGGGCCAGCAGATGGCGTTGAGGTTAAGCCTCTTGATCCCAAATGGCTGGCTGCATGGTTCGAGTCCTGGACCTAGTGGCTTGAAAATCACACCAAGTGCATGTGCACATGTGCTCAAAATCCCAAGAGGAGAATGGAGGAGAAGGAATTGTGGTGTGGCCATCCCCCCAGGGAGTAATTTCTCACTGTCTCATTCTCTCTCTCTCTCTGTCTTTCCTGGCAAGTGCACGCACCCTACAGCAAAAACAAAAACAAAAAAGTATGAAAACTATCCTGAGCTCCAGACCAGCAAGGGCCAACTCCAATCCCTGCTTTACCTTTCATTGTGTTTCTCTTCATCCACACCTCTATCCAAACTGTTTCCCTTAGGATCCCTGTCGGAATCTTTCCCATCCTTCTCAGTTCACCATTTCCTCCACAATGGTGTTCTAGTTCCTCAAGCCTCAGACCATTTCCCTTCTTCTCTGATGTCTTATAGGACACAGAATCGAGGTACACAATCTAGGACTCCTATTTGTGATGGTTCTTTCAAGTATACATGCTTCTTATCACCAACAAGACTAGAAGTTCTAATAGGTTGTTACTTTTGATTTCCCAACCTACTACACCTAGAAAAGCACTGACCCTCCCTCAACTGATTTTCTTATTTATGCATATTGCACAGAATTAATCTGTAAAAGAAGGATTTTTAGGGGCCAGCGGGTAGCATGTTGATTAAGGTGCTAGACTCGCACATGGTCAACCACGGTTGGAGTTCATGACCTGGCAGCTTAAAAATCATGCCAGGTACATGTGCATGCATGCCCAAGATCCCAAGAGGAGAGTGAAGAAGGGACCATGGCATGGTCATCCCCTTGGAGTGATTTCTCACTTTACCTCTCACTGTCTCTCTGATGAGCACACTCACCCTATGGCAAAAACATGGGAAAAAAAATAAAGAATTTGTAATCCCAATGTATATGCTTGGCGGGGAGAGGGGGGGGTTCTAATTTGTGCTGGGAAAAACCAGAGGTCATAAAGTAAATTTGTGGCTCCCAAAGAAAGAAGAAATAAAACATTGCCCCTGCTTCAGTACAAGTCCCTTCTAGGCCAGTTCTATTAGGTTCTAATTACTTGGCAAAACATTAAGCTTCTATCAGGGGACTTTTAAAAGTTCATGGAAAAAATGGAATCAAAGCACAAGTTCATTCTAGTGGAAACATTTTTGAGATCCATGTATAGTTTTTCATGGTATGCATTTTCTACAAACTTTGTGAAGACCCTCTTCTATTTCTCACTATAACCATCAGCAAATACACACCTGTTTCTCTTCCAGACATTACATGTTGTTCATGTATTTTTCCCATATACCTCCTGAGACTAGAAAATCACATGCCCATTTTCTCCGTAACTGCCTTAGATTACCCTGCACAACTGATCACTTGGTACCAAATGAAGCCTGCCCGTCAGTGGTCAGTACACTGACATCTCTGGAAACAAAGCAGCTGTGCAGTGCCCGAGTAAAGCCTGAGGGAAGTTGATCTCAGTAACCCCCAGCAGTAGGGCTAGTCATATCAAAAGTTATTCTTAGCTATGACACACAGCAGTAGTTTTTCGCAGCCAGAGTGTGCTTCTACAACATTCCTCCTCAAAACCATTGGATTAGGAGAACACCAAGAGACTCACTATTGGAACCACAATAGTTAACAGTCCTTGTCTATTCTGAAGACCTCTCTCCATTCTAAAAGCTGTCACCCTACAATTCCCCAATCCCATCTATTCCTAGAGTCAAAGGAAGAGTAGGCATCAACTTGAACAGGTCAAAGATTATTTTTAAGTAAAAGAGATTTCTGATTTATTGAAAGAAGAAAAAATTTATTCACAAACTAGAAAGTTTCTCTTACCTGTTTAGTTCTATGCTGGGACTCCGTGGACAGATTATTGTACGTGTAATGTGCCTGTGTGATGCCACAGAACAACACTGCAACTACACCTAGAAAGACAAGTGTCAAGTTCACATACAAGAACGGTTCCCAACTTTTATACTGAGCATTCTGGTTTGCAGGAGATAGTATGCTTAGTATTGAAATTCTCAATAGTGACTTACTTTGTTAAGAGGAACCACTTCCACCGAAAATCTTCTTTATATTCTAAAGTGACAGCCGAAATCCCAACCATAACAAGTACGTTCAAATACTAATGGAGTTGGCCCACTTAAAGAAGAGATTAACTTAGTTACTCCATATAAGGGTTCTCAATCAAAGGGAAAAAAATAACCTACCTGTGAAACCCCAGGCTTCAGCCAAGAGGAAGGTACTCCAGGACATCAGGAAGAACAAGCCTGTCTCCAGCAACTGGAACTCTCGTAATTTGGTGAACTTTGTCACGTAAGACTGTTAAGGTTGGTAACAAGATCTCATAATAAAGAAATGTGGTTAGAAGAGGAATGTATTCTCAGGATCAGCAGATGGCATAATGGTTACATCGCTAGACTCCCATGTAGTTGACTACAGTTCAAGTCCCGGACCCGGTGGCTTAAACTCATGCCAGGCACGTGTGAGTGTGTGCCCAAGATCCCGAGATGAGAATGGAGGAGAAGGGATTGGGGCATGGCCATCCCCCTGGGGGGGGGGATGATTTCTTGATTTCTATCTGTCTTTCCAGCAAGTACACATGCCATATAGCAAAAATCTCTCTTAAAAAAAAAAAAAAGAAGAAGAAGAAGAAGAATATAGTCTCAATAAGATAACCATGAGAGTAAAAAAGTTGTCAAAGAGCCAGATGGCACAACAGTAAAACACAATGCTTTGAGAAGGCCAACCAACATGGGAAGGTTCCAGGTTTGCATCTGGAGACCCCCTCCCCCCACACCTGAGTACACTGAGCACATATGTGCCCATGGCTTGGAGCTAGCTGAGTCTAAGGATAGACTACAGTGTCAACATCCCAATGGGGATTGTCTGTCTCCATCTTTCTCTGTCTCTCTTACTCATGGAAGAAACATATAAATAAACTTTTTAAAGGGTTCTCTAGCCCCTTTAACGCAAAAGTCACAGAATAAAGAAAGACCAAAGTGAAGAAATTCTTCAAATGAGCATCAGCTGCCTTTCTTCCAGTGGGGAAAATCTCAGTGCCTAGCCCCTCCAATCGTTACAGGTATTACAGACCTTGGCAGAAACCAAGCAATAGATCAGATACACAACATGCAATTCTCTACTCATTTTTGACCCAAAGCAAGCCAGCTTCCATAATTATAGCAATTTACGTTTATAAAAAATATGTCCTATCCATGAGATTTCAAATGTACCTGATCCTATGTGATGTGTTGCATTCATTCCACAATGAAGAAGCTGAGGCATTCTGCATACTTATAGTAGTCTAAAAGTATTTGTCAGTTGACAGTGGTCAGCTTGCCGGTGCCAAGTTGTAAGAAATCTCAGGCTAGAATCTAGCCACTTCGACAACTATGTACTCTAACAAAATGATTGACAAGATAGCCTACCCTCAAGGAACCCATAATGGAAAAGATACTATCTGGCCTGGCTTCTTGTTCAGAACTCTTTTTACTGCCCATTTATGCCCCAGTTCACCTATAAAAAGCCATAAAAGAAGTATCTTCCAGCACTAAGTTGAAGTATACCACGCTAAAAGATCCTTAAAAGAGAATAATGTATTTGCTGTATATAAAAGGATTTTAGGGCTGGCCTGGTGGGGTAGCGCAAGTGTGCTGCTCAAGCAATGCTGGATCCACATGAAGATTATAGTTTCATTTCCTGGATGACATCTATGACTCCAGCTGGCTGGGAAGGATAGGGGTAGGGGAGGGATTATGGCAAGGGACTCTGTTCAGAATGCTTGTCTGTCCATCTGTCTGTCCATTTCTTTCTCTTACCCTCTTACTCACTCTCATTTATTTATTAAGAAATAAACAGAGGGCCAGCAGATGGCAAAGCAGTTATATTGCTGGATTCCCATATGGCCAATGTGGTCCTGGACCTGGTGGTTTGAAACTCACACCGGGTGCATATGCACATGTGACCAAGATCAGGGAGGGGGGAATAAAGGAGAAGGGACTGCAGCATAGCCATCCCCCTCGGGGGTGATTTCTCACTTTCCCTCTCACTGTGTCTATCTCCTTCTCTCGCCACCGAGTATACACATCCTAAGGCAAAAACCCCTTCAAAAATAAAATGAAATGATCGGGACCAGCAGTTAGCGTAATGGCTATGTCGCTGGACTCCCACGTAGTCGACCGCGGTTCGCGTCCCGGACCTGGTGGCTTAAAACTCACGCTGGGCACGTGTGCGTGCGTGCCCAAGATCCCGAGAGGAGAATAGAGGAGAAGGGATTGCGGCGTGACCATCCCCCCTGGGGGGTGATTTCTCGCTTTCTATCTCTCTGTCTCTCTCTGTCTCTCTGGCGAGCGTATGCGCCCTATGGCAAAAACCTCTCCAAAAAAAAATGAAATTATTCAAAATATTTTAAAAAGAAATAAATAACATTGAACAAATTATCTAAGACATTTTAGAGCAAGGAAATTTGTAGAGACCATTAAGTTCAAGTCACCTTCCCTACTGTCCCCACCCTCCACTTTGCTACACTGAGATCCAAAGAGGTGACATATCAAAGCTCTATCATTTGGCATCTGCTACTACACCAGATGCTGCAGGGAGGCGATGCTGCAGGGAGGCAGAGGCCATGTTGGGCTTGTTTATCTTTGATACCCAGAGCACAGCATTCCGCATGCAGCAGGCAATCCAGATATGTCTTCTGAAGGAATATAAAAATAACTAGCCCAATACTGTAGTAGTTAACTAGTGGCAGTACCCCACCACAACACAGGTCCTTTGGGCTCCTAGCCTAGGGCTCTGGAGCATAAAGGTCAACATCATGAGAGCTGAGGCAAATTCTCCTATGATGTGACCTGCAAATCCTGTATTTTGTTCACTTACCATCATGGTCATAGATTTTCCATTTGTCCTTTTAAACAAAGAGCAAAGGAATACCAGGCTGACCAGCACACAGAACCCCCAGAGGCTGTTTGGAATATATCTACCTTTACATCAGTTTAATCTCTAACGTTAAAATTCACCCACAAAGGGATAGTGTGCCTAGTTAGACTCTCTTTTTTTAAAGAACTATTTGATTTTATTTATCATCATTATTATTATTATGTTCAGTTTGCCATAGGGCTTGTGTGCTTATCTCAATGAAGGTCCAGGACTTGAACTGCGGTCTGCCATGTGCCCACTCTATGCCACCTGCTGGCCCTCCAGTTAGGGTCTTATAGTGAAAGTATTAGGGCACAGAGCCCTAAGCAAAACAATGACATTCTATTTATTTATTTATTGGTCAAGATTTACACTTAAGGATTTTAAACCAAGTACTTAGTTATTAAGGTTAATACTTGTGACAGAAATTGTAGAACTAAGAGAAACCACTCAAGTGCTACTTCATCAGGTTGAACAGATAAATAGAATAAAAGGATATTAAAGCTGTCACCACTCCAGTAGCAGCACCCATGGCAAAAGATCCGCTGAAGATCCCAAGGAAGATCCCGATAGACTTGAACATGGCTGTGACATCAAAGGTGTGACTGTTGTCTCCAGCTGGCTGGTATGCCACTATTGAGCTACAAAGAAAGATTGTTGTTATTCCTTTTTTTCTTCAGATTTTTGCCATAGGCCACAGGCACTCACCAGAGAGAGAAAGAGACAGACAGAGTGAAAGTGAGAAATCACCCCTCGGGGGGAAGACCACGCCACAATCCCTTCTCCTCTATTCTCCTCTCAGGATTTTGGGCATGCATGCATAGGCGCTAGCGTGATTTATCAAGCGATCAAGTCCAAGATTTCAACCACAGAGTGTAACGTGTGGGATCTAGCACCTTAACCACCATGCCAATCTACTGCTCCCCAGAGACTGTTCTGAGAAGCAATTTTTACTTTGAGAAGATTATACAGTATATAGCGTAAAAGATGAAATCAGGGAGAGGAAAAAGAGAAACCCAAGCTTTTAGATTCGAATTGCCAAAACAAGGACAGAAGGTTACAAAGCAAACAAACCAACCAACCCTGCAGTGTATTCAGCTACCAAGAAAATTTGGCTTTTCCTTCAATTTTTTTAAGTCCTCTATATGAATGCTGTACTGAGCCTTTTCCTCCAGCCTCAAGATACTGTGTACTTTTTATCTGTGATTCTGTACTATGAATTTATTATTCTGTTTAAGAATTACTAATACAGGGAACCAGCGGTTAGTGTAATGGCTATGTCACTGGACTCCCACGTAGTTGACCACGGTTTGCGTCCCGGACCCGGTGGCTTAAAACTCACGTGATTTCTCGCTTTCTGTCTCTCTCTGTCTGTCTGGCGAGCGCACGCGCCCTATAGCGAAAACCTCTCAAAAAAAAAAAAAAAAAAAAAAAGAATTACTAATACAGGGCCAGCCAGTGACATGGTGGTTAAGGTGCCTGGATCTCAAATGAGCAACTGCATGGTTCAAGTCCTAGACCCAGCCACTAGAGAAATATATGGCACATGTGCATGTATATGTCCCAAATCTTGAAAGGATGAAGAAATGGAGGAGATGGATTGTGGCATGGCCCATGGGAAGTTCTTCCTCACTCCTCCTACCTCAGTCTCTCTCTGCTCTCTTGAAGCACCCTCTAGCAAAAACAACAACAATAATAATACTAGTACTGGGACCAGCAGATGGTGTAGTGGTTAAGTTACTGGACTCCTATATGGCTGACTGCAGTTCAAGTCCTGGACCTGGTGGCTGAACCTCACGGTGGGCACATGTGCCCCAGGATACTGGGAGGAAAATGGAGAAGAGATTGTGGCATGGCCATGCCCCTGGGGAGTGGTGATTTCTCACTTTCCCTCTCACTATCTCTCTCTCTGGGCAAGCACACACACCCTAAGGCAAAAACCTCTAAAAATAAACAAACAAATTACTAGTACTATAGTGGCAAGAATGTAATTAACAACAACATATTGTATATCTCAGAATAACAAAAAAAGAGGATTTTGAATGTTTCCAACAAAAAATAATGGCAAATGGTTGCGATGATTTCCCTGACTTAACTATTATACATTGTATTCCTATACTGGGAAATCAGATTGTATCCCACAAATTGGTACCATTATTACATGTTAATAAAAAAAATAATTACTAGTCCTTAAAGTCTGAAAGCCCTAACATTCTAATGGGAAAAAACTAATGAAAAATCTCACTTTTTCCAGCAGAGTCTTAAGAATATAAAAAATACAGTTGAATACTTGACTTGCTCACATTGTGTTTTTCCTATGGGAATAAAAGGTACCTGAAGGACCCTTCCAACTTGGAGGATATTAGAATGGGCCAAATGTCTACTATCTATTCAGTCACTGAAATGGACTTTTATAGGATAAAGAGCTCAAAGGGCCTTCCACAGAATTAGAATCCATTCAGCACTACTTCTAGCACATCCAGCTGGAATCTCCACCCTAAACGTCTCAAAGAAAGTCACTCTGTGCAGACCAAGGCCGGCAATTACAGGAGACACTCTCCATCTTGAACTCACAGTCCAAACCTGATCTGAAAAAGCTTCTTTTATAATAGTTACTTCAGGAAACAGAAATGGCTGAAGAAAACACTATTGTCAGCAGGTCTCTGGCAAGAGTTTACCGTTACTCAATCAGTTCTCATCTCAGTTAATTGAGGGATCAGAGTTATAAAAAGTCCAGACTCAAAGACATTATACAAGTCATGACAAAAGAAAAAAAGGAAAAGAAACACATTCCTAAGAATATAATGAATTCTCCCTGTGGTTTCTGCAATGTTTTTCTGGTTCAAGGCTAAAAAATGTCTTTGCTATACCATGTACAACTTCTTTTCGTACCTCCAAGGATTAAAAAAAAAAAAACTAGGATTAAAAATTTCCTAATTTGGGGACCAGCAGTTGGTATGATGACTATGTCGCTGGACTGCCATGTAGTTGATCATGGTTTGAGTTCCGAACCCAATGCTTAAATTCATGCTGGCGTGTGTGTGTGTGTGTGCCCAAGATCCCAAGAGGAGAATAGAGGAGAAGGGATTGCAGTGTGGCCACCCCCACCCAGGGGGGCAATTTCTTGCTTTCTGTCTGTCTTTCTGTCGAGAACATGTGTCCTACAGCAAAAATGTCTCAAAAAAATTTTCCTAATTTGTATCTATTCTATTGAAGTATGGCGCTAATGTTCATTTCTGGTAATGGCATCTAGAAATTTCTGAGACTCAATATGAATTGAAAAATCTTAAAACATTTGTATTCAGAGCTAATAGTGGTTAAGGCTCTGGACTCCCAAATGGCCAACATGATTCAAGTCCCAGAACCTGTGGCTTGAAACTCACACTGGGTGCAAGTGCCCAAAAACCCAAGAAGAAAATGGAGAAGGGATTGCAATGTGGCTATTCTTCCTGGGTGGTGAATTCATTTCCTACTTACTTTCTCTCTTTCTCTTCTCCCCTCACCACCCCCCGACACACACACCACCACAAGCACACACATCCTATAGCAAAAATCTCTCTAAAAAAATTGTGTTCACACGTTCGAAATAACCAGATCATTTTGGGACCCATAGATTTGATACTGTTTTGATAAATATGAAATGGTCTTTAATAACTTGCTATCCTACTTATATACAAAGGTTTCCACCACCATAAATGAGATTTGACCACATTACAACCTTAAAATATAGTAGCTGGCTACAGAAAAGAAAATAGATTGCCACAACACCCTTCTTTCCCTCCGGTGATAGTTTTCAAAATGCTGGCTGGGACAAAATATCTATGCCATGCCTCCTGAGGCTGCTTTCTTTCGATTAAATTCAAGATTCACACTAATCATTATATTATTCCTTAATCACTAAGATTTTTAAGAACACATGGAAAACAGGGTGGGCTGAGAACAGATAAGAGGTTTGTTTTCTTTCTGTTTTAGTCAAATGCTGGCCTCCGGATTGAAATCTTAATTTTATCTTTTCTGCATCAATCAACATTTTATTTTGAGGCAGCAACACTTTCATGAACACTTTTTTTTTAAATATTGAAAGTAATATAATGTACAGTTTAGAGGAAAAAGAAACCACCCCAGTATTCCACAACCCTCACAGAACTATCTTATTTTCTTTTTCTATTTCTTTCCCCTCTTTTTGCTATATGCAGGCTGTTTCATATTTAGTTGTTCTCATGGTAAATATGTATTTTTTTAATTGCTAGAGAGTGTGTGCACTCACCAGAGAGAGAGAGAAGAAAAGAAAGAAAGCACCCTCCTCTTGGGGCATGGCCAGTCTATAATCCCTTCTCCTCCATTTCTCTATCCTGTCAGGATTTGAGATACACACACACACACACACACACACACGCATGCACGCACACACACAGAGCTGGGTATCTGTTCCAAACCACTGGAGCTGGGACTTGAACCACATGGTCGGCCATGTGGGATCTGGCTACCTTAACCACCAGGCAAGACTTGAACAAGTGAAATTGAATTCTGTTTCTTAACTAACAGTCCCATAAGCATTACCATAGTCTTTATGACCCATTGTTGAAGATTTCAAAATTATCCAAATGGGGGGAGCCAGCAGGTGGTGTGGTGGCTAGAGGTGCTGGACTCCCAAATGATCAACCACAGTTCGAGTCCTGGACCTGGTTGGTGACTCGCTTTCTCACTCTCACTCTCGCTCTCTTGCTCTTTCCC
>NW_006160229.1:6030996-6049692 GCF_000334495.1 Tupaia belangeri chinensis
TCTTTCCCTCTCTGGTCAAATTAAACAAACAAACAAACAAACAAACAAAAAACAGTAAGGAAATAAAGTTAAATAAAATAATTCTTTCTTAAAAATGATCCAAATGGATATAGCATATTTTATTTAACTATCTCCACACTGCTAGACATCTATAAATTGTCTCTAATATTTTTGCTACTATAAATGACAGTGTGAAAGAACATCTTTGTGGGTTTTTTTTAATATATTTTGAACTATTTCCTTGTGCACCATTCTTAGAGTATTACCATACCTGCAGCAATTTTTGTTGTTGCTGTTGTATTTTAGATTTTTCCCATAAGGTACATGCACGTGGCAGAAAGCTATAGAGAGGGAAGGTGAGAAATCATACCCGAGGGTGGGGAGGGCACACTGCAATCCCTCCTCCTTCATTCTTCTCTTGGGAGTTTGTACATGCATGCACACATGCACCCAGCATGATTTTCAAGCCACCAAGTCCAGAATTCAAACCACGGTCAGCCATGTAGGGATCCAGCACCTTAACCATCACACTACTTGCTGGCACTGCTGCAGCTCTTTTTATATATTATTCAACTATTTTGAAAAAGGTCTCTATTACATTTTTGGAAGGAAACATGAGGATATCTCTTGATTTTTTAATGATCATACCCACTAGCCTACAAAATCTGCTTGTAAAAATTATCCTATCGCTATACTCTCAAAGCAGGGCGGTGGGAGAGGCTGGATAAGGAGATGTTGGTTAACAGGTTACAGGGTTTCTCTATGCAGTAATGCAAATATTCCAGAATTACATTGTTGTTACAGTTTAGATAATGGTTTGTTCCCAGAGGTTCATGTTTTGGAAACTAGTCCCAAATATAACAGTGTGAGAGGAAGTGATGGCAAGTGGGTGGTGACTGGATCATGGTCACGGGATCATAGAGGCACCAGTCTTGTGAATGGATTAATGGTGTCTTGTGAAAGACTGGATGAGTTCTAATTCTCATAAGAAGGGATTAAGCCTCATGACAGTGGGTTGTTACTGTGTGTACCCACCATCCTCTCAGCTTCTGTCAGGCATGTTGTAGCCAGCTGGATGCCAGCTGCGTGGCACTGTACTTTCCACACAGGAATAATGAGTCAAAGAAACCTCTATTGTTTTATTCTTTTTTTTTTTATGTTTGTTATAGGGTGTGTGTGCTTGCCAGAGAGAGACAGAGACAGAAAGAGAGGAAAAATGAAAAATCACTCCCCAAGGGGATGGCCATGCCACAGTACCTTCTCCTCCATTCTCCTTTCAAGATTTTGGGCAGGACTCCCACGTAGTCGACCGCGGTTCGCGTCCCAGACCCGATGGCTTAAAACTCACGCTGGGCGCATGTGCGTGCGTGCCTAAGATATCCTGAGAGGAGAATGAAGGAAAAGGGATTGTGGCGTGGCCATCCCCCCTGGGGAGTGATTTCTCGCTTTCTGTCTCTATGTCTCTGTCTGTCTGTCTGGCGAGCACATGCGCCCTATAGCGAAAACCTCTCCAAAAAAAAAAAAATTGGGGTCATGCATGCACATATGTCAGGCATGTTTTTCAAGCTACCGGGTCCAGGACTTGAACTGTTCAGTTGGCTATGTGGGGTCCAGCCATCTTAACCTCCATGCCATCTGCTAGCCCCAAACCTCTATTCTTTATAAATCACTCAGTCTCAGGTATCTCTAATAGCAATGTAATAACAGACTAAGATAACAATGATGGTTGTGATGGTTATACAACATTCTGAATGTACTGAAAGCCTCTTCACCGTACCATTTACAACAGTTAAATGTGAATTTAGGGTTGATGTCATATCTCAGCAGTTAATCCACTAAGATAATGAACACTTACAACTAATGAGCACTTATTAATAAGATGATCAAGTAGAATAATAATTGTCTAGAATAGAGAATCGATGCTAATGGTATGCAAATGCCTGTAACTTATTCTCTTCACTAGTGCTGGTGATCTCACACATACCTATGTACTGAAAAACAACCATCTTTGTACCTTCATTTTTATAGAACTCAAAAGTTGCAATCATGCTATCCATTTCTTCCACCCGTCAGATAATCTATAACTTTCATTTTATACCTTCTGTCATTGAAGGTGCTCACTTTCAGTGCGAATATTAGTATAACCTTTGGGTTTTAGTTCTTAAATTTATATTACTTGTACACAGCTGTAAAAAATTCTGGCAAAAAATATGGCAGGGGGGGGGACATCTACAAACAGTGCATTCACAAAAAAAAAGGTTCAGGGAACCAGCAGTTAGAGTAATGGCTATGTCGCTGGACTCCCACATAGTTGACCGGGGTTCGCATCCCGGACCTGGTGGCTTAAAACTCACGCTGGGCGCATGTGCGTGAGTGCCCAAGATCCTGAGAGGAGAACTGAGGAGAAGGGTTTGCAGCATGACCTTCCCCCTGGGGGGTGATTTCTTGCTTTCTGTCTCTATGTCTCTCTCTGTCTGGCGAACACACGCGCCCTATAGCAAAAATCTCTCCAAAAAAAAAAAAAAAGGTTTGAACTTTTGTATTTTTTTTCTTTTTTGGAGAGGTTTTCGCTATAGGGCACGTGCGCTCACCAGACAGAGAGAGACAGAGAGACAGAGAGGCAGAAAGCGAGAAATCACCCCCCATGGGGGATGGCCACGCCGCAATCCCTTCTCCTCTCGAGATCTTGGGCATGCACGTACACGCGCCCGGCGTGAGTTTTAAGCCACCTGGTCCAGGCCGTGAACCGTGGTCAACTACATGGGAGTCCAGCGACATAGCCATTAGACTAACTGCTGGTCCCAAACTTTTGTATATTTTCATACACCACTTTAAAGAATTCATTTTATATCTCAGAAAGGATAATCTTCCACTTCGCAGTAAAATAACAGGAGAAATCAGGTTACACAAATCAGAGCCAATGAGTTATGACTCCTTTATAGTCAACAAAGTGGAAATTAACAAAAGAAATTTAAAAAAAAAGAAAATGTCAGGTCAACTGGCAACACGGTGGTTAAGGTAACTGGATCCTCCACACCCGACTGGACAGTTCGAGCCCTTGACCCAGCAACTTAAAATTTAACATGCTGGGTACATGTGTGTGCGTACCCAAAATCTCAAGAGGAGAATGAAAGAGAAGGAATTGTGGTGTGGCCATCCCCTCCGGGGTGTCATATCACTTTCTCTCTCTGTATCACTCTGGTGAGCACACATGCCTTGTAGTGATTTTTTTTTAAAGGAGAGAGAAAATGTAAAGGGGTCTTACTTCTCTTTCACAGAAAGTTCCGCTATGAAGTAAAGTCAACTGTTTATGGAGGTTAGACACTTGCTTAGTAAGAGTGCATAAGCAAGATTAAGCTCCTCAGAGGTGCAGAAGACCCATTCTGCTACCTGCAAAAACCTCAAAATGACATGTGTAGTAATTTCTTTTTTTTTGGAGAGATTTTCGCTATAAGGCGCATGCGCTCGCCAGACAGACAGAGAGCGACATTAGAGACAGAAAGCGAGAAATCACTCCCCAGGGGGGATGGCCATGCCACAATCCCTTCTCCTCCATTCTCATCTCGGGATCTTGGGCACGCACGCACACGCACCCAGCGTGAGTTCAAGCCAACGGTTCTGGGACGTGAACCGTGGTCGACTATGTGGGAGTCCAGCGACATAGCCATTACCCTAACTGCTGGTTCCCTGTAGTAATTTCTATAATCAGATAAAAGATGGTACTCATTTGATATTTGCCTTGAATAATTAAAAATTACTAACACTTCTATGGGGCCAGCAGGTGTCATGGAGATTAAGGTGCTGGATCCCACATGGCTGGCTATGCTGTTTGAGTCCTGGATGTGATGCCTTGAAAATCATGCTGGGTACATGTGTGTGCCTGGCCAAAATCCAGAGAGGAGTCTGAAAGAGGAATTGCAACATGCCCATCCTCCTGTGGAATGATTGCTCGCTTTCCCCTTCTCTCTGGTGAGTACACATGCCATATAGCAAAAACTTTAAAAAAAAAGAAGTATATTAACACTTCTAAAAATTAAAAATGTTTATAAAATGATTATGTTACATAAGAGAAGCACGAATTAAAGTATGATGAGATCTCAATGGCCAAGTTGGCAAAAACATAAAAATCTGACAAACATTCTGTTGGTGAAGATGTGAGGAAACAGACACTCCCATAATATGGTAATAAAGTGTCAAGTGGTATAATCCCTTTGACAGGCAATTTAGCAATGTTAAACAAAATTTTCAAATATATTTGCCCTTAACCCACCAATCTCACCGCTGAGAATCTATTCTATCAATATACCTGGGCATCCACAAAATGAAGTCAGCTAATCACTGCAGCATCGTTTTGGGAAAGCAATGAACTGACAACCCTTCCAGTGTGCAGCAATAAGAGACTGAGAGAATAAGCCACAGTGCAGTTCACAAAGAGAATAAATTTACTTATATAACAAAACATATATAGTAGTCTACTTTTAAAATAAGAAAGGAGGACCAGCCCCATAGTTTAGTGGTTAAAGGAGCTGGATTCCACACAGCCAACCAAGGTTCATATCCCATCCCCAGCAGCTTGAATAATGTGCCAGGTACATGTGTGACCACACCCAAAATCCTGATGGGACAGAGAAAAGGAAAAGGGATTGCAGTGTGGCCATGCCCTATTGAGGGGACATTTTCCCTCTCTGGTGAGTGCAAATCCTCAGACATATTTTTTAAAAGATGAAAATAAGAAACGAGAGCTAAATATTTATTCATAATTATACTTGCATTTGGATAAAAAAATATTAGGAAATGTACAAAATTACTATAAATGGCTGTCTATATGGGGCTGGGGGCATAAGTAGATGAGGATAGGAGTAAGAAAATGGCTTTTTTGGGTATAACTTTTTTGTACAGTTTTGATTTTGTACCATGAATATGTTATCTGTTCAAAAATTAAATCTTATTATAAAATATAAGGTGTTCATGTGAAAATGTTAAAACAAAAATACAAAGTTATATGACACTACAATCTATATGAAAATATCATATGCAGAAAAAGAGAAAAAGGAAATACCCTAGAATGTTTACAGTAATTGTCTTTAGGTGGTGGGAGTACCTATCATTTTTGTCCTTCCTTTATCTTCTCCACATTTTTAAAGATATCTATAAAGTATATATTTCTTCAAGAGGAAAAAAGAGGGACCAGCAGTTGGCGTAATGGCTATGTCGCTGGACTCCCATGTAGTCGACTGCAGTTCAAGTCCCAGACCTGGTGGCTTTTTATCAGGTGCGTGTGTGAGATCCCTAGAGGAGAACAGAGGAGAAGGGATTGTGGCGTGGCCATCACCCCTGGCGGGGGGCGGGGGGGGACAGTGATTTCTCGCTTTCTGTCTCTCTGTGTCTCTCTGTCTTTCTGGCGAGCGCATGCGTCCCATAGGGGAAAAAAAAAAGAGGAAAAAAGAATGTCATTCTTCCAATTGTTTCCACTCATAATGCACTTTATCTAATAAATGTCTTTTAGTTCCTAGAACTCTCATATTTAACATTAAGACTATAATAAGAAAAAAAATACTTACGAGGAGAGCACTATGGCAACAGCATCATTGAGGACACTTTCACCAAAAAGAAGTGCATAGAGTTCGACGTCAACTTGAAGCTCATGAAATATGGCAAGAACAGTCACTAACGATAGAAAGAGTCAGAGGAATATTCAGATATTACAAATATACCCTTATTTTCCTCAATAGATAATTACAAGAGTTATTTAGAAATTCCTTTTTTCCTCTTTGAATTTAATGCTAATAAATATTCTCTTACGTATTATAGATGCTCTAAGAAAGAGCTGAAAATAACCTTAGAGGACTGAGTTGGTCTACCCTCTTCATGCACAATGTTTAAAATCTTGTATATTTCTTTTCCATATAAAAGAATATATTCAGAATTTCTTACAGACCAAGTCATCATTAATCTTTAATGAAGAATATAATGAAAAGCATCTCCTGCTTTTCATCATTTTTTTCTTGGAGCCTTACAACTCACTTCTATTTGACTTGCAAATTGCAAGCACACCGGTTTAGCAAAGACAGTAAGAAATGAAAATAAGGGTTTAGTTTTCAGTTGGAGTAAAATTTATAACCAGAATTACAGCTGCTACATTTGACTTAATGAAAAGCCAACTATCAGGATATTACAGTTTTAGATGAAGAGAAAAATCCTACTTTTAGTAAAGTAAATATATGAGAATTGTTAGAAAATCAGATGAGATTGAAATTGTACCATAACTTTAATTGCTGAGTCATGTACAGCTCTCTAACTAAATAAACCTAAGCACACATGAAAGATTAATCTAACTGGAGATGGGAGAGCTTCTTCAAATGCCAACAGTAAAAACAAGAAATTTGTATGTTAAAAGATACAATTTATATTGCAAAGCATTTCTGCATAAAATCTCCCCTTCTAGCAAGTTAATTCCAAAATAACAGAATTGGGGCATGTGCCTACATAATTCAGAAAAAAATATAAATGTCCAACTTCATCTAAGCAGAAGATTTTTGCTTGAGCCACTCAGGCAATACTCCCACCAAAACAAAACCAGAAGCTTTAAATCACATAGCTAGTTCCATTGACCTAGATTTCTCTTAGGCTCTGAACAGCTGAAGAGCTTGCTTCTACTGAGAGGACACAGAAACCGGGCCTACTGGCTCCCTGCAAAATATATAACAGAAACCGGGACTACTGGCTCCTTGCAAAATATATCTACGTTCATATTAATAATGATAGCTGTTATAAACAATAAGGGAGTAGCATTGGTGGTCTTTAAGGAAGCCATATGATTTCCAGTTTTAAAAAAATGCCCAACTGAAGCCAGCAGGTGGCATGATGATTAAAAGCGCTGAACTCCCATGTGGTTAACCATGGTTTGAGTCTTGGACCTAGTTGCTAATTTTCTCACACACACACCCCTCCCCTGCCCCCGCTATGTCCTTCTCTGGTCAAAATAAAATAAATAAAGTTAAATAAAATAATTCTTTTTTTAAAAAAATGCCCAACTGTACAAATGTCTCTCTAAAATGGCCCTCTGACTGATCTTTTAAAATCACCTCTTACATATTATGAAATTCATTTTTCTCCTTTCCAGAATGCCTTGTATTTTCTGAGTTAACACAGGAATTGAACGATAACCTTAGGATTCTACATTTAACTGTGCTGGATGACAATTAAAGAAGATGGTTAACATACAAGGTCAAATGATAAACCAAGGCCCAGCTGCATTGGCATTAGCAATAGGGTTTTGGTGCATGAGGCTGGGGCCACCTGAGATGCCTGGGTTCAGTTTCTAGACCAATCTAAATAAGCTGGGTGAAATGATATATGCCTGTAATCCTAGCTAACTCAGAGGCTGAGACAGAGGACCATAATGGGAAGAGTCAGCCAAAATTACCTCTTCCCCCACCCCATGCCACACAACCCATTAACCCATTAGAAAAAGTTAGGAGTCAGCAGGTGGTGTAATGGTTAAGGCACTGGACACTCCCATATGGCTGACCATGGTTCAAGTCCCAGACCTGGTGGCTTGCTTTCTTACTTTCTCTCTCTCTCTCATCAAATTAAAATAAATGAATGAATAAATAAAAATTAAATAAATAATTGCTTTTAAAAAAGTTAAAGTATAACAAATCTCTACCAAGGTCCTAAAAGTATGGTAAAAGGAAACTTTCATCCTAAGATCAAAAGCTTCAGTCTAGGGCCAGCAGGTGGCATAGTAGTTAAGGGCACTAGACTTCCACATGGCCGACCATGGTTCGAGTCCCAGACTTGGCAGCTTACTTTCTCACTTTCTCCCTCTCTCCCTCTCTCTCTGTCCCTCCCTGGTAAAAATAAAGTAATTAGTTGAAAAATAAATAAAGTTAAATAAGAATAATTCTTAAAAAAAATTCCAACTTCAGTCTATGTTCCTATCTGACCTTTTCATCCTACATTTTCTCCAAATTCCTTATTTGAATATGGCTATTAGGCTTACCAATACTATCTTATTTTTCAACTAAAACCTAACTCAGTGAAGTGGAATTCATTCTATAACACAACATTTTGGAGAATCTGACACTAAAGGCACAGGGGGGCAAGCCGTGTTAATATCAAAATAATTTCACAAACAGAAGGGCAATTTTTTAAAATAATCATTAAATATATATTAAAGACCACCAATGATCCAAAATCATATGTGTATTAGCACAGCTACCATCTAACAATCATAAGTTTGAAAGGAAGTGTATCATGATTACCCAATTAAACTAATCTATAATCTAGTTCTTTTTCTATACCTAATCACTGGAGATAGAAACCAACATGAATTTCTGAAGAAAATACCTTATAGCCCTTATCTAAACAGCATCAATCTGTGGACCAGTAATAGGTGAATATAATAAAAAAGAAATAATAATAATAAAAAGTGTTTGCTTAAGCCAAAAGGAATCATGCATTTTGTTTTTCCCTCCACAACTGGGAAGTATAATAGTAGGGAAGTACCTAATGAATTCTATGCCTTGAAGAAAGAAATACTCACATGTGCTTTGACTGCAAAACACTGTCCCTTCTGCTCTTAAGCTCCACACACAGAAAACATACCTGGATCAGTTGCTGATACAATGGCGCCAAATAGCAAGCAATCAGTAAAGTAGAAATCCCCTGCAAGTTGTCCAGTTACTTTCATCAGTGTTACACAGCCATACATTATTGACCTGTTCAATAAACACATTTCTACTTTAGGAAAAAGAAATCAACTGTTAAAGAAGTTAAAGCAAGAAGAAGATGATGAAACTATGGGACCAGTAGTTAGCATAATGGCTATGTCGCTGGACTCCCATGCAGTCGACCGCGGTTCAAGTCCCGGACCCAGTGGCTTAAACTCACACCAGGCGTGTGTGCGTGCGTGCCCAAGATCCCGAGAGGAGAATGGAGGAGAAGGGATTGCGGCGTGACCATCCCCCCTGGGGGGTGATTTCTCGCTTTCTGTCTCTGTCTCTGTCTGTCTGTCTGGCGAGCGCACACACCCAATAGCAAAAAAAATCTCTCGCAAAAAAAAAAAATGGATCTACTCAGGATTTTGTGACTAATTCCAAATTTAATTCTTTTCATTTAAACAGGGTAATACCTTGATCTTAAGGAAAATTCAAGTAACTTACTGCATTTTACTACAAAAGACCTTAGACTCACTCAGTAATACAATACCAAATACATAAAAAATGTATTATTTTTAAATTATACTGTGAAGGGTAAAAGGTATTTTAAGCCTCAAATACTTACCCAATGACAAAACAAGAAATTGCTGTCCCAAGAAAAGCATATGCTAGGATAGACCCAAGGTTTCGAAAGAAATGTCTCTGATGAACAAAAGAAAAAGTTACTCAGTGTTAGAATTTGTATGACTCATTCGAAAAAGAAAAGATTTTCTATTCTAGTGAACTATGCTAACATTAAATGCATCATTCACTAGAAGAAATAAGTAAGAGAAAGCATACTTGCACAGGCACACATTTTGGCATTTAAAAAGGATAAAAAAAGGGGGCCGGCAGTTAGTGTGATGGTTAAGGTGCTAGACTCCCACGTGGCCAACTGCGATTCAAGTCGTGGACCCAGTGGCTTGAAAATCATGCCAAGCATGTGTTCTTGTGTGCCCAAAATCTCGAGAGAAGAATGGAGGAGATTGTGACATGGCTACCCGCCAGAGAGTAATTTCTCACTTTTCCCTCTCTTTGACTCCCTCTGTCTCTCTCCAGCAAGCAGACATGCCCTATGGCAAAATCCTAAAAATAACAATAAAATAAAATAACCTCTAGAAGGTGTTTCAATTAAAGAAAAAAATATAAAGTAAAAAGAGAAAAGAAGGGAGGGAAATCTGGAAATAACCACCTGTTTCTGAAGTGTCAACTACTATACAGCTCAGGGAGCTTAAGGCCGTTCAAAGTATATGAAAAACAAGAGCACTTACCCTTTTCAAACTGTAACCTGCATAAAATATGATAGGAGGAAGTAATATGTTGAAAAATACTTCTGGATCAATAGTAACCTGTTAAAATAAAGAGTTCTTTTAGATGAATGCCCTTAGAAGACCTCATATGACATAATCAAATAATCAAAAAGAAAAATGATGACATGATAAACTGGTCAAAAGCAAAAACATTACTGTGGTAACTTACAAGTATTTCATATAGGATAGTTGTTGTTCTACTTCTCAACCAAATGACAAGGAGATAGTGTTGGAATAGTCATTAAGCCATATCTATGGAAGGTGTGTTAAAATATCAGTGCCATCATGTTTAAAAGCAGGCTGGCTCCATTGTCTAATCATTAAGGGGGCCAGACCCACATGGCCGACCATACAGTTTGATTCCCAAACCCAATGGCTGAAAACCATTCTGGGAGCATATGTTCATGCACCCAAAATCTCAGCAGGATGGAGAAAAAAGGAATCTCAGCATGAGCATGCCCCTTGGTAGTGCTTTCTCCTTCTGTCTCTCCAACTCTCTCTGGCAAGCACACATGCCCTCTGGCAAATTGGAAGAAAAAATAGGAGAAAGCAAGAACATACTTTTAAATAAAAGGGCCAAAACTAGTGACATCAATTTTTGGACACAGCATTATTTTTACAAAAGCAAACAAACTTCTTACATAGGAACCATCTCTAAAGTGCATAATATTGTAGTAAAATGTTGCTGTACAATTCAGATTTCTAGTTCTGGCAGCCCACTCATTTTAAGACTTACTCATTATGATAATGCAGACGCCCCCTTCTGTTCATAGGGCTACAGTAGAAGTTGATATAAACTCAAAGCAGCTACATGCATGCCCAAGCTAAAAGCTTCACTTCCTAGAACATCTAAGAAACTGGAATTTTCCACAAGTAGAAAGAAGTCTTGCTGCAAAGCAAACTTTAAATTCATATGAAATTTTAAAAGTATTCAAGATGGTCAGGAACACCACGGAGAAAACTATAATAGTCAACTCCCGCCTGTGTAGTAGACAGGAAAAGTAGAGGCAAACAGCCACAGGTGGGTGAAAACAGAAATAGGAGCAAAGTAGTGCTGAAAAGCTTCTTGAAAGTAGTGCTGAAAAGCTTCTGGAGAAAAACTACGGGGGGACAGAAGAAACAGCTCCAGGAATGTCTGGGAGCCGGCAGGACTACAACCCAACCTCCCACATGAAGCTTTATGTACGGTATGGTACAATAAGACTCATGCTAAGGCCCCTGAAGTTGAGCAAGATTATGAATCAAAGAAAGATTAAGTTATGTCTAGTGTAGAATACAATGAGGGTAAGAAAGAATCCGGAGGAATATTAGTGGAATATTCTAAATAGTATTGAAGAAACCCAATGTGCTGAAGTACTATAAAACTATAAGAACCTCCTACAGAAAGAAAGAAATGCTTATAAATTCTGCTTAACTCAAACTCAGCCACCATTTATTACAATAATTGCAAACAACGCACAGTGAAACAGAAAGGGTTACAGTACTTAGCCGCAACCAGAAAATGAGATATACAAACAGATTCATTTCCTTACATTACATTTGTTAACTGAGGTTTTACCCCATTTTAAGAGACTAATTTGAAATAATTATATTGCCAGAAGGTGTGTGTGCTGGCCATAGACATACATACAGAGAGAAAAAGAAAGACGGAGAGAGAAAATAACGCCCTGCCACTGCGGGCATGGGCACGCTGCAATCCCTTTTCCTCCATTTCTCTATTCTGTTAGGATTCTGGGCAAGCATGCTCATGTGCCAGCATGCTGTTCCTCAAGCTACCAGGGCCAGGACTTGAACTGTCCTTGGCCATGTGAGATCTAGCTTTCCATGCACAGGGCTTAACTGCTATGTTATGGGGCTGGCTCTTAGGTTAATTATTTTAAAATCATTTAAAATTCCTTGTTTTTGTTCTAAATCGTTTTGTTGCTAGTTACACACTTTTTTTAAAAAAATCAAAGATTCTCTTTAACTAAGAACTTACCTTTCGAAGCATTTCATTATCTTGAACGTTATTGAGTTCATGTGAACTAATCTCTCCTTTCAGCGTATACTCGTAAAATTTTCCACTAACGTTTACCAATAAGGTAGTTGGACTTGATGGCACTCCACAGCTCAGGGTTACGTTATTTACGTCACTTGGAACATGAATGCCATACCGAAGCACAAGGCCCACCAAAAGACCTATAAATAAAAGAACAACATAAGCACTTCTTTTAAACAGAGATCACTTCTTTTGTAGCCCACACATATGTCTGGCTTGATGACAGAAAATCCCTTAGTCACTTGTAGTTCAGAACCTGTTTTTAGACTGAATGCAGTTACATTCTGAAGAATTACTAAATCCAAATGTCCAAGAGCAAACATCATATAATCCAGTAGAACACAGGAGAGAAAAATATTCCCTAGGCTAACAGCACAGATCACTATATTACAAGAGCAATATAATAAGTGGTAAGAAGGCTTTAAAAATGAGAAAAATACCTTCTAATCATCTGTACACAGAATATACTCTAAAGGATCCCAACCCAACAGCACAATCATGTTAGAAACGTGTTTTCCTGGGCCAGCAGGTGGCATGGTGGTTAAAGCACTGGACTCCCACATAGGTGACCATGATATGAGTCGCACACCTGGTGGCCTGAAAAATCACACCAGGTATGTATGTGCATGTATGCCCAAAATTCCAGGAGGAGAATGGAGAAGGAATTCTGGCATGGCCATTCCCCAGAGGGTTGTTTCTCACTTTCCCGCTCTCTGATAAGCATATGCACCCTGTAGCAATATATATATATATTTTTTTTTTTCCACCTCTGCCCATCAATTACACTTCCCAAGTTTATTCCCAAAGCACATGGCAGGTCAAATAATACACATTTAACAAATTGAAAAGTCAGTAATATTTGTAGATTGGCTGAGTTTTTCTACTAACAGGTCAGATTTGAATATTAAAATATCTGTTTAAAAATCAAAGCATGGAATAGAAATCCTGAATCAGATGCTATAAGATCAACATACTGTCAGGATCTTGTCTGGATCGTTCTACTGCTATTCAGATGTGCACAATGTTCTAGGTACTATAAAACTATACTGATAAAGGGGCCAGTAGATGGTGTGGTAGTTAAGGTCCTGGACTCCCTCATGGCTGACCACAGTTCAGGTCCTGGACCTGGCGGCTTGCTTTCTCACTCACTTTGCCTCTCCCTCCCTCTCTCTCTCTGTCTCTCTCTGACGAGCACATGTACCCTGTAGCAAATTTAAGAATAATGATAATGACAAATAAAATTAAATAAATAATGGGACCACCAGTTGGCATAATAGCTATGTTGCTAGACTCCCATGTAGTCGACCACGGTTTGAGCCCTGGACCCAGTGGCTTAAATTCACGCTGGGTGCGTGTCCATGTGTGCCCAAGATCCTGAGAGGAGAATGAAGGAGAAGGGATTGTGGCATGGCCATACCCTCCTGGGGGTTGATTTCTCGCTTTCTGTCTCTCTGCATCTGTCTGTCTTTCTGGCGAGCACACGTGCCGTATAGCAAAAACCTCGCCAAAAATTTTTTTTAATTAAACAAATAATTATATTTTAAAAAACAATATTAGTCAACTACAGTCATTTCATAATGGTTTTATTGAGCTCAAATTCACATATCATAAAACTTATCCTTTTAGATTATAATTCAGTGGTCTGTAGTATATTCACAAAGCTGTCTATCAATCACCACAACTTAATTTCAAAACATTTTTATCATTCCAGAAAGAAACCCCCATATTTACTAGTAGTCATTCTCTACTCCCCTATTCCACAACCCTGGGAAACCACTAATCTTTCTCTATGAATTTGTGTATTCTGGATATTTCACATAAATGGAATCCTATAATACATGCCTTTTCTGTTTGGCTTCTTAACATAATGTTTTCAAGACTTATTCATGCTTTTAAATTGCCAGAGGATGTGCGCAATCACTAGAGACATACTGAGAATATACCCTCAATGGGGCGTGGTCATATCATAATCCTTTCTCCATTTCTCCATCTTGTCATAATTTTGGGCACACATGCACACACACCTGGCATTTCTGTCAAGCTGTCAGGGCTGGGTATCAAACTGTGATCAGCCACATGGGATCTGACTCTCTTAACTACTAGTCCATGGAGCTGACCCAGGTTATCCATGTCATACCAAGTATCAGAACTTCATATTTATAGCCAAATAATATTCCATTGTATGGATATACCTCTATTGCAAATTGAACCCCATTTGTGGAACTTTCCTTAACACCAAGATACATAGCATACCACTATAGCTACGTTTTACCTTCCTGTCATCTTTCGTTCTTACCACCATTATTTTTAAATATACTAATGGAGTATTATACTAGGTCCCTCGGGGAATCCTATTCAAAGACGAAAATAGGGTATCTCCTTCAAAGAGTTCTCAGTCCAATTAGCGAAAACAGACCAAATAAACAATTATAGGATATATATATATACGAGGTGTTATAAAAACAGAAAAGTAACACATTCCAAGCCTAAGGCAGTGGGGCATTATAGAAGTCTTTTGAGAAGAGTCACTTGAGCAGATAACAAAACAGAAAAAAAGGGTATATTCCAGGTAGGGGAATAGTGAGATATAACTAGTCAAGGAAGAAGGAAAGAACATAGCCCATTCAGGGAACTTCAAGTCTTTCAGTCTAGCTGGCTTATAAAGTAATAAGAATTGAGGTTTGAAAGATCAGCAAGAGCTGAATCATAAAAGATCTTGCATGTTGAGGAAGGGAGTGTGGACTTTATCCCAAAAACAAAAGTCATAGAAGGTGGGGCTGGCATACGGAATGGTGGCTAAGGCACTGGACTCCCACATGGCTGACTGTGGTTAAGTCCTGGACCTGGTGGCTTGCTTTCTCACTTTCCCTTTCTCTACTATCTCTCTCTGGTTATAAATAAATAACAAATAAAATTAATTAAATAAACAATTTATTTTTTAAAAGGTCATAGAAGGATTCTAACCAGGGACCTGACATTGGATTTCTATTTTAGAAAGACCTGTCTAGACTAGAGAGGATTTAAAAGTCCACAGAGATGGCAACTGTGACTGTTTAGGTAATAAGAGTTTAGGACCTTCTAAGAGAGTAGTAGTAGAAAGAGAAAAGGATTTTTAGAAGATATCTTTTTTTAAATAACTACTTAATTCATTTTATTTGTTATTATTATTTAATTTGACCAGAGACAGACAGGGAAAGTGAAAAAGCAAGCCACCAGGTCCAGGACTTGAACCATGGTCGGCCACATGGGAGTATCCAGCATCCTAACCACCATGCCACCTACTGGTCCCAACACAGCATGTTTTTCAAGCCATTGGGTCTGGAGCTCAAATAGTGCAGCTGGGCAAGTGGGATCCAGCTGTGGCTTCCTTTCTATTTAATGTATTGGGTTGTTGGAAAAGTTATGATGTGTTTTTCTATGCAAAAATGCATCATGACTTTTCTGATAATTCAATATTTGTATAATTGTATCCTCCTTTCTTAAAAAGGGCCCTTCAGATTCAATGGGCCCCACAAAATCTGGACCCACCCACTCCTGAATGAGCAATAGCAATCTTAGTTAAAGTATTATTTCCTCAAATCTGCAAGATGGCTAGGATTGCCCCTGCTATAAAGGAAAGAAAAACCAAGGCCCGATAAGAACTTGCTTACTCATTCTGACTCTGAGTGCTTTTCCCACTAGAACCTGTTATCGTCAGGCCTCTTGGCTCTGAGTCTGCTGGTTGATCCTCCTACTGCTTCTCCCACCCAAGTCCCAGTAAGGAAAGCCAGAGGGAAACTAACGAGGAGAAAACCCTCTCCAAATAAGCCTCTGCTGAGAAGATCTGGGTCCTGCTCTGCAGCAGCCCTCTATCAGGGAAGATGGGGTGGCCGTGGGCATGGCCACACAGAAACAGAGCAGCCCAAACAGCCAGCTCTGCCCACAGGTAGTGGCTCTAGACCCCAGGCCAGGAGCCTTGGACCTCAGCTGGCTGCTGGTGTGCTTTAACCCTGAGGTCCCCGGCAGAAACAGGAAGGGGACTAGGGAAGGGTTCCGTGTCTGTGCTTCTCATTTCCCCAAAGAGCCCAGTCCCGCACAGAAAGATCTCTGCTGTGCAGCCAGGGCCTACCAGGTTCAGGATGGCCACCAAGCACCTAATCTACCACTCTTCTTTGACCATGGGCCTGGGGACACGTTTTGCTAATCAGGGCTGTTAAGATGACAAAAACATGGGGCTGGCAGGTGTTGTGGTGGTTGAGGTGCTGGACAGACACGAAGAGGGAAAGTGAGAAATCACCCCCCGGAGGGATGGCCATGCCACAATAGCTTCTCCTCTTGGGATCTTGGGCATACACACACACACACACACACACACACCCAATGTGATTTTCAAGTCACCAGGTCTGAGACTAGAACCCCGGTCGATCATGCAGGAGTCCAGCGACATAGCCACTATGCCATCTGGTGACCCTGCTAGATGCTATTTTTTTTTTTCTTGAGAGAGAGTTTTTGCTCTAGGGTGTGTATGCTCTCCATAGAGACAGAGAGACAGAAAGTGAGAAATCACCCCTCGGGGGGATGGCCACACCGCAATCCCTTCTCCTCCATTTTCCTCTCAGGATCTTGGGCACACACGGACATGCACGAGCATGAGGTTTATGCTACCAGGTCTGGGACTCGAACCACAGTCGACTACATGGGAGTCTAGTGACATAACCAGTATGCCATCTGTGGTGCTATTATTAACCCAACTTTACTACCCAAAGAACTAAGACTGAGGGAGACCAAGCTGGCATGGCAGCACGCCAAGGAGTCAGGGTCTCAGCTCGGCAAGTCTGATCTAATTGTGCACTATATATATTTATATATATTTATATATTTTTTTTTATTTGAAGGGGAGGATTTTTTTTATTGCCAGTGTGCACGTGAACTTATGTGTGTGCAAAAGAGAGAAAGAAATCATTCACCATTTCTTTTTCTTTTTCCTCCACTTCTGTATCCCATCTGGATTTGGGGCATGATCGCACACACATCTGGCATGTTTTTCAAGCTACCAGGGCAGGGATTTGAACCACAGTATGCCACATGGAATCTAGCTTTCTGTGGACAGAGTTTAACCACTGTTCTACCTGGTCAGTCCCTCCTTGTGCACTGGCTGGTTACTCTTAAGCATCACAGCCTCTTGCTTCTGTAAATTAAATGAGATTTCAAAATCTTTACAGTCTTAATTTCCATAAGTAAGTCTGACAACTCTAAATTGTAGCGTTGTCCTGAAGAACTCGTGCTGACCTAGAAGTCTGGAGGCCTGGGACCCACTGATGTCACCCATGTGAGCCACCCAACTGTTGTCACCTTATCATCCAAAAGGCTGGAAGCAAATCTAGACAAAGTGAAGACCTGGCCTAGGAGATCTCTGTATCTGCCAGACCTGGAAATTTGGGGATTTCCTTTAGTTTGATCAGTGGTTCCATAAAGAAAAGACAGCCTCAGGAAATAAATTCAGAAAACAATTCTAACCACCTTCATTAATAGGTTATTACTGGGGCCAGCAAACGGTATAATGCTTACATTGCTAGACTCTCATGTAGTCAACCGTAGTTCAAGGCCCAAACCCAGCAACTTAAACCTCACACCGGGTGCATGTGCATGCATGCCCAAAACCTGGGAGGAGAATAGAGGAGAAGGAGCAGCATGGCCATCCCCCCCCCCGGGGGGGGTAATTTCTCACTTTCTGTCTCTCTCTGACTCTGCTGCAAGCACTCTATGGCAAAAATCTCTTTCAGGACCAGTAGTTGGCATAATTGCCATGTTGCTGGGCTCCCACATAGTTGACCACAGTCTAAGTCCCGGACCTGGTGGCTTAAACTCACACCAGGCACGTGTGCGTGCGTGCCCAAGATCCCAAGAGGAGAATGGAGGAGAAGGGATTGCGGCGTGGCCATCCCCCCAGGGGCTGATTTCTCCCTTTCCGTCTCTCTGTCTCTCTCTGTAACTCTGGCGAGCTCACGCACCCTATTGCAAAAACCTCACAAAAATAATAAATCTCTCTCTAAAAAAAATAGGTTATTATCAACCCTAACAACCGGGGACGTTCCGGCTTTGAGGACGTTCTTCCACGAGGCTCCAGGAGTGCCTTCACGTTCCCAGCAGAGGGCAAGGTCCCAGGCCTGGGTGCTGCTTCTCAGGTGTGCCCCCTCTCGCCCACTGCGGAATCTCTTCCCACTCAAGGAGCTTCTCTCCAGCTGCAGGTCTCCATGGAGAAGGTGAGAGCAGGAGAGTTTAGGTGGTTTCCATGGCAATGGCAAGGCTGTTTCCTTGGTGATCACAGCTGGACTCAGAGGATCTGTCTCCCACCCCAACTCTCACCCTGCGTGGGTCATGCCCTGCATCCCAGGTCAGGGCGTCCCCTGGCAATGATGACACGGTCTGACAGGGGAGACGGCTAGCCGGGCCGGCAGAGCAGTGCGCTCCAGGGCCAGGCAGACTCGTTTGGGGCACTTTATTCGACCTCAGGCTCTCAGGTGCCTCATCTGTCCAGTGCGGCTGCTGACAGGATCAACCCCTTTATGTTGTGAGGAAGGAAATGGACAGTGGCGAACTTGCAGAGGTGAGTGTCGGCGAGTCGTGCCTCTCATTATTACAAGGTAGCCGTTGTTATTACAGGGCC